>NC_036842.1:57711467-57841352 GCF_002910315.2 Salvelinus sp. IW2-2015
CTCGGAGAGGGTGGAGAGGAGGATCTGATGGTTCACAGTATCAAAGGCAGCCGATAGGTCTAGAAGGAGGAGAGCAGAGGAGAGGGTGAGAGCAGACAGGAGAGTGTGGAGATCTAGGGGGAGAGCAGAGTGAGGGGAATGTGGACATAGAGGGAGAGAGCAGAGAGGGGAGGGTGAGGACATATAGGGAGAGAGGAGAGGGAAGGGTGGGGACAACAAGGGAGAGAGAAGACAGAGGAGTAAGAGGACAAGAAGGAGGAGAGCAGAGGAGAGAGAGTTAGCTTTAGCAGTGCATCTTGGCCATGTTCTGTTATAATCTCCACCCGGCACAGCCAGAAGAGGACTGGCCACCCCTCATAGCCTGGTTCCTCTCTAGGTTTCTTCCTAGCTTTTGGCCTTTCTAGGGAGTTTTTTCTAGACACCGTGCTTCTACACCTGCATTGCTTGCTGTTTGGGGTTTGAGGCTGGGTTTCTGTACAGCACTTTGAGATATCAGCTGATGTACGAAGGGCTATATAAATACATTTGATTTGATTTGATGTGGGGCAAAAAAAAAAAAAACAGCAAAGCCACTACACAACACTAAACAATACATTAATTGCACTATAACGGTGACAAACGGTGCCCACAAACTGTTAGGGCCTACATAAAGCTGTCCCAACAGCAGTCCCAACATCTTACCACTGCTACACCTGGCTATCAGCGGAGCCTTGTCTGGCAGCGAAACAATTAATTCAACCTCATTTACTGCCTTTAAAAAAACATAGATGATATGGCTGACTTGCTTAAACAAATGTGGTTTCTAATGACAATTGAGATGTACAAACTATGGCATAAGGGGATGACAAGCGGATAAGAGACGATCCATAATTTTGATAAAGACATTAATGAGCGAGCTAGGACGGATGTAATGTTAGTCAATATAACTATTTGGTTAGCAAAATGTACAGCGACAGAATTCCGAACATGGACCTTTCTTACAGTGTTCTCCCTGTACACCAAGTCAGAACTGTAAGATAAATAAAGGGGGCATATAAGCAGACAATGAAAGCTCTTAAAGTATATGATAATATTTCTCTAAAACAGCTTATAGGCTACATGTGCACCACCAAGTCAGAACAGTTGGTGAAATTAAGAGTGGTAAATAGACCAAATTATTAGGGTGAGGCACATGGGCTACTAACATCTTGCTACACAACATACACTTAGTATTACTTTCTTAGCTACAGTATACATATCTCCCTGGCATATTACATAATTTATGCAGCAGCATACAATACATTTTTGGACTCAACTTGTTGTGCTGTGTTCACTTGAACAGGAAGGTGGCGCAGCGGTCCTTCGTGGGCAAATGTTGTCATCAAAGTCTGGCATTCTCTGGATTTATGGTGCTTTCAAAACAACTGGAGGCCGGATTTTAAATTCTGAGTTGGATGAAAGTTCAAAACGTATTTCCCAGTCGGGGCTCGTTTATTCCCGACTTCCCAGTTGTCTTGAACTCACCGAAGTCAAGTTTTTGCAATTCCGAGTTAACAGTTGTTTTGAGTGCGGCACAAATCATGCTTCATTGACAGCATTGCCAATGTTGAATGTTTATCATTTTAAACTTGGAAAAGAGCCCCTTAATCCCAGATTTGGGACCACACAGCCACTGTCACTGATTCCTTCCAAACCACTCATTCAATTTGCGATTTCCAACTTGTTGTGTAATGTTTATTTCCAATGGATGATGAGCACCTACGCGTTTTATCTATAATTTGTCTTCATTATTTATTTTCATATGACAAGGATTAAAATGATTTGCCAGTAGATTGTCGACTTGATTCATGATGAGGACTGCTAGCTAAGATTTTGAAAGTATGATGTTGACATGATCAGTCCAATCAAAGCTACTGTACATATAACGTGATTTGATGTAATTTTATCTGTGGACAATGACCTTAAGCCTTCTTGGATGAGCACTTCTAATGTAACTCTATGGCAGCACCCAAAGGGCTAGAATTATCGAYGTCTCCTCTTAGACTTTGTGGTGACGTAGTGTCCCCGTGAGTGACAGAACACTGAGCCAATCACAGCGCATCTGAGCTAGGCTGAAACACATGCATTTTGAAGCTGCCTTACTCAAGAAAAAAAAAAAGAGACCATGTTTGTATGCAGCTTTATTAACTCAATGATATATATTATTTTTACATTGTTTGCAAAATGATATGTGACACGTATTAATGCCAAAATAAAATGAAAACAGGCAAACCCCCCTAAAAATGTTGGGCTCAAAACAGGTGATGTATGTATGTATGAATGACGTGTCGCCACTGGTTGTTGTAATCAATGACTGTATATGGTTGAAATCCTTGAGTTCTCCAAGGTTTTCCATTGGYAATTCCTTATGCCTGTTGCCCACAGCAGGGGGCACAGGCATCTCCCCACCCCTCAACAACACTCGAAGAAGACGCCAGTGACAACAACTAAAACCGTTTCTTCMCCTGTCTATTTTTTCTTTGTTCTCATAAACAGGTATGTGGTGTAGACAAGGACATAATCTATATAAAATATTAGAGTCGAAATGGTTATCTGAGTGATACTTACCTTTTATGTTGAAATTGTAAAGTTGAAATGTGTAAATTGATTGAGTGAAAACTGTTAGCGATCTTGARATAGAGATGARTGGGTTTGCGGCTATACAAGGRTAGCCCACAGAATAACATAAGAAAAAATTGCGGCAGATAATATTCTGCTTTGAAATTATTGATTTATAGCTCCTCTGAGGTAATATTGTGGTTTATTTTCTACTCCGTTTACATGGTCTAGGGACTGACATCTCCCCACCCAAGTGTTATGTATTACAGAGTTGTATTTCTAGTTAATATGTTAAGCTAACTGTGCTAAAGCTAGCCTGTCAAGCCTATAGGGTAGCTATTAGCTTAGCGGCTACCGTTAGCTGGCTTACTGTTAGCTGGCTTACTGTTAGCTGGTTTATGGCTCATTTACCTATTTAAAAGTTAAAACAGCCTAACCGCGCTACTTAACACCCGCCTGCTTCCCCSGGCCAAACCCTCCCTTAACCCGGAGGCCAYCTGCACCAATGTGTTGGAGGAAACACCATTCAACTGATGACCGAAGTCAGCCCGCAGGTGCATGYSCCGCCAGAAGSAGTCGCTAGAGCGCGATGAGCCAAGTAAAGCTCCCRCGGCCAAACCCTCCCTTAACCCGGAGGACACTGGGCCAATTGTGGTTAGWGCGTTGGGCCAGGAACCGAAAGGTTGCTAGATTGAATCCCCGAGCTGACAAGGTAAAAATCTGTCGTTCTACAACTGAACAAGGCAGTTAACCCACTGTTCCTAGGCCGTCATTGTAAATAGGAATTTGTTCTTAACTGACTTGCCTAGTTAAATAAAGGTTCAATAAAAAAGAAATGGGACTCCTGATCATGACCGGTGTGATACAGCCCAGGCTCGAACCTGGGTCTGTAGTGACGCCTCTAGCAGTGTCTTATTCCGCTGCGCTACTCGGGAGGCCCTATGTGTGTAACAGTATAGCTTCCATCCCTCTCCTCGCCTCAAACCAGGGACCTTCTGCACACATCGACAACAGCCACCCTTGAAGCATCGTTACCCATCACTCCACAAAAGCCGCGGCCCTCGCACAGCAAGGGGAACAACTACTTCAAGGTCTCAGAGCGAGTGACATCACCGATTGAAACGCTATTAGCGTATAACCATTTTAAATACAACCATTTTATAACCATTTATAACCAAATATAACCATTTTAAATACAGAGGATGTGTTGTTACTGTACTTACAGTACTGTCTAGACTTTTACAGCATCTGAGTAAATTATTTATGTTTTGTAGATTGAAATTCACCCAGGCTCAAACGTTACTGTCCCAAAGAATGTCTGGATGGCGGAGTTGTCAACCGTGATGGAGAGGTCTTGGAGTGGCCATCCCAGGAGGATGAGCAGCTCTGTTTTGTTGKGATCATGGCTAGGAGGGGCCTTGGGGGTGAGGGAGTAGCTTTCTCAGGCTCAATAGAAATGTCACTTTTTTGGATGTCTCCAACTCAGAATGCTCGTACAAGGATAACAGGTGGTGTCTGAGATACAGTACATGACCAAAAGTATGTGGACACCTGCACGTCAAACATCTCATTCCAAAATCAAATGCATTAATATGGAATTGGTCCCCCCTTTGCTGCTATAACAGCCTCAACTCTTCTGGGAAGGCTTTCCACTAGATGTTGGAACATTGCTGTGGGGACTTGCTTCCATTCAGCCACAAGAGCATTAGTGAGATCGGGCACTGATGTTGGGCGATTAGGCCTGGCCGCAGTCGGCGTTCCAATTCATCCCAAAGGTGTTCGATGGAGTTGAGGTAAGGCTCTGTGCAGGCCAGTCAAGTTCTTCCACACCGATCTCGACAAACCATTTCTGTATGGACCTCGCTTTGTGCACGGGGGCATTATCATGCTGAAACAGGAAAGGGCCTTCCCCAAACTGTTGCCACAAAGTTGAAATCACAGAATCATCAGAATGTCATTGTCTGTCGGACTGCCAGATGGTGAAGCATGATTCATCACTTCAGAGAACGCGTTTCCACTGCTCCAGAGTCCAATGTCCAGCCGACGCTTGGCATTGTGCATGATGATCTTAGGCTTGTGTGCGGCTGCTCGGCCATGGAAACCCATTTCATGAAGCTCCCGACAAACAGTTATTTTGCTGAAGTTGCTTCCAGAGGCAGTTTTGAACTCGGWAGTGAGTGTTACAACCGASGACACTTTTACYCGCTTCAGCACCCGGCGGTCTCGTTCTGTGAACTTGTGTGGCCTACCACTTCACGGCTGAGCCGCTGTTGCTCATAGACGTTTCCAATTCACAATAACAGCACTTACYGTTGACCAYAGCAGCTCTAGCAGGGCAGAAATTTGACAAACTGATTTGTTGGAAAAGGTGGCATCCTATGACAGGGCCACGTTGAAAGTCACTGAGCTCTTCAGTAAGGCCATTCTACTGCCAATGTTTGTCTATGGAGATTGCATGGCTGTATGCTCAATTTTATACACCTGTCAGCAACAAGTGTGGCTGAAATAGCCAAATCCACTCATTTAAACGGGTGTCCATATAAATTTTGTATATATAGTGTATCGGTCTCAAGGCATCTGTGAGCGCATGGGCAGCGCCATTGAGACACAACGTTGTAATCTGCTAGCTACTAACCAGGAGACTACCAGCAATTTTGCTAAGCTAATGATATGCTAACTTTAATKATCTCCAAACTGCACGCAGAGGCATACATTTTTTTATGAGTTCATCTGACTCTGGGTAAGTACAAAAACMACCTAAATCTCAAAATCTTGCAGTATCKCATTAAAAATGAATACACCATAACATGGTTGTAGTCKATTTCAATTATATAAATTGAAGGATGTTAAAGGGATAGTTTGRTGTTTTACACCTTATAGTCAGATTGCTAACAAACAAAAAATATGGGGGTAATGGGGACAAAGTTCAAAGTTTGTGGCCAAATCCCCTCAAGTTACCAGTGGTTATTTAAACAACTCTAAGTAATGGATTACAGTTTCTKCTGGCCCATGGATTACTTTCAGGGTAAGGAACCATCCGACTGACTAAYGCGTAAAAAAGTTAACTATCCTTTAATTTACAAATCAATCATTGCAAATAGGGCATTAATGTTCAAGGATRTTTTTATTAAACTGAATTGGATCATTTAATGACCCCAAACACAACCCCTAACTGTTCTATGTGCTCTTTATTTTATATTTGTTGCTTTCCCTCTACAGATGCTGTCATGAAACACTTCCTGGATGCAACAAAAAGGACACGTGGGAAAGTTTAAAACAGTAAAATGGCTAAATTGAGAAATTATGAAAAAATAAAAAATGAAATGAATAGGATTAAGTTGAGTGTTTAGTGTAGTTTGTTCTAAGGTTTTATTACCATGACTACAAGGATCACTGAAATAGTGATCCCGTAACATATATGTTAACACATACTGTTAACATGTAAGGGACACATTTGTAATAAACATTTTAATACTACATGTCACACATGAGCATTTAAGAATTATACATGTATGCAGATATACTGAAAAAAAAAAAATATATATATACACTGCTCAAAAAAATAAAGGGAACACTAAAATAACACATCCTAGATCTGAATGAATGAAATATTCTTATTAAATACTTTTTTCTTTACATAGTTGAATGTGCTGACAACAAAACCACACAAAAATTATCAATGGAAATCAAATTTATCAACCCATGGAGGTCTGGATTTGGAGTCACACTCAAAATTAAAGTGGAAAACCACACTACAGGCTGATCTAACTTTGATGTAATGTCCTTAAAACAAGTCAAAATGAGGCTCAGTAGTGTGTGTGGCCTCCACGTGCCTGTATGACCTCCCTACAACACCTGGGCATGCTCCTGATGAGGTGGCAGATGGTCTCCTGAGGGATCTCCTCCCAGACCTGGACTAAAGCATCCGCAAAACATCAGCCAGGAAGCATAGGAACTGAGAAGTGGTCTGTGGTCACCACCTGCAGAACCACTCCTTTATTGGGGTGTCTTGCTAATTGCCTATAATTTCCACCTGTTGTCTATTCCATTTGCACAACAGCATGTGAAATTTATTGTCAATCAGTGTTGCTTCCTAAGTGGACAGTTTGATTTCACAGAAGTGTGATTGACTTGGAGTTACATTGTGTTGTTTAAGTGTTCCCTTTATTTTTTTGAGCAGTGTATATATATATAAATGCAACATGCAACAATTTCAAAGATTTTGCTGAGTTACAGTTCATATAAGGAAATCAGTCAATTGAAATAAATTCATTWCGCCCCAATCTACAGATTTCACATGACTGGGCAGGGGCGCAGCCATGGGTGCAACATGGCCAAGTGCAACATGGCCAATGTACTGAATAAATGCACTTGTAAATGTAGAGTGGGAAACTGATTAAAACATACAATCCCGGAATGAAGAAAATATAATTTCCAGAAGTATGAATCGGCCCACTTGAGCATATCATCAATCATTGCATCTTACTTGTCTCTCCCGTGAGTCCTTGTGTACTTTTAAGATTTGTGTCAATCCTGAAACACCTGTCAACAACTGCAACGATATTATTTCTCCCCTGTGTGGGACTTTCTATGATATTTCAGATTTCCACTCTGATTGAACGCTTTGCCACAATCAGGGCAGCGAAACGGCTTCTCCCCTGTGTGAATCCGGATGTGTTTCTTCAGATCGCCGCTGGTGCTGAATCCTTTGCCACAAACAGGGCAGTGACACGTTTTTTCCCCTGTGTGGCTTCTCATGTGCACTATCAGATTGCTGTTTAAGGTGAACCATTTACTACAAACACGACAACAATACCTAGCTGCAATGTGAGTCTGGAGATGATCTTTCATACTTTCTGTTGACGCCATATGCTTTCCACACACTCCACAAAGTGTTTCTTTATCGTTTGTATGAGTTTGAACATGTTTAAATAATAAGCCCATGTAATGAAAATACTTGCCACACACCTTACAACAACCAGGAGTAGCGTGACCTTGCCTAGGTGATTTCAGATGGAACAACMGTGTGGATTTGTTATCCTTAGTGTTGATAAGGGAGCTTTGTTCTTTTACCATCTTTGTRCCCTTTGATTTGACTGACTTGAAACCTGACGGAGGTCCGCCAGTRTCCATCCCACTGTCACTTTCACTGTTTTCACTCGGAGCTGCAGAACAGTCTGGATTTACTGCAGAGAGGGGCTGAAAGACACTGGTTGGTTCTGATTCTCCGTAGTCCTCTCCATCCGGTTCTGTTTTGATCTGTTCAGTTGTAGTGCTGGGTAGAGTGTCTCTCTCTCCGTTCCCTTCCTTTTGGGCTTGATAGGGATGCGAGGGTTGAGTTGGGTCCTCATCATAAGCAGAAGTGAATATGGAGTCTTTAGTATGAGCCTCAAGCCCTTGAAGCTGTTCTTCCTCCTGACTGGCCCCATGTTCCTCTTTGATCTGTGTGGACTCTGGGTCCTCATGCCTCAGACTGGGGCTCCACTCCTGCTCACAATGCTGCTGCTCTGGGGGAATCTCCACTTCAGAGACAGAGAGACAGAGCTGCTGGAGGTCTGGGGGGAAGGAGAAAGAATGAAAATCAGTGCTGACATTATTCCAAGGTTTATCCTAGGATTTTTTTCAGCAAGTGACTCTCTTGCACTGGCTCTATGCACACTCACTGGACTCTGCCCACACACACATGGATATTGACGGCACACACACTCACACATACACTACCGTTCAAAAGTTTGGGGTCACTTAGAAATGTCCTTGTTTCTGAAAGAAAAGCACATTTTTTGTCCATTAAAATAACATKAAATTGATCAGAAATACAGTGTAGACATTGTTAATATTGTAAATGCCTATTGTAGCTGATAACGGCTGATTTTTTATGGAATATCTACATAGGCGTACAGAGGCCCATTATCAGCAACCATCACTCCTGTGTTCCAATGGCACGTTGTGTTAGCTAATCCAAGTTTTGCATTTTAAAAGGCTAATTGATCATTAGAAAACCCTTTTGAAATTGTGTTAGCACAGCTGAAAATGGTTGTCCTGATTAAAGAAGCAATAAAACTGGCCTTCTTTACACTCGTTGAGTATCTGGAGCATCAGGCTCAAAATCGCCAGAAACAAAGAACTTTCTTCTGAAACTCGTCAGTCTATTCTTGTTCTGAGAAATGTCGGCTATTCCATGCGAGAAATTTCCAAGTAACTGAAGTTCTGGTACAACGCAGTGTACTYCTCCATTCACAGAACAGCACAAACTGGCTCTAACCAGAATAGAAAGAGGAGTGGGAGGCCCTGGTGTGCAAAACACCAGTCTCAACGTCAACAGTGGAGGCTATTCCGGGATGCTGGCCTTCTAGGAAGAGTTGCAAAGAAAAATCCATATCTCAGACTGACCAACAAAAATAAAAGATTAAGATGGGCAAAAGAACAGACACTGGACAGAGACACTCTGCCTAGAAGGCCAGCATCCCGGAGTCGCCTCTTCACTGTTGACGTTGAGACTGGTGTTTTGTGCGTACTATTTAATGAAGCTGCCAGTTGAAGACTTGTGAGGCATCTGTTCCTCAAACTAGACACCTCATGRACTTGTCCTCTTGCTCAGTTGTGCACCGGGGCCTCCCACTCCTCTTTCTATTTTGGCTAGAGCCTGTTTGCGCTGGCATTGGAACACAGGAGTGATGGTTGCTGATAACAGGCCTCTGTACGCCTATGTAGATATTCCTTTTTTAAAWWTTTTATATCAGCCGTTTCCAGCTAKAATAGTCATTTACAACATTAACAATGTCTACACTGTATTTCTGATCAATTTGATGTTATTTTAAATGGACAATTTTTTAACATTTTCTTTCAAAAACAAGGACATTTCTAAGTGACCCCAAACTTTTGAACGGTGGTGTAGATACACTTTCACATACGCTGCTGCTACTCTGTTAATTATCTATCCTGATTGCCGACTCACTTTTATCCGACCTACATGTACATATTAACTCAACTACCTCGTTCCRCTGTACATAATCTCATTATTGTTATTTTATTGTGTTACTTTTTCCTTTTATGCTAATTATTCTTACTTTTGTTGGGAAAGGGCTCGTAAGTAAGCATTTCACAGTAAAGTTTACACCTCCTACACCTGTTGTAATCGGCGCATATGACAAATAAAATTGGATATGATGGGTAGGGTGGAAGGGTGCATTGCTGCTAGCTTTAGTGCAATGACAAGCTAGCTGTTCCTGTAGACMTCCACCCCGTTCACCAAAATTGATCGCTTCTACAGACAGTGAGTCACATGGCCGTGGCTTGCTATATAAAGCAGGCAGACAGACATCGAGGCGTTCAGTTACTGTTCGATTGAAGGTTAGAATGGGCAAAATGGGATCTATGGTCTCAGAAAGGCCACCCTCCTGGGCTTTTCGCCCACGACAACCGAGAATGGAGCGACAAACAAAAAAACATCCAGTCAACGGCAGTCCTATTGGTGAAAACGGTTCATTAATGGGAGAGGTCGAAGGAGAATAGCAAGAATCATGCAAGCTAACAGGCGGGCCACAAACAGGCAAATAATGATGCAGTACCACAGTGGTGTGCAGCAGACGACCACAACGGGTTCCACTCCTATCAGCTAAAAACAAAAAAAAGCTGGTTTACCTGTTACTAGATGGTTGTACAAAATAAACTGTATGTGTATATATCAAATCTTTTTTTTGCAGCAGGGGCAACAATTTAGCAGGGGTGGGCCACCACTGCTAAATMAATATAGGGGAAACACTGCATTATGACATTTAGACCTACCTACTACAGGTACACTTCCTCTCAAAAATAACTATCATTGGCATTGCTCCTTGTGTTTCATAAAATGAAGTTTGAGTAAGTTTGACATACGTAATGAGTAACAAACCTGCTCTGTCTTGCTTTATCTCAGGTTGAAGAACAATGTCGAGTAGCCTCTGTAGACGGACAACTTCCTCCTGATTCTCTGCTATGGTTTTTTCAACGACCTCGAATATCTCCTCAGCAGCAGCTGTTAATCTATCGTAGAGAAAAACTCTCAACAACTGTATTTTAGACATGTTTAGATAATACAAGATGGGTAGCTAGCTGCTAACTGTGTTGTTTTAATCGTCTGAAATTCCGCAATACTAAAAAAGTACTTCCGGATCACGGAGTTTCGACAAAAATTCAAAGTAAAAGTCGCCAAGTAATAGTATAATCGTATCAATAACCTGTATTTAAATTAGCTAGCTATTTGATTATTTCGCTAGCTAGCTAACGTTAGCCATGTATGCTTATGTCGATTAGTATGAAGACGGATTCAAGGCCACCATAGAAATATGCTAAATCAAATATTTTAACCCAAAAAATGTATAAGACTCTTTGACAACCTGCTATTTAATTGTCCAAGTCACTTGTCAAGATTACTTATCAGCTACTGTTAACTTTAGCTAGCTAACTGTATAAATGAACAGCACACTTAAGAGGGGTAATTACATTTTCGATCTAACGTTAACACATCCACTGAACTCAGTAGACTCAGGTCTTTACCTATTAAACCCAAGAGCCGCTAACAGTTTTGTACCGGCATCAGTACGGGTTTAAAAATATTTGTGTGACTTACATTTATCTTGTATACCTTGTAAGCATTATTATCTGTCGTGTGAATGTTGCTGTTTGTGTTTACTTTATCTTTTCTAGTTATTCTATTCTACAAAATGTTTAACATTTCTCAAGGCCATCTGGTCAGACTGTATGGTGAATGATTGTTAAGTTACACACAGTAACACATTTATACACTGCATGTTTCCCCTATATCTAAAAAACAGACAGGAAATTGAAACTCGCCTTTGAAAAGACAAAAGGATCTCTGTGCCCAAAGTGCTGAACTCCACTCCTAAGGAACTTCCTTTGTTTTTAGAGAGGAAGGAGCTGACGGGAAGTAATTAAGGCTCTTAGCCTCGTTATAACTAATGAATTGTTTTTTTCTAGAGATGTTACTGTTTTCCTTGTGTGGGGCCAATATCTCAAGCCTTGATTGTCAAAAAGTTAATTGACATACAACCACAAAAAACACAAAAAACTTGGCATATACAGTGCATTCGGAAAGTATACAGACTCCTTGACTTTTTCCACATTTTGTTACTTTACAGCCTTATTCTAAAATGGATTAAATAGTCCCCCCCCCCCCCTCATTAATCTAAACTCAATACCCCATAATGACAAAGCAAAAACAGGTTTTTAGAAATGTCTGCAAATGTATAAAATATATATATATATATAACATATACATAAGCATTCAGACCCTTTACACAGCACTTTGTTGAAGCCCCTTTGGCAGTGATTACAGCCTTGAGTCTTCTTGGGTATGACTATACAAGCTTGGCACACCTGTATTTGGGGAGTTTCTCCCATTCTTCTCTGCAGATCCTCTCGAGCTCTGTCGGGTTGGATGGGGAGCGACGCTGCACAGCTATTTTCAGGTCTCTCCAGAGATGTTCGATCGGGTTCAAGTCCAGGCTCTGGCTGCGCCTCTCAAGGACATTGAGATTTGTACCGAAGTCAGTCCTGCTTGTCTTGGCTGTGTGCTTAGGGTTGTTGTCCTGTTGGAAGGTGAACCTTCACCCCAGTCTGAGGTCCTGAACGCTCTGGAGCAGGTTTTCATCAAGGATCGCTCTGTACTTTGCTCCGTAAAACTTTCCATCAACCCTGAATAGTCTCCCAGTCCCTGCCGCTGAAAACATCCCCACAGCATGATGGTGCTATCACCATGCTTCACCGTAGGGATGGTGCCAGGTTTCCTCCAGACGTGAAGCTTTGCATTCAGGCCAAAGAGTTCAATCTTGGTTTCATCAGACCAGAGAATCTTATTTCTCAGGGTCTGCCACTCCTTTAAGTGTCTTTTGGCAAACTCCAAGCGGGTTGTCATGTGCCTTTTACTGATGAGTGGCTTCTGTCTTGCCACTCTACCATAAAGGCCTGATTGGTGGAGTGCTGTATAGATGGTTGTCCTTCTGGAAGGTTCTCCCATCTCCACAGAGGAACTCTGGAGCTCTGTCAGAGTGACCATTGGGTTCTTAGTCACCTCCCTGACCAAGGCCCTTCATCCCCGATTGCTCAGTTTGGCCGGGCAGCCAGCTCTAGGAAGAGTCTTGGTGGTTCCATATTTTTTATTTTTAAGAATGATGGAGGCTACTGTGTTCTTGGGGACCTTCAATGCTGCAGAAATGTTTTGCTAGTTGAAGAAGCATCTCAAGGATGATCAAAGAAATGTTTTGGTACCCTTCCCCAGATCTGTGCCTCGATACAATCCTGTCTCAGAGTGCTACGGATAATTCCTTCAACCTCATGGCTTGGTTTTTGCTCCGACATGCACTGCCAACTGTGGGACCTTATATAGACAGGTGTGTGCCTTTCCAAATCATGTCCAATCAATTGAATTTACCACAGGTGGGCTCCAATCAAGTTGTAGCAAAATATATATATATATTATTTAACTAGGCAAGTCAGTTAAGAACAAATTCTTATTTACAATGACGGCCTAGGAACAGTGGGCCTTGTTCAAGGGCAGAACAACAGATTTTTACCTTGTCAGCTCGGGGATTTGATTTAGCAACCTTTTGGTTACTGGCCCAACACTCTAACCACTAGGCTACCTGCCACCCTCAAGGATGATCAATGGAAACAGCAAGCAAATGAGCTACATTTCGAGTCTCATAGCAAAGGGTTTGAATACTTATGTAAATAACGCATTTCAGTTTTTTTTTTATTATACATTTGCAACAATTTCTAAAACCCTGTTTTCGCTTTCTCATTATAGGGTATTGTGTGTTGATTGATGAGGAAATACATGTATTTAATCTATTGCAGAATAAGGCTGTAACGTAACAGAATTTGGAAAAAGGGAAGGGGTCTGAATACTTTTCGTATGCACTGTAGGTGTTCCTCATCTTCTAGGTGAATGCACACAGGTTCCGTTACTTGATACTGAATTTACACTGAGTGTACAAACATTAGGAACACCTGCTCTTTCCATGACACAGACTGACCAGGTGAATCCAGCTGAAATATATGATCCCAGCTGATGTTAGAAGGACTATATAAATAAATTTTATTTGATTCCATATTGATGTCACTTGTTAAATCCACTTCAATCAGTGTAGATGAAGGGGAGGAGACAGGTTAAAGAAGGATTTTTAAGCCTTGAGACAATTAAGACATAGATTGTGTATGTGTGCCATTGAGGGTGAACGGGCAAGACAAAATATTTAAGTGCCTTTGAACGGGGTGTGGTAGTAGATGCCAGGCGCACTTGTTTGAGATTGACAAGAACTGCAACACTGCTTGGTTTTTCACGTTCAACAACTTCCTGTGTGTATCAAGAATGGTCCACCACCCAAAGGACATCCATACAACTTCACACAACTGTGGGAAGCATTGAAGTCAACATGGGCCAGCATCCCTGTGGAAAGGTTTTGACACCTTGTATAGTCCATGCCCCGACAAATTGTGGCTATTCTGAGGACAAAATCTGGTGCAACTCAATATTAGGAAGATTCTCCTAATGTTTTGTATACTCAATGTATACTTTAAAGAAGTATAAAGAACAACCAGTGAATGCTGTGTGACATGCAATTCTTGATTACAGGCCGCTCAGGAGTCCTGTGCTGCAGAAGCCAATGATTACGGGGCCGACAGAGACCACCACTGACGCAAGTGATGACAAGGTGGTGCAAAAAATACAACTCAGTGACAGTAAACCATTTTATAAAAAGGTGCTGACCAAGGAATTGAATGAGGCCACAGACAGATGTAAGACAATGGAGGCAGAGGTGGCAAACTACATAAKACTGAACGTGGAGCTACAGGAACGCCTGATCGCCCAATTTAAACGGATGTGTAAGTGCACTGTAATCCGTATATATTGTATGTATTTTTTTTTAACACTGCACTTTAACATGAATATGTTAATGAATGTTTTCACCAAGATGAATGTCAAATATACTAAGCAACTTTACTTTTACTTCTCTATCAATAGTAGCTCCCAGGACCTTGGCCCTGCTGGAGCCACTTGTCACACCCGGAAGAGACCACCTGAATGATAAGGCATTCTATTATTCTATTCTAGTTATTATGTTGTATTCAAAAATATTTCCAAAGTTTGATTGTTGTGGCTATTAATCTTAGATGTCAAGTTAGCCACTTGATATTTGAGTGAATGTTGATTGCATTGTACACACTTGGCAAACAGTCTTGGAGAGGAGGACAGGGCATACAGTACAGGTGAGTCTTGGCTTACTGTTACTTGGCCTACAGTACAGGTGAGTCTATGAGAGGAGCGCAGGGGAGGAGGACAGGGTTACTGTGACTTGGCATACAGTACAGGTGATCTATGAGAGGAGCGCAGGGGAGGAGGACAGGGTTACTGTGACTTGGCATACAGTACAGGTGAGTCTATGAGAGGAGCGCAGGGGAGGAGGAACAGGGTTACTGTGACTTGGCATACAGTACAGGTGAGTCTATGAGAGGAGTGCAGGGGAGGTGGACAGGGTTACTGTGACTTGGCATACAGTCCAGGTGAGTCTATGAGAGGAGTGCAGGGGAGGTGGACGGGTTACTGTTACTTGGCCTACAGTACAGGTGAGTCTATGAGAGGAGCGGAGGGGAGGAGGACAGGGTTACTGTGACTTGGCATACAGTACAGGTGAGTCTATGAGAGGAGTGCAGGGAGGTGGACAGCGGTTACTGTTACTTGGCCTACAGTACAGGTGAGTTCTATGAGAGGAGCGCAGTGAGGAGGACAGGGTTACTGTGACTTGGCATACAGTAACAGGTGAGTCTATGAGAGGAGTGCAGGGGAGGTGGACAGGGTTACTGTTCTTGGCTACAGTACAGGTGAGTCTTGAGAGGAGCGCAGGGGAGGAGGACAGGGTTACTGTGACTTGCATACAGTACAGGTGAGTCTATGAGAGGAGTGCAGGGGAGGTGGACAGGGTTACTGTGACTTGGCATCAGTACAGGTGAGTCTATGAGGAGTGCAGGGGAGGTGGACAGGGTTACTGTTACTTGGGCTACAGTACAGGTGAGTCTATGAGAGGAGCGCAGTGGGGCAGGACAGGGTTACTGTGACTTGGCAATCCAGTACAGGTGAGTCTTGAGAGGAGCGCAGGGGACGGAGGACAGGGTTACTTTGAATTGGCATACAGTACAGGTGAGTCTTGGAGGACAGGGTTACTGTGACTTGGCATACAGTACAGGTGAGTCTTGGAGGACAGGGTTACTTAACATACAGTACAGGAGACGATGTCAGCGTTATCCAAATTAGAGACAGGCCCACTGATTCAACCAGTTTCTGCCCAGTGTTTCCACGTCATTTCAACCCCCAAAATCTGTGATGACATTGAATCAATGTGGAAAACTATTTGGATTTGCAAAAAGTCATCAACATAKGGGCATTTTGTATTTTTTTCAACCAACTTTTATCCTAAATCCAATGACAGGGTGAATATTTTTTGTTGATTTCACAGTAATTGACAACTCAACCAAATGTAAATCAAAACTACACGTTGAACTGGCGTCTGTGCCCAGTGCGGGGGTCCAAAAAGACTGACCTGGTGCACATAGTTCACTTAATGTTGGTTTGCCTGTTAAATAATAGGGTAGAAAGTAATTTCTTCTTGATCCAACATACTCCTGATGATGATGAAATGATGTTTAAACCTATATGATTATGTTTTACAGATCGGAGAGATTGGAGAGGGAGTTTTCATCCAAATGGACCAGTTGAAAAACAAATCTGCAAATCAGAGATTCCATGTTTGTGAAAGAATTCACCACGTCAATCTAGGGTTCAGCAACCCTCAGCACCAGGAACCTGGAGTGAAAAGCCTTCCCCACATTAAAAACAGCTCCAAAACCTCCCCTGACTCCAAAGAAATATAAGGCCTTAAGTTGTAATTAGCTATAATTACCCTTCATGCCCATCCTCTTTTTTTTTTGTATTGCAAGSTATGATCCTTTAGCCTGGGTACCAGTCTTTTTAGCTAACATTCCACTCCTTGTCATTTGCCAAAAAGACTGGCCTTTCAGCTACCTCAATGATTTATGGCGCAGTTGCTAATAGATAGTTGGAAACAACATTAATATTTTCCATGGCAACGTTATGGAACATGCGGTTAAGTTATATTTGTCCCTCTTCTCTTATTAATTGATGTAGTCCAGACAGGCTACTTTAGGAAACTTTCTGAATTGACAGAGATAATTAGTGAACTCACACACTAAAAGTCTAGACGATAAAAGGCTACACTGATCACTTGTGCTTGGCTGTCAAATGTATACGTTTGCCCAGCCATAGGCCTAATATTTAAATTAGGTTAATGTGATCATAGCCAAATCATTATTTTAGCGATCCACGTTAGACGTCCCTCCTAATGAAAAGGCCCCCCATCCTGCTGATGTGAGCTGCTGGGCAGCGCACTTGCACTTGATATGCATTTATGGAACTTGTCATTTCCAAAAAGAAGCTCAGTTGGGAATCGGAGAATCCTTGTTTTGCGATTTGTTGCCTACGTCAACAGCCAGGGTTTCATTAAATAGGCCTAGGCACTATATTCTATTGCACATTTAATTACACATTTAACTGATGCATTTGGCGATGTTCAACTTAACATTTTTTGTCACAGAATTGTGTGTCAGACACCCAAAAATGGTGGTTCCCACCGTGAAGCATGGAGAAGGAGGTGTGATGGTGTGGGGTGCTTTGCTGGTGACACTGTTTTGCTGATTTATTTAGAATTCAAGGCACACTTAACCAGCATGGCTACCACAGCATTATGTAGTGATACAGCATCCCATCTGGTTTGTGCTTAGTGGGACTATCAATTGCTTTTCAACAGGACAATGACCCAAAACACACCTCCAGGCTGTGTAAGGGCTATTTGACCAAGGTCTGCTGCATCAGATCAAATCAAATCAAGTTTATTTTATATAGCCCTTCGTACATCAGCTAATATCTCGAAGTGTTGTACAGAAACCCAGCCTAAAACCCCAAACAGCAAGCAATGCAGGTGTAGAAGCACGGTGGCTAGGAAAAACTCCCTAGAAAGGCCAAATCAGATGACCTGGCCTCCACAATTACCCGACCTCAACCCAATTGAGATGGTTTGGGATGAACTGGACCGCAGAGTGAAGGACAAGCATCCAACAAGTGCTCAGCATATGTGGGAACTCCTTCAAGACTGTTGGCAAAGCATTCCAGGTGACTACCTCATGAAGCTGGTAGAGAGAATGCAAAGCTGTTATCAAGGCAAAGGGTAGCTACTTTGAAGAATCTCAAATATAACATATGATTTGTTTAACACTTTTTTGGTTACTACATGATTCCATGTGTTATTTCATAGTTTTGATGTCTTCACTAGTATTCTACAATGTAGAAAATAGTAAAAAAATAAATAATAATAATAATTGAATGAGTAGGTGTGTCCAAACTTTTGACTGGTACTGTATATATATATATAATGCTACAGACCCTACTGAGTATTACCAACCCCACTTTTACATCAGCACATATAATATTTTTCAATATAAGCCAATATGTAATTTATAGGCCTAATGTCCTCCTAGCATTGCGACCAGCGGAATGGGTGGAGTAGAAAGGGCTGCTGGGTATTTAGACCACACTTTTTCAAGAAATAACACCATGTACAGGCTCCAACCATTTCTCATTGTGCTCCACTTTATAGTATTTATCTTATTTAAAGTAGTAATTCCCTTTAGTTTAGATTTCCCCTGATGTAGTTATAATTTTGTAACATTATTTTAACAGTACGCACTATGCAAAGCTGCAAAAATGATTAGCTGTATATACGAAATCAGCTTTTCATCGCATACTTTTATTTTGAAGGCAAAATCAGAACCGGAAGTTTTAATATTTGTGCCGGCACACTAATGTTGCTTTCATGACGCTAATAGAGAGAGAAATATTAACGGTGTCTTTTTGTAGGCACCAACTCCGCCAGGGTTCCTTGGACAAGGCCTATGAGGAAATTAATGGCGTTTTTGGATAAACGCCGAATAATGTCTGTGGTAAACACAGGCTTAGGAGATACGTTTTGTTCATCACATGCGGCATCAGCGATACAATAATACGTTGCATCAACAAGTAAAAAAAATGTGCCTTGGTCGTACGCGGGTAAATACGTTGTACCTTATCGCCACCTGCTGGAATGGAGTACGACTGGGTCAGTTCAAAGAGCCTGTTGAAATAGCCTACGGGCAAAATGCATCCTCGTTTCCTTGATAAATAGGCAATAATATTATAGTAAACAATTATAGTATATTATTAATAATATATTCAGGGTCCGCAAGAATATGATCAAAATAGTCCAATCATACCCCAAACAACTAAGAGCCTCAGTTAAATGTAACTTGATTGGCCTTCACAGTGCTTTAGAAACATAACACATTGTATGAATTGGTGATTAGACACATCAAAGACATTAACATTTTTGAATTTTCATATAATCATGCAAAACTGTCAGAAGAAAGAGAAGAGTGCAGGTAAAGACATTATCAACATGTATTCTGTAATACTTTGTATAGAAAACGTACAATCTCTGGAGGAAAAATAAAACGTGTTTCAGAAGGTTGCTTTGTATGAATGGTTCACTTGGGCTCATCATATCAATTGTCTTAACGTTAGTCAAAACATGCAAAATTCTATAAAAATGTACGTTCCCGCAAAGTGGATATTGACATCAAGGCCATAGATACTGACAAAACAATTGGTGTGTTTAAGATTCTCTCAGCTTATATAGAAACCAGAGGGCACATAAACACAAAACAACATCAAAACAGATATAATGTAGCCTATTTCAACATATTGACAAATTTTACTCCCAAAACCAAAACATGTTTTATGTGCAAAACGAGGACATAGGTTCAAAGTGGTCTTTCTGTCATTCTACAGGTAATGAGCAGGCACTCCTGTTGCTCAGAAAAGAATCCACTAACTACTCTCTGTTAGACAGCGATGGGGAGTTTTGATGTTCAAGCAGTAATTCAGTCATATCTTATAAGAGTAGTCCTGAGGGTCGTTCCATATGATTTCAGTCACTTTCTGACTGCGCCCTTTTTGATTTGAACGAAAKCTTTTATTCATGCTTGCTCATGGTGGAAGTGGTCAGAAAGTGACTTTTTGGACCTGATTTCTAAAACATTCAGGAGATTAAACAAATCAAGATATATATATTTGAGATTCTTCAAAGTAGCCAGCCTTTGCCTTGGTGAAAGCTTTGCACACTCTTGGCATTCTCTCAACCAACTTCACCTGGAATGCTTTTCCAACAGTCTTGAAGGAGTTCCCACATAAGCTTAGCACTTGTTGGCTGATTTTCCTTCACTCTGTGGTCCAACTCATCCAAACCATCTCAATTGGGTTGAGGTCGGGTGATTGTGGAGGCCAGGTCATCTGATGCAGAACTCCTTCACTCTCCTTGGTCAAATAGCCCTTACACAGCCTGTAGGTGTGTTGGGTCATTGTCCTGTTGAAAATAAATTAGTCCCACTAAGCGCAAACCAGAATGGATGGCGTATCGCTGCAGAATGCTGTGGTAGCCATGCTGGTTAAGTGTGCCTTGAATTCTAAATAAATCACCATCAGTGTCACCAGCAAAGCACCCCCACACCATCACACCTCCTCCATGCTTCACGGTGGGAACAACACATGCGGAGATCATCCGTTCACCTACTCTGCGCTTCACAGACACGACGGTTGGTAGCAAAAATACTAAATTTCCACCGGTCTAATGTCCATTGCTCGTGTTTCTTGGCCCAAGCAAGTCTCTTCTTATTGGTGTCCTTTAGTAGTGGTTTCTTTGCAGCAATTCAACCATGAAGGCCTGATTCAATCAGTCTCCTCTAAACAGTTGATGTTGAGATGTGTCTGACTTGAACTCTGTGATGCATTTATTTGGGCTGCAATTTCTGAGGCTGGTAACTCTATAATAAACTTATCCTCTGCAGCAGAGGTAACTCTGGGTCTTCCTTTTCTGTGGCAGTCCTCATGAGAGCCAGTTTCATCATAGCACTTGATGGTTTTTGCGATTGCACTTGAAGAAACTTTCAAAGTTCTTGAAATGTTCCGGATTGACTGACCTTCATGTTTTAAAGTAATGATGGACTGTCGTTTCTCTTTGCTTATTTGAGCTGTTCTTGCCATAATATGGACTTGGTCTTTTACCAAATAGGGCTATCTTCTATATACCACCCCTACCTTGTCACAACACAACTGATTGGCTCAAATGCATTAAGAATGAAATAAATTCCACGAATTAACAAGGCACACCTGTTAATTGAAATGCATTCCAGGTAACCACCTCATGAAGCTGGTTGAGAGAATGCCAAAGAGTGTGCAAAGCTGTCATCAAGGCAAAGGGTGGCTACTTTGACGAATCTCAAATATAAAATATACACTTTTCTGGTTACTACATGATTCCATATGTGTTATTTCATATTTTTTATGTCTTTATCATTATTCTACAATGTATAAAATAGGCTAAATAAAGAAAAACCCTTGAATGAGTAGGTGTTTCCAAATGTTGGACTGGTACTGTACAAGGGATACCAGTACTGAGTCTATGTGCAGGGGTACGAGGTAATTGAAGTAGATATGTACATATAGGTAGGGGTAAAGTGACTAGGCAACAGGATAGATAAGACAGTAGCAGCAGTGTATATGATGAGTGTGGAAGTGTATGCCTGTCTGTACATGTTATGTGTGGTGGAGTGTTAGTGTGAGTATGTGGGTAGAGTCCAGTGTGTGTGCATAGAATCAAAAAGAGTTAGTGCAAAAAGGGTCAATGCAGATAGTCCGGGTAGCTATTTGGTTAGCTATTTAGCAGTCTTATGGCTTGGGGGTAGAAGCTGTTCAGGAGTCTTTTGGTTCCAAATTTAGCACTCCGGTACCGCTTGCCGTGCAGTAACAGAGAAAACAGTCTATGACTTGAGTGGCTAGAGTCTGACAATTTTTAGGGCCTTCCTCTGTCTTCACCTGGTATAGAGGTCCTGGATGGCAGGAATTTCAGCCCCAGTGATGTACCTTTGTAGGAGTTCTAGCATTTAAAGAAAACTGCAATCGTTGCACTTATATGTTCAATGGTTACATTGAATAACAATCAGACCTAGACAACAATCAGACCTAGATAACAATCAGACCTAGACAACCAGTTGAGGGGAGTTCTTTAATAATCAGTGACCTTAATTCATCAATCAAGTACAAGGGAGGAGAGAACCTGCAGACACTCGGCCCTCTGTGGAAGGAGTTTGACACGTGCCTTATGTGTACTTTCAGGATTCTTCTGTCTCTCCTGTGTGAATCTTCATGTGCACTCACAGATTACTGGCAACTCTGAATCCTTTGTCACAATCAGGGCAGCAAAAATGGCTTCTCCCCTGTGTGAATTCTAATGTGTTTTTTTTTCTTCAGATCACTGCTGTTGCTGCTGAATCCTTTGCCGCAATAAGGGCAGTGATGTGGTTTCTCTTTTGTGTGACACTTCATGTGTATTTTCAGACCATTCTGATTGAAGGATGCACCACAATCGGGGCAGGGAAAAGATTTCTCCCCTGTGTGGCTTCTCATGTGCACTATCAGCTTATTGTTGAAGGTGAACCATTCACTACAAACACAACAACAAAACCTAGGTGCAATGTGAGTTGAGGTAATCTTTCATACTTTCTGTGGACTGAAAATGTTTTCCACACACTCCACAAAGCTGTTCTTTATCCTTAGTATGAGTTTCAACATGTTTAATCAATGAGCCCAACAAAATATATATATCTTTTTTAAATGCAAACTTCAAGAAGTAGGGCATCCAAGGTGTTACAGAATCCCCGTGCCGAGGCCGCTGTGGGTCTAATTTCCAGCACGTATGTTGTCTACATTTGTCTGGCACCGTGTAGTCTAGCTCTCCCCCCCAGGTGAGAGTTATCGATCACCCCAGCTTGTGGCTTCAGCTAATCAGACTCTTCCCCCATGCACTGATCACGCATTCTCTGATTGGTCAAATACTCACAGCTAGCCCTGCACTTGTCAGACAGATCCGTTGTGCACTCCTGCAAAGGTATAATTATTGCCCTTTGAAATGCAAGAGGAAGGTCACAGTTCTAGCCATCACGCTGGTTGTAATTCCGATGGTGTCCACAAGATGGCAGCAGTATATGTGCAAAGTTTCCGACGGATAACTTGAAGTATGAGCGTTCTCCATGACATTTAGTGTGAAGTCACCCAGGTACATTTGGGCAAATCGTGAAGGAGACAGTTGCATTCATACTACATTTTTCTGCAAGAATATCGTCAAATCTGTATACTTAGACTTTGATTTAGCTTTTCTAGTAATAGTAGCCATATTGTAAGTTCAACATTTGCAAAACAACCAGTTTTCATAACTCTGAATATTCTTATAATTTTTGTCCAAAAGGAAAAGGCATGTTGTCGCAAAAGGTAGCACCTACATTTTGCGACAGACACAGGGTTTCCAGATACTCCCGTAAAGCCCAGCTCATTGGCTATCTAGCTAGCTTTGTTTGACCCCGATTGGTGCTTATTTGACAGTTAGAGTCGTTCAAGTGATGACCGCTCGCTTTATTGGCATCCCATGAAGGCGTTGCTCTCTGACCAAATATGGTGTCCTATAGGATATACTACACCCCTAATGATATAGTCAAGTCTCGTTACGTTCTAGGATCTCTGAGGAATACATACAAACGTGATTTGACTGGTTGAAACAACGTTTAGGGTGAGATTTTCACAGAATCCTTTCTTTGCAAATTGAACGAGTGGAAATACAAAATCGATCGTGCATGCTATATGCATGTTATATGGACCTTTTTAGGATGTTATCTCTGGGACCCTTTGGATGATAAATCAGAGCAATATTTCAGAATGTAAGTACACATTTCACCTTCAGAGGAGAATTTATCAAACCTATCGCGGTGAAAAAAGTGTTTTGTTGTTAGGAGCTCTCCTCAAACAATAGCATGGCATTTCTACGCAGTAATAGCTACTGTAAATTTGACAGTGCAGTTAAATTAACAAGAATTTAAGCCTTCAGCCGATATAAGACACTTATATGTACCGACATTTGTTGTTTCTCAAAAATCTGCGATCTTGATACAAGGCTCTGCATGATTTACAATTGTCCCGTTGACGGGACGCCGATCCCTAAGAAGTTGGAGGTATTCCAGAACACTCTTGCGGTTCACCTAACCGACTAGGCTCCAGCCGAACTGAAGCATGCTGATGCCTTTACTCCCTTCTAACCGGGGGCAGTGTCATTGGGTCACACGTCAGCAAAAATATAAAGCCAGGTTGCTCTTTTATTTATAATGACGGCCTACCCCGGCCAACAGTGCGCCGCCCTATGGGACTACCAATCACGGCTGGATGTGATACAGCCTGGATTCAAACCAGGGACTGTAGTGACGCCTCTTGCATTGAGATGCAGTGCCTAAGACCACTGCGCCACTCGGGAGCCCATAAGGAGTTGGCCCAAACACACCAAGAGAGTCGTGAAGAGGGCACGACAAAACCTTTTCCACCTCAGGAGACTGAAAAGATTTGGCATGGGTCCCCAGATCCTCAAAAAGTTATACAGCTGCACCATCGAGAGCATCCTGACCGGTTGCATCACCGCCTGGTATGGAAACTGCTCAGCATCTTACACAAAGGCGCTACAGAGGTTAGTGCGTACGGCACAGTACATCACTGGGGCGAGGCTTCCTGCCATCCAGGACCATCCAGGCAGAGGAAAGCCTATAAAATTGTCAGTCTCCAGTCACCCAGGTCATAGACCGTTTTCTCTGCTCCTGCACGGCAAGCGGTACAAAAGCGCCAAGTCTAGGACCAAAAGGCTCCTTAACAGCTTCTACCCCCAAGCCATAAAACTGCTGAACAATTATTCAAATGGCCACCGAACTATTTACATTGATAACCCCCCCACACAAATCGGATGTACCGATCCTGTACAGGTGTTGTTACACGTGGTCTGCCACTGCGAGGACGATCAGCTGTCCATCCTGTCTCCCTGTAGCGCTGTCTTAGGCGTCTCACAGTACGGACATTGCAAGTTATTGCACTGGCCACATCTGCAGTCCTTAGGCATGCTGCAAGGAGGCTTAAGGCACGTTCACACAGATGAGCATGGACCCTGGGCATCTTTCTTTTGGTGTTTTTCAGTAGTAGAAAGGCCTCTTTAGTGTCCTACGTTTTCATAACTGTGACCTTAATTGCCTACCGCCTGTAAGGTGCTTAGTGTCTTAACGACCGTTCCACAGGTGCATGTTCATTAATTGTTTATGGTTCATTGAACAAGCATGGGAAACAGTGTTTAAACCCTTTACAATGAAGATCTGTGAAGTTATTTGGATTTTTATTAATTATCTTTGAAAGACAGGGTCCTGAAAAAGGGACGTTTCTTTTTTTTGCTGAGTTTATCTATCTATCACACACGAAAGTATGTAGACAGCCCTTCAAATGAGTGGATTTGGCTATTTCAGCCACACCCGTTGCTGTCAGGTATTACAAAATCGAGCAGTAGAATGGCCTTACTGAAGCGCTCAGTGACTTTCAACGTGGTACAGTCATTGGACTCCGGAACAGTGGAAACACGCTCTCTTGTGTGATGAATCACGCGTCACCAACTGGCAGTCCGATGGACAAATCTGGGCTTGGCGGATGCCAGGAGAAAGCTACCTACCCCAATGCATAGTGCCAACTGTAAAGTTTGGTGGAGGAGGAATAATGTTCTGGGGCTGTTTTTCATGGTTCAGGCTAGGCCCCGTTGTTCCAGTGAAGGGAAATCTTAACTCTACAGCACACAATGACATTATAGATGATACTGTGCTTCCAACTTTGTGGCAACAGATTGGGAAGGGCCCTTTCCTGTTTCAGCATGACAATGCCCCCGTGCACAAAGTGAGATCCATACAGAAATTATTTGTCGAGATCGGTGTGGAAAACCTTAAGTGGCCTGCACAGAGCCCTGACCTAAACCCCATCGAACACCTTTGGGATTAATTGGAACGCCGACTGCGAGCCAGGCCTAATTGCCCAACATCAGTGCCCGACCTCACTAATGCTCTTGTGGCTGAACGTAAACAAGTCCCAGCAGCAATGTTCCAACATCTAGTGGAAAGCCTTCCCAGGAGAGTGGAGGCTGTTATAGCAGCAAAGGGGGGACCAACTCCATATTAATGCCCATGATTTTGGAATGAGATGTTCGACAAGCATGGGGCCACATACCTTTGGTCATGTAGTGTAAAAATCATAATTTGATTAAGTTTTGAATTGACATTGGAACACCAAGAACAGCCCCATCTAGCCTAGTGGTCAGAACCTGGTAATATCAGGGTGTATGATGGGACATCAATTACTAATTGAAGTTGTTAGGTTTATCTGAACAGTGGGGGGAAAACATCACCAAATGACCTAGGTTGAATAAACAATTCTCCAAAACGCAGCTTCATATTACTTGTCAAACATAGAGAACTGATACTGTATACTGGCCTTTGGGGTGGGCTTGGTGTGGGGTCTGGGGGTGTCTTTTGACCATTTATTCGGATTCCTCACAACTTAGTCATTGTTAGGAAGGGGTTTGGTCCAAATCGGACTTTGAGTACTATATTTATTGAATATTACATGAATCACAAATTGAAATGCAATGAATTACTTTAATTTCTCAGAGGTCAAATTGTCTTTCAACAAAATAATGTTGCAAGAATGCTTAGCTATGTGTTTCTAACTGCAGAAACCATTAAAGAAAAAAATCTGAGACGGTGTGTGTCATGGCTTGCTGAAATGGAACGACCCTTCTAGTAAAATATACTGTGAAATTAGGGTAAAAGCGCAACACAGAAGGTTGGTGGAACTTTAATTGGGGGGGAAGGAATGGTATCAAACACATGGGTACTGAAAGTACCCTTTAAGCTTATGGGTGTTCTGAATAAGCCCACCTCTTAAATAATACATTAATGGATTTCCAAACGTAAAAAAACTTACAAAATGACATGTCTTATGTAAGCTTAAATTACAATACATTAAGTATGATCACTTATCTGAGAAGGTACTAAAAATATTGTGAAAATGTGTTTATCTGCGAGTCACCTCCACACTAGTAGGAATTTACACAACTGTCAATAACTTAAAACATCTGATTGGCTTAGAATAAAAATGGGTATGGATACAACAACCACACGAACTGGTTGAAACATTAAAATAGCAGAAAAAGTCATATTTTTTATTTGAATCCAAATATGGAAGCGGCTCCCGAGTGACGTCTCAGTGCAAGAGGCGTCACTACAATCCCTGGTTCAATTCAAGGCTGTATCACATCCGGCCGTGATTGGGAGTCCCATAGGGCGGCGCACAATTTGCGCAGCGTCGTCTGGGTTTGGCCGTCATTGTAAATAAGAATTTGTTCTTAACTGACTTGCCTAGTTAAATAAAGGTTACGTTTTAAAGCAAAAATATTAATGGGTACGTGGGCTTAATAGGTACACTAACCCCAACACCTCGTCTCAAAAACAACTTAAACTAACATTACCAGAATGTCGATACATTTTAGGTTGGGTAAGTTAGACAAGCGTAGTGAGTAACAAACCTGCTCTGTGTAACGTTAGCTTTATCTTTGGTTGAAGAACAATGTCGAGCAGCCTCTGAAAACAACTTCCTCCTGATACTATCGTTTTTTTTGACTAACCATTACATCTCCTCGGTAGCAGCTGTTGATTTCTCGTTGAGAAAACCCCTCAACTCTATTTTAGACATTTTTAGATAATGCAAGTTTATTAGCTAGCTAGCTGTGTTGTTTTCATCACGTGCTGCATCAGCGACAAAAGCATTTGTATTTATGTATCCCCATTAGCTGCTGCCAAGGCAACTACACAGCTCCTCTTCCTGGGGACCGGCAGAATTAAGGCAGTATCCGGTTGCATGGAGGAGTAAAACATTTGAACTCTCGGTCAGACACAAGTAAACACATTTTGCCACCTGCTGGAGGGGTGTGAGACAAGGTTAGTTCGGCATTTAATTGCATAATTTAAACCAGGTGAATACAATATTTATTTTTCATTTGCCTGTTATTTTCCATTGGGATTCTTTTTCAGTGAAGATGGGTACTGTACATGACATTTACTCATAACACAAATATTGGCACCAAAAACAACGACATGGATGTGCAGTCTTGGGGTTTATAGTTCTTTTTTTGTCCTCTTGCCCTCTTTTCTTTCTTCTGTGTGCAATATACATTAAAAGTCATTAGGTGTCGCCCATGGACAACCAAACACAATCCCGCTCATGCAGCTGCGTAAAATAAACTAAATCAAACAAGCAAGCACTAGTAAAATGAGATGAAAATCAACTTTCTCATGCATCGTCTTGACGTGTGTCTCCTCTGGTACATATAGATATACCACAATGAAGGTTCCCACCCTGTGCTCCTCACTTTCACATCACACAGTTGTAAAGTTCACAATCCACCTCCACAGTAGTTTCACTGGGCAACCAACTCTCCTAGTGCTTCTTTGGGTCCTGACAGACAATCGTATGGTGCTTGCAGCTTATAGAGGAGATTGTCCAATGTTGGGGTTGTTGTTGTTGTGCTATAGTGGTGCTCTGTCCACAGGGCTCTCTCAGTCTTTGACAAGCCTGTAAATATGGTGCTGGGCTCCATGCTCACTAGTAGACACCTCAAAGACATAGGCTATACACAGCAGGGTCTCCAGTGTGTCCCTGTTGGTCACCACCTAAAGAGAGACACACACATTGTCCTGTTATACCACCACTTCAACATACTTTCTTTGTGAAGAAATAACAAATCAAATGTTCATTATTCTGCATACAGGTGGGTCTCAATTCTCACTAAGAACATGACAGACAAGTGAACTACACACATTTGAATTGTCAAAAATGCATGAGCTCCTTTTGAGAATACTGTTACAATTTTATTCCCCTAGCCCTCAATGAAAAACCTGTTGCATCATGATCCATAGCATTGATAGAATGTGTGTGTGTGTAGCTCAAAGTTAACCTATGTTGCCATGTGGTCTGCTGTGTTGGTTCAATATGATCATTGTGTCTAAACTCTAGGAAGAATGCAGTTGCCAATGGACAGTGGACAGTGTCTTTGAAACATTATGTTTATGACCACTGTTACTATGGTGATACTCTCATTTCCCCCCAATTCCCATTCCAATCACTTCTGCATTGAAAGCTCTTTAAGCAACAATAGGTGGATGACAAGTGAAAAGCTGTCTGGTACAACATTTTAAATGGTTGAGTCTTAATAGATAGTAATATTGTGTGTGTGTATGCAACTACACTCTTTGACCCGTGTACAAATACTCACACCCTCATGACCCTGCCTAGAGGACACAAACTCACTCCTTAGCACATAGCATCTTTTCCATACAGCAAGCCTGGGATGGCTATCTGCAGTGGTGTAAAGTACTTAAGTCGTTTTTTGGGGTATATGTACTTTACTATTTATATTTTTGACAACTTTTACTCCACCACATTCCTAAAGAAAATAATGTACTTTTTTACTTCATTTTCCCTGACACCCAAAAGTACATTACATTTTGAATGCTTAGCAGGACAGGGAAATGGTCCAATTCACACACTTATCAAGAGAACATCCCTGGTCATCCCTACTGCCTCTGATCTGTCAGACTCACTAAACACAAATACTTTGTTTGTAAATGTCTGAAGGTTGAAGTGTGCCCCTGGCTATCAATCAGTACATAGAAAAAAGAAAATTGTGCCGTCTGGTTTGCTTAATATATGGAATTAGAATTTATTCATACACCACGTGTATGGTGTTGTGTGGGCGAGTGGTTTGCTGAGAGTGCACCATGGTGGAGGTGGGGTTATAGTGTGGGCAGGCATAAGCTACGGACAACGAACTTAATTGCATTTTATCGATGGCAATTTGAATGCACAGCCATACCGTGAAGAGATCCTGAGGCCCACTGTCATGCCATTCATCCGCCGACCATCATCTCATGTACACAATTCCTGGAAACTGAAAATGTCCCAGTTCTTCCATGGCCTGCATACTCACCCGTTGAGCATGTTTGGGATGCTCTGGATAGATTTGTATGACAGCGTATTCCAGTTCCTGACAATATCCAGCAACTTCGCACAGCCATTGAAGAGGGGTGGTACAACATTCCACAGGCCACAATCAACAGCCTGTTCAACTCTATGCGAAGGAGATGTGTCTCACTGCATTTGGAAAATTGTGGTCACACCAGATATTGACTGGTTTTCTGACCCACGCCTTTACCTTAAGGTATCTGTGACCAACAGATGCATATCTGTATTGCCAGTCATGTAAAATCCATAGATTAGGGCCCAATTTATTTATTTATTTGAGTTGACTAATTTCCTTATATGAACTCAGTAAAATCTTCGAAATTGTTGCATTGAGCATTAATAATTTTGTTCAGTATATATTTAAAACCAAATACTTTTAGTCAGATAATACATTACTGGGTGACTTTCGCTTTTACTTGAGTCATTTTCTATGAAGGTATCTTTACTTTTACTCAATCATGACATTTGGGTACTTTTTCCACCACTGGGTATCTGTTTCCCTAGATGTCCAGCTATCCCTGTCAAGAAATATTTGAATCCTTATTGTACGAATTATGTATAAAATATTTAAAATGTGCATTTCTGTGTGCTTGTGTACCTGTAGGATGGTGAAGTTCTCCAGTACACTGTTCATCATGTACTTCTCTGGCAGGTGTTTGAGCTTGTGGATGAAGTTGATCATGTATTCACACAGTGGGGACCGGTGGATTCTGAACACATACCGCCCATTCTCAAACCGTGCATACTCCGTCTGGGGAGACAAAATATATCAAAAATATGATTTACAGTACCAGTCAAAAGTCTGGACACACCTACTCATTCAAGGGTTTTAATATATTTTTCTACTATTTTCTACATTGTAGAATGATAGTGAAGACATCAAAACTATGAAATAACACATATGGAATCAAAATATATTTTATATTTGAGATTCTTCAAAGTAGCCACCCTTTTCATTCTCTCAAACAGTTTCATGAGGTAGTCACCTGGAATGCATTTCCATTAACAGGTGTACCTTGTGAAAAGTTAATTTTGTAGAATTTCTTTCCTTCTTAATGTGTTTTAGCCAAGCAGTTGTGTTTTGTGACAAGGGTCAAGAAACCCGAGTAATGGACATTAAACCGGTGAAAGTATGTCCTTTGGGCTGATGAGTCCAAATTTGAGATTTTTGGTTCCATCCGCCGTGTCTTTGTGAGAGACGCAGAGTAGGTGAACGGATGATCTCCCCATGTGTGGTTCCCACCGTGAAGCAWGGAGGTGGTGGTGTGATGGTGCTTTGCTTGTGACACTGATTTATTTAGAATTCAAGGCATGCTTAACCAGCATGGCTATCACAGCATTCTGCAGCGATACGCTATCCCATCTGGTTTGCACTTAGTGGGACTATCATTTGTTTTATCAACAGGACAATGGCCCAACACACCTCCAGGCTGTGTAAGGGCTATTTGACCAAGGAGAGTGATCGAGTGCTGCATCAGATGACCTGGCCTCCACAATCACCCGACCTCAACACAATTGAGTTGGACCGCAGAGTGTAGGGAAAGCATCCAGCAAGTGCTCAGCATATGTGGGAACTCCTTCAAGACTGTTGGAAAAACATTCCAGGTGAAGCTGGTTGAGAGAATGCCAAGCGTAAGCAAAGCTGTTATCAAGGCAAAGGGTGCCTACGTTGAAGATTCTCAAATCTAAAATATATTTAGATTTGTTTAACACTTTTTTTGGTTACTACATATGTGCWATTTTAAAGTTTATATGTCTTCACTATTATTCCACAATGTTGATAATGGTAACAACAAAAAAATAATTGAATGAGTTATGTGTGTCCAAACTTTTAACTGCTACTGTATGTTTAATATATCATGAGTTGGTCACACTGAAAATACATTTGATTATTTCATAGATGAAATTCAAGGTAATAAATGTATAATTTAGCTGATATATGGCAAGATAGCTATAGCATTAAACATATACTGTAGGCAATGGTTACCATAATCAAATTTATGTCCCCGTTGAATATCATTACATTATAGCTAATGGCCCATAGGGCTCTGGTCAAAAGTAGCGCACTACATACATACATAGGGTGCCATTTAAAAAAWAWATATATTTTTAATTTAACCTTTATTTAACCAGGTAGGCCAGTTGAGAACAAGTTCTCATTTACAACTGCGACCTGGCCAAGATAAAGCAAAGCAGTGCGACAAAAACAACATAGTTACACATAAACAAACATACAGTCAATAACACAATAGAAATATTGGCGCCCCCCTTGGGTTGTGCCGTGGCGGAGATCTTACTCGGCCTTGTCTCAAGACYGTAAGTTGGTGGTTGAAGATATCCCTCTAGTGGTGTGGGGGCTGTGCTTTGGCAAAGTGGGTGGGGTTATATCCTGAATGTTTGGCCTGTCCGGGGGTATCGTCGGACGGGGCCAGTGTCTCCCGACACCTCCTGTCTCAGCCTCCAGTACTTATGCTGCAGTAGTTTATGTGTTGGGGGGCTAGGGTCAGTCTGTTATATCTGGAGTATTTCTCCTGTCTTATCCGGTGTCCTGTGTGAATTTAAGTGTGCTCTCTCTAATTCTCTCTTTCTTTCTCTCGCTCGGAGAACTTGAGCCCTAGGACCATGCCTCAGGACTACCTGGCCTGATGACTCCTTGCTGTCCCCAGTCATAGCCGACTGAATGATCGGCTATGAAAAGCCAACTGACATTTACTCCTGTTGCACCCTCGACAACTACTGTGATTATTATTATTTGACCCTGCTGGTCATCTATGAACATTTGAACATCTTGGCCATGTTCTGTTATAATTTCCACCCGGCACAGCCAGAAGACTGGCCACCCCTCAATTTTTTTGCAATTAGTTCCAGTCATTGGCAGCAGAGAACTGGAAGGAAAGGCGGCCAAAGGAAGTGTTGGCTTTGGGGGTGACCAGTGAAATATACCTGCTGGAGCGCGTGCTACGGGGGTGTGTTGCTATGGTGACCAGTGAGCTGAGATAAGGTGGGACTTTACCTAGCATAGACTTATAGATGACCTGGAGCCAGAGGGTTTGGCGACGAATATGAAGTGAGGGCCAGCCAACGAGAGTGTACAGGTTGCAGTGGTGGGTAGTATATGGGGCTTTGGTGACAAAATGGATAGCACTGTGATAGACTACATCCAATTTGCTGAGTAGAGTGTTGGAGGCTATTTTGTAAATTACATTGCCGAAGTCAAGGATCGGCAGGATAGTCAGTTTTACGAGGGTATGTTTGGTAGCATGAGTGAAGGAGGCTGTGTTGCGAAATAGGAAGCCGAGAGTAGTCCAGAGTAGTGATGCTAGTCCGGCGGGAGGGTGCGGGCAGCAATCGGTTGAAGAGCATGCATTTAGTTTTACTTGCATTTAAAAGCAGTTGGAGGCCTCGGAAGGAGTGTTGTATGGCATTGAAGCTCATTTGGAGGTTTGTTAGCACAGTGTCCAAAGAAGGGCCAGAAGTATACAGAATGGTGTCGTCTGAGTAGAGATGGATCAGAGAATCATCAGCAGCAAGAGCGACATCATTGATGTATACAGAGAAAAGAGTCGGCCCGAGAATTGAACCCTGTGGCACCCCCACAGAGACTGCCAGAGGTCCAGACAACAGGCCCTCTGATTTGACACACTGAACTCTGAGAAGTAGTTGGTGAACCAGGCGAGGCAGTCATTTGAGAAGCCAAGGCTATTGAGTCTGCCAATAAGAATGCGGTGATTGACAGAGTCGAAAGCCTTGGCCAGGTCGATGAAGACGGCTGGACAGTACTGTCTTTTATCTATGGCGGTTAGGATATCGTTTAGGACCTTGAGCGTGGCTGAGGTGCACCCATGATCAGCTCGGAAACCAGATTGCATAGTGGAYAAGGTACGGTGGGATTCGAAATGGTCGGTGATCTGTTTATTAACTTGGCTTTCAAGCAGGGCAGGACGGATATAGGTCTATAATAGTTTGGGTCTAGAGTGTCTCCCCCTTTGAAGAGGGGGATGACCGCGGCAGCTTTCCAATCTTTGGGGATCTCAGACGATACAAAATATAGGTTTAATAGGCTAGTTATAGGGGTTGCAACAATTTCGGCAGATCATTTTGGAAAGAGAGGGTCCAGATTGTCTAGCCCAGCTGATTGGTAGGGATCCAGATTTCGCAGCTCTTTCAGAACATCAGCTGTCTGGATTTGGGTGAAGGAGAAGTGGGGGGGGGGGCTTGGGCAAGTTGCTGCAGGGGTTGCAGAGATGTTGGACGGGGTAGGGGTAGCCAGGTGGGAAGCATGGCCAGCCGTAAAAAAATTCTTATTGAAATGATCGATTGTCATGGATTTATCGGTGGTGACAATGTTTCCTAGCCTCAGTGCAGTGGGCAGCTGGGAGGAGGTGCTCTTATTCTCCATGGACTTTACAGTGTCCCAAAACTTTTGGGAATTAGTGCTACAGGATGCAAATTTCTGTTTGAAAAAGCTAGCCTTAGCTTTCCTAACTGACTGAGTATATTGGTTCCTGACTTCCCTGAAAAGTTGCATATCGTGAGGGCTATTCGATGCTAATGCAGAATGCCACAGGATGTTTTTGTGCTGGTCAAGGGCAGTCAAGTCTGGGGTGAACCAAGGGCTATATCTGTTCTTAGTTTTACATTTTTTGAATGGGGCATGCTTATTTAAGATGGCGAGGAAAGCACTTTTAAAGAGCAACCAGGCATCCTCTACTGACGGGATGGGGTCAATATCCTTCCAGAATACCCGGCCCAGGTCGATTAGAAAGGTCTGCTCTCTGAAGTGTTTTAGGGAGCATTTGACAGATATGAGGGGTGGTCGTTTGACCACGGACCCATTACGAACGCAGGCAATGAGGCAATGATCGCTGAGATCCTAGTTGAAGACAGCAGAGGTGTATTTAGAAGGCAAGTTGGATCATGATGATATAATAGAGGGTGGCCATGGTTACGGATTTAGGGTTGTACCTGGTAGGTTCCTTGGGACGTGACCTGTGAGTCAGGGTGTGGAGTGTAAGTGGTGTCTTGTGAATTGTGTGGCCGTCTGTTCTAGACCACAGATTGTTGAGTAGTGAGTTGAATCCATCCCAACCACTGGTTGGGTTATTAATTTATTCTCAGACTGATAATCATTACGTTCACGAACAGTCATGATCTGAAATGTTGAGATCGCAGGTCTAAAACATTTATTTTCATGCCAATCCTGGAGTCTACATAAAAACTCGGTTGGTTGACCATCTCAAAATAATCCATATCAATTTCTGTTTATTTATGTACTGTAAACCTACATGTATGTCTGTCTTTATCTACACATCTATGGAATGTATTTTGTACTGTATATGCATATTGTATGTATACTAGGCTTGGGCGATATACCGTTTATACCTGGGTATTTCGAAATACCGATATGATTTTCAACACCGCAAAAAATAAACGGTATTCAAAATCATTCCATCAGTATTTCAGGGGTGGGTGCTACGCCACTGCTTATAACTAACTATAAGTTAAGTATAACTATATGTGTGTGTGCATGTGTGTAGGGAGGTACTGTGTACAGTATGGAGGGCAGGAAGGTCTGTGAGCCTCTGTCTGTAGACAGCCACTGCTTAGGTTAAGTATAACTATGAGAAATCTAAGATGTGTCAAATAAATGATATGCAGCTCAGGCCTCCAGCTATGCATTTGGTTTGCTAACTTACTAAGTGGTTAGATGTCAAGATCAAGCTTCTTGGTTACAGRAGAGACATTCAATCCCCTCCTGGATCAAGATCCCTGTTTCCTTCATAGTTTTGTACGTAACATAAAAAAMAATATAAAAATAAGTTTAAAAGCGGCACTTGTGTGCACTTCCGGTAATACCTTATTCCCCGGTATGGTATAGAAACGGTGTGACGATAAGAATATCTGGATACCACCAAACCCTAACGTAAACAGTATGTAGTGTGTACTAAACATTAGGAACACCCATGCTCTTTCCATGACAGACTGACTAGGTGAATCCAGGTGAAAGCTATGATCCCTTATTTATGTCACTTGTTAAATCCACTTCAAATAAGTGTAGATGAAGGGGAGGAGACAGCTTAAAGAAGGATTTTTAAGCCTGGAGACAATTAAGACATAGATTGTGTATGTGTGCCATTCAGAGGGTGAATGAGCAAGACAGAATATTGAAGTGCCTTTGAACGGGGTATGGTAGTAGGTGCCAGGCGCACCTATTTGAGTTTGTCAAGAACTGCAACGCTGCTGGGTTTTTGACGCTCAACAGTATCCCATGTGTATCAAAAATGGTTCACTACCCAAAGGACATCCAGCCAGCTAAACACAACTGTGGGAAGCATTGGCGTCAACGTAGGCCAGCATCCCTGTGGAATGCTTTCGACACCTTGTAGAGTCCATACCCTGACGAAATGAGGCTGTTCTGAACGCAAAAGGGGGTGCAACTCAATATTTGGAAGGTGTTCCTAATGTTTTGTACACTCAGTGTATACTGTATGTATATTTACTAGATCTCTATTCATGGACCTGGAACAATCCGTTGTTTCTCGCTCACCTCTACTTTCTCCACCACCTGCTTTCCGAAGGAGCAGACCTTGGTGGAGGAGGTGATGATCATGTTCTCAGAGCTCTCGTACTGACTGGACACGCCGTAGAAGAAACTGCTGTCGTCCTGCAGGTTGGCACTCAGATCAGCCTGCAGAGAGAATGGAACCACACACCCAGTCAACAACAACAGATCAGCCTGCACAGAGAGAATGGAACCACTCACCCAGTCAACAACAACAGATCAGCCTGCAGAGAGAGGAACCACACACCCAGTCAACAACAACAGATCAGCCTGCACAGAGAGAATGGAACCACTCACCAGTCACAACAAGAATCAGCCTGCGAGAGAGAGGAACACATCACCCGTCACAACAACAGATCAGCCTGCACAGAGAGAATGGAATCCACTCAACCCAGTCAACAACAAACAGATCCAGCCTGCACAGAGAGAATGGAACCAGTCACCCAGTAATACAACACAGATTCAGCACTGCAGCAGAGAGAACGGAACCACACACCAGTCAAACAACAGATCAGCCTGGCAGAGAGAGAATGGAACGCACACACCCAGTCACAACAACAGATCAAGCTGCACAGAGAATGGAACACATACTGACGCCAATTCAGCTAGACAACAGCAATGGCAAGTCTCGCAGAAGAGAACGTTGGAACACGACATATATTGACGAGACTGGAGATGGCGCCATCGTCATTGAGTCGAGACATAGAATGCAGAATTACAATGCGGTCTCCGGCGGTGAGCACTGGAGAGGAAGCAATTGGATGACGATATCTGACTCGAGATTTGATATTTGTAGGGATTGATAGAGGTATTTGATTTGCACGTCACGTGAATATGGCGTAGTAAGTCCCGGCCTGGCGGCACTTATAGGTCTACGTCACTGCTGTGGGGTAAGACATGACAATACTGGTAGTGAGAGAGGTCGCGAGCATGAGATGAGTAGATCGAGATATGCTGAGAGAAGCAGATCACCCAGTCAACAACAACAGATCAGCCTGCAGAGAGAATGGAACCACACACCAGTCAACAAACAGATCAGCTGCACAGAGAATGGAACACCCTCCCAGTCTCAACTACAACAGATCAGCCTGCACAGAGAGAATGGAACCACACCCAGTCAACCAACAACAGATCAGCCTGCAGAGAGAGGGAACCACACACCCAGCACACACAACAGATCAGCCTGCAGAGAGAATGGAACACACACCCAGTCCACTACAACAGATCAGCCTGCATAAGAGAGAATGAGACCACACACCCAGTACAACAACAACCGATCAGCCTGCAGAGAGAGGAACCACACAACCCAGCAAAACAACAGAATCAGCCTGCAGAGAGAGGAACACACACCCAGTCAGCAACAACAGATCAGCCTGCAGAGAGAGAATGACCACACACCCAGTCAACAACAACAGATCAGCTGCAGAGAGAGGAACCACACAACCGCAGGCAACAAATAACAGATCAGCCTGCACAGAGAGAATGGAACCACACACCCAGTCAACAACACAGACAGCCTGCAGAGAGAGAGAATGAACCACACAGCCCAGTCAACACAACAGATCAGCCTGCAGAGAGAGAAACCACACAGCCAGTCTAACACAGCAACAACAAGATCTACCTGCAGAGAGAATGGAACCAACACCCAGCAACAACAACAGATCAGCCTGCAAGAGAGAATGGAAACCACAAACCCAGTCAACAACAACAGATCAGCCTGCAGAGAGAGACACACACCCATGCAACAACAACAGATCAGCCTGCAGAGAGAGGAACCACACACCCAGTCAAACCACAACAGATCAGCCTGCAGAGAGAGGATGAAACCACACACCACCGCGCAACAACACAGATCAGCCTGCACAGAGAATGGAACCTCACCAGTCAACTACAACAGATCAGCCTGCTCAAGAGAGAGAATGAACCAACAGCTGCGGCAGTCACAACAACAGATCAGCCTGCAGAGAGGGAACCACACACCAGTCAACAACAACAGATCAGCCTGCAGAGGAGGAACCACACACCACACAACAAAACAACAGATCAGCCTGCAGAGAGAGGAACCACACACCCAGCAACAACAACAGATCAGCCTGCAGAGAGAGGAACCACACACCCAGCAACAACAACAGATCAGCCTGCAAGGGAGAGATTGAGACCACACACCCAGTCAACAACAACAGATCAGCCTGCAGAGAGAGGAACCACAACACCAGTCAACAACAACAGATCAGCCTGCAGAGAGAGGAACCACACACCCAGTCAACAAAACAGATCAGCCTGCAGAGAGAGATGAACCACCACCCAGCAACAACAACAGTCAGCCTGCAGAGAGAGAATGGAACCACACACCCAGTCACAACAACAGATCAGCCTGCAGAGAGAGGAACCACACACCAGTCAACAACAAACAGAGCGTCAAGAACGTATGCAGAGAGAGAAGGACCAACCACCGCCAGTCAACAACAACAGATCGCCTGCAGAGAGAGAAGGAACCACACACCATCACAACAACAGATCAAGCCTGCAGAGAGAGGAACCACCACCCAGTCAACAACAACAGATCAGCCTGCAGAGAGAGGAACCACACACCCAGGCAACAACAACAGATCAGCCTGCAGAGAGAAGAGAACCACACACCCAGGCACACAACAAACAGATCAGACTCGTGCCAGGATGGAGATGGAACCACACACCCAGTCAACAACAACAAGATCAGCCTGCCGAGAGAGGTAACCACACACCCAGTCAACAACAACAGATCAGCCTGAGCAGAGAGAGGAACCACACACCCAGTCAACAACAACAGATAAGCCTGCAGAGGGAGAAGAAACCACAGAGCCACCCACAGTCCCTACCAGCGAGAACAAGGAACAACAGATACAGCACGCACTGCGAGAGAGGAACCACACACCAGGCAAACAACAGATCAGCCTGCAGAGAGAGAACCACACAACCCAGTCAACAAAACAGATAACCTGCAAGAGAGAGGAACACACACCCAGTCAACAACACAGATCAGCCTGCAAGAGAAGAAGGAACCACACACCCAGTCCAACAACAAGAGATCAGCCTGGCTAAGAGAGGAACACACACCAAAGAACACAACAAGATCAGCCTGCAGAGAGAGGAACCACACACCCAGTCAACAACAACAGATCAGCCTGCAGAGAGAGGAACACACACCCAGGCAACAACAACAGATCAGCCTGCAGAGAGAGAATGGAACCACACACCCAGTCAACAACAACAGATCACCTGCAGGAGAGAGGAACCAACACACCCAGTAACAACAACAGATCAGCCTGCAAGAGAGGAACCACACCCCCAGGCAACAACAACAGATCAGCCTGCAGAGAGAGGAACCACACACCAGGCAACAACAACAGATCAGCCTGCACAGAGAGAATGAACCACACCCCAGACAACAACAACAGATCAGCCTGCAGAGAGAAGAACACACACCCAGTCAACAACAACAGATCAGCCTGCAGAGAGAGGAACCACACACCCAGTCAACAACAACAGATCAGCCTGCAGAGAGAGAATGGAACCACACACCAGGCAACAACAACAGATTAGCTGCAGAGAGAGAATGGAACCACACACCAGGCAACAACAACAGATCAGCCTGCAGAGAGAGGAACCACACACCCAGTCAACAACAACAGATCAGCCTGCAGAGAGAGGAACCACACACAGATCAACAACAACAGATCAGCCTGCAGGAGAGAGGAACCACACACCCAGTCAACAACAGATCAGCCTGCAGAGAGAGGAACCACACACCCAGGCAACAACAACAGATCAGCCTGCAGAGAGAGAGAATGGAACCACACACCCAGTCACAACAACAGATCAGCCTGCAGAGAGAGGAACACACACCAGGCAACAACACAGATCAGCCTGCAGAGAGAGAATGGAACCACACACCAGTCAACAACAACAGATCAGCCTGCAGAGAGAGGAACCACACACCCAGGCAACAACAACAGATCAGCCTGCAGGAGAGGAACCACACCCACAGAAAACAACAGATCAGCCGCAGAGAGAGGAACCACACACCCAGGCAACAACAACAGATCAGCCTGCAGAGAGAGGAACCACAACCCAGGCAACAAAACAGATCAGCCTGCAAGAGAAGAACCACACACCATCACCAACAACAATCAGCCTGCAGAGAGAGGAACCACACACCCATCAACAACAACAGATCAGCCTGCAGAGAGAGGAACCACACACCCAGTCAACAACAACAGATCAGCCTGCAGAGAGAGAATGGAACCACACACCAGTCAACCACACAGATCAGCCTGCAGAGGAGAGGAACCACACACCCAGTCACAACAACAGATCAGCCTGCAGAGAGAGGAACCACACACCCAGTCAACAACAACAGATCAGCCTGCAGAGAGAGAATGGAACCACACACACCAGTCAACAACAACAGATCAGCCTGCAGAGAGAGGAACCACACACCAGTCAAACAACGATAGCCTCAGAGAGAGGAACCACACACCCAGTCAACAACAACAGATCAGCCTGCAGAGAGAGAATGGAACCACACACCCAGCAACAACAACAGATCAGCCTGCAGAGAGAGAATGAACCACACCCAGTCAACAACAACAGATCAGCCTGCAGAGAGAGGAACACACACCCAGTCAACAACAACAGATCAGCCTGCAGAGAGAGGAACCACACACCCAGCAACAACAACAGATAGCCTGCAGAGAGAGGAACCACACACCCAGGCAACAACAACAGATCAGCCTGCAAAGAGAGAATGGAACCACACACCCAGTCAACAACAACAGATCAGCCTGCAGAGAGAGAACCACACACCAAGTCAACAACAACAGATCAGCCTGCAGGAGAGAGGAACCACACACCCAGTCAACAACAACAGATCAGCCTGCAGAGAGAGGAACCACACACCCAGGCAAACACAACAGATCAGCCTGCAGAGAGAGAATGGAACCACACACCCAGCAACAACAACAGATCAGCCTGCAGAGAGAGAACCACACCCAGTAACAACAACAGATCAGCCTGCAGAGAGAGGAACCACACCCAGCAACAACAAGATCAGCCTGCAGAGAGAGAGAGACCACACACCCAGGCAACAACAACAGATCAGCCTGCAGAGAGAGAATGGAACCACACACCCAGTCACACAACAACAGATCAGCCTGCAGAGAGAGGAACCACACACCCAGTCAACAACAAACAGATCAGCCTGCAGAGAGGAGAGGAACCCACACCCAGCAACAACAACAGATCAGCCTGCAGAGAGAGGAACCACACACCCAGGCAACAACAACAGATCAGCCTGCAAGAGAGAAGGAACCACACACCCAGCAACAACAACAGATCAGCCTGCAGAGAGAGAGAACCACACACCCAGTCAACAACAACAGATCAGCCTGCAGAGAGGAGGAACCACACACCCAGTCAACAACAACAGATCAGCCTGCAGAGAGAGAATGGAACACACACCCAGGCAACAACAACAGATCAGCCTGCAGAGAGAGAAGAACCACACACCCAGCAACAACAACAGATCAGCCTGCAGAGAGAGGAACCACACACCCAGTCAACAACAACAGATCAGCCTGCAGAGAGAGGACCACACACCCAGTCAACAACAAAGAATCAGCCTGCAGAGAGAGAGGAACCACACACCAGTCAACAACAACAGATCAGCCTGCAGAGAGAGGAACCACACACCCAGCAACAACAACAGATCAGCCTGCAAGAGAGAGAATGGAACCACACACCCAGTCACACAAAACAAGAAGCCTGCAGAGAGAGGAACCACACACCAGGCAACAACAACAGATCAGCCTGCAGAGAGAGAATGGAACCACACACCCAGTCAACAACAACAGATCAGCCTGCAGAGAGAGGAACCCACACCCAGGCAAACAACAACAGATCAGCCTGCAGAGAGAGGAACCACCACCCCAGTCAACAACAACAGATCGCCTGCAGAGAGAGGAACCACACACCCAGTCAACAACAACAGATCAGCCTGCAGAGAGAGGAACCACACACCCAGGCAACAACAACAGATCAGCCTGCACAGAAAGAATGGAACCACACACCCAGTCAACAACAACAGATCAGCCTGCAGAGAGAGGAACCACACACCCAGTCAACAACAACAGATAAGCCTGCAGAGAGAGGAACCACACACCCAGTCAACAACAACAGATCAGCCTGCAGAGAGAGGAACCACACACCCAGTCAACAACAACAGATCAGCCTGCACAGAGAGAGGAACCACACACCCAGTCAACAACAACCTGCCAGTCCCTCCCCCTTTTTTGAAACAGGAGGAGGTACACACAGGCCACACACAACATGTCAGTCATACCAATACGATAAAGCATTGTTCAAAGAACCTGCCAGTCTTTAAGAGGAGACCTTTGTAGTTCCGGACAGTTCAATCAAAAATCTGAAGAGAAACCTGTATGTTACTTCAGTCGTAACACATCAAGCTTTCTTTCAGTAATGCCAGGTTCTTCTCCTCAGTTAATATASTTCATTTTAAGGAACAGGGAACATGCGTGTGTGTGTGTCTTAGTTGGCTTTCCAAAACGTATTTCCCCAGTGTGACGGCTCAACAAAGCCTGCGACTGATTCTCTGCAAAGCCCAGCAGCCTCTATTGCTGTTGCCTGTGTTGACTTAGCTTAGGCTGCCAACCCAGCCACTGCATTCCCAAGATGCTGTGTCTAGCTGTGGTGTTAGACCCGTCTGGGCCTCTCCGCCAGGTGCATCCAACCTCCTGTCTGTCTGAGAAAGTAGTATCTTCCCCCTAACGGTTAAGGGAAGGATCTGGGTCAGGGTAATCTGATCCTAGATCTGATTTTACATTTAGACAAGGTGTCATCTCTGTCATGGTAGAGAAAGACAGACAAACATTGAGAGGGCTTTACCTTTTCCCCTCTCAGGCTCTTGTCTCCTAATTGGCCATTAATACAGCGCTCAGCCTCTCTTCATCGCCCTGCTCCTCGTCTTCATCCCTCGCTCCTGTAATTCTATCATTTGTCTTCATCCCGGGGCCCCGTGACCCTCCCAGAACCCACGCTCCCCCTCTTCTTTAACGGCCTGCGAGGGAATTCATCCAATTACAATCAACAGCCCACAATTGGCTGATTAGATCAGCCAGGCCGGGCTCCTGTGTAACAATTTACAAGGGCCGTCTCAAATCGGATTCTCCGGGCACTTCAAAGGCGCTAGACAATACGTTAGGACAGGGCCATGGGCACTACGGGGAGCAGGCTGGGCCGGCTGTGGAGCTGGAAATTCAATCTAGAATGCCATAGCTTTGGAGATGTGCAAGTAGCCTGTCACCGTCGCCATGACAACCGGCCAGAGCCTCAGGACGCCCCCAAGTCATGACCCGGCTGGCTGGATGGTTGATTGTGTGTGTTTTGTCATGGGTGCCATGAGGGTTAGGACAATCGGACCCACTATAATATGATGTGGTGAGGTATCTGACGCTAGCAGCAGTCATATGTGGTTGTTTTCTCCAGTCAGTCTGAGCTAGCTGTATATATATCATGGGTGCACAAGCACAACAGAGCACTGAAATTAAGAGGCTACCGTAATGAATGGCTTGGACACATTCCCCTCCCTTTCTCTCCCACTTTCATGATATATGGCTGAGTCCCTCCTTCCCATTTCCCCTGCATCAAATGCCATGGCTCTCAGCAGCTGCTTCTTCAAAGGGGGGAGATGGCGGCTTCATATGGGTGTCACTTACCAATGTCTTATCTCTCAACAATAAATAAGGCTTCAGAGGAGCATGTGAGGGTGACTAACACCTCATGTACAAGCCAACTGGAGGGGGAGATCGTTAGGGGGGGCACATTCTATATTTGGGAATGTAGAGTTGGGATGTAAAGGTGCGACTCTGAAAATCTTCATTCTGTAGAATATAGTGTGTATAAGTAATGTTTCTGAAGCAAGTTATGCACATTCTGCGCAAAGAAATGGTCAGAGAAGATGGTCACTCTCACTGTGCATTCCCTCTCTCTTGGTTGGGGGGAATCTATAAATAAGTGGATGCGTGTTTGGTGGGTTCCGCCTAATAGCGAGTTGACAGGTGCCCAGGCTCAGGTTTCACCAGTGAAAGAGCAACCCTGCCACTCTCCTGCCCAGGGCTACCGTCACACACACCACAATGTGTCCTCTATACCCACTGTACCCATGGGCAGAAAACAGCCAGGTCTTAACAGATTACTTTTAATTTGTTTCAAACAGAAATCGCTAATAAATTCCTTTAGCTCCAGTCTTAAAGCTATCCTAACACAGTTAAAGGCCCAGTGCAGTCAAAATGCTGTTTTCCTGTGTTTTATATCATATTGTACAACAGCTGACGAAACTAACTCTAAAAGTGTATATTTTTTATCGGGGTTATTTCCTGCTAGTTGGTTGAAAGTACAATCTACGCAGGACCTTCTAATCAGTAGATTTAGATGGTGGGGGGAGTTACGGCTTTCTATGGTGACATCACCATGTGGTAAATTGGTTAATAGAACAATAACAAAGAGAATTCTAAACCGATCTGCCAATAACAGCTAGTTTTCAGTTTTCCCCTCCCCACTCCGACAGTCCTAGCAAAATGCCTACTTAAGAAATATTATTTTGCTAAAAAGCAATTTTTGTCCCTTTTTAATGAAACTCTGTTACAGTAAGCAGGGCCGGATTAATACAGGGGCTTACCGGGGCTGAATCCCCTGGACCCAGGACCGTGGGGGGCCCAAAAGGCATCAAATTTGTTTGTTGTTGAAAAAAGTATACAAAAATATACAAACTGTATATATTACACAGTAAATACTTTACTGCAACTGCCAACCTCAGGAGGATTCAGGAGCCCACTCAATGAGTGTAGGGGGGGCCCTGCCTTGATTGGGTAACTGATTAATAAAAACAAAAAATGTAACTGCATAAATCAAGATGACTTATAGGTCAATTGTGTGAGTCAGGGGCNGCTCCTCGTCTTCATCCCTCGCTCCTGTGATTCTCTCATTTGTCTTCATCCCCGGGGCCCAGTGACCCTCCCCGAACCTGCGCTCCCCACTTCCCTAACGGCCTGCGAGGGAATTCATCCAATTACAATCAACAGCCCACAATTGGCTGATTAGATCAGCCAGGCCGGGCTCCTGTGTAACAATTTACAAGGGCCGTCTCAAATCGGATTCTCCGGGCACTTCAAAGGCGCTAGACAATACGTTAGGACAGGGCCATGGGCACTACGGGGAGCAGGCTGGGCCGGCTGTGGAGCTGGAAATTCAATCTAGAATGCCATAGCTTTGGAGATGTGCAAGTAGCCTGTCACCGTCGCCATGACAACCGGCCAGAGCCTCAGGACGCCCCCAAGTCATGACCCGGCTGGCTGGATGGTTGATTGTGTGTGTTTTGTCATGGGTGCCATGAGGGTTAGGACAATCGGACCCACTATAATATGATGTGGTGAGGTATCTGACGCTAGCAGCAGTCATATGTGGTTGTTTTCTCCAGTCAGTCTGAGCTAGCTGTATATATATCATGGGTGCACAAGCACAACAGAGCACTGAAATTAAGAGGCTACCGTAATGAATGGCTTGGACACATTCCCCTCCCTTTCTCTCCCACTTTCATGATATATGGCTGAGTCCCTCCTTCCCATTTCCCCTGCATCAAATGCCATGGCTCTCAGCAGCTGCTTCTTCAAAGGGGGGAGATGGCGGCTTCATATGGGTGTCACTTACCAATGTCTTATCTCTCAACAATAAATAAGGCTTCAGAGGAGCATGTGAGGGTGACTAACACCTCATGTACAAGCCAACTGGAGGGGGAGATCGTTAGGGGGGGCACATTCTATATTTGGGAATGTAGAGTTGGGATGTAAAGGTGCGACTCTGAAAATCTTCATTCTGTAGAATATAGTGTGTATAAGTAATGTTTCTGAAGCAAGTTATGCACATTCTGCGCAAAGAAATGGTCAGAGAAGATGGTCACTCTCACTGTGCATTCCCTCTCTCTTGGTTGGGGGGAATCTATAAATAAGTGGATGCGTGTTTGGTGGGTTCCGCCTAATAGCGAGTTGACAGGTGCCCAGGCTCAGGTTTCACCAGTGAAAGAGCAACCCTGCCACTCTCCTGCCCAGGGCTACCGTCACACACACCACAATGTGTCCTCTATACCCACTGTACCCATGGGCAGAAAACAGCCAGGTCTTAACAGATTACTTTTAATTTGTTTCAAACAGAAATCGCTAATAAATTCCTTTAGCTCCAGTCTTAAAGCTATCCTAACACAGTTAAAGGCCCAGTGCAGTCAAAATTCTGTTTTCCTGTGTTTTATATCATATTGTACAACAGCTGACGAAACTAACTCTAAAAGTGTATATTTTTTTATCAGGGTTATTTCCTGCTAGTTGCTGGTTGAAAGTACAATCTACGCAGGACCTTCTAATCAGCATATTTAGATGGTGGGGGGAGTTACGGCTTTCTATGGTGACATCACCATGTGGTAAATTGGTTAATAGAACAATAACAAAGAGAATTCTAAACCAATCTGCCAATAACAGCTAGTTTTCCCCTCCCCACTCCGACAGTCCTAGCAAAATGCTTACTTAAGAAATAGTATTTTGCTAAAAAGCTATTTTTGTCAATTTCTATGGAACTCTGTTACAGTAAGCAGGGCCGGATTAATACAGGGGCTTACCGGGGCTGAATCCCCTGGACCCAGGACCGTGAGGGGCCCAAAAGGCAGCAATTTTTTTGTTGTTGAAAAAAGTATACAAAAATATACAAACTGTATATATTACACAGTAAATACTCTTTTTTTTTTTTTTTTTTTACTGCAACTGCCAACCTCAGGAGGATTCAGGAGCCCACTCAATGAGTGTAGACAGCCTGCTGCCGCTCTGCTAATTATTAGATGAGGGGAGGTAAGGGGCCCACGTGGGCAACTGGGGGGCCCTGCCTTGATTGGGTAACTGATTAATAAAAACAAAAAATGTAACTGCATAAATCAAGATGACTTATAGGTCAATTGTGTGAGTCAGGGGCCTACACCCGCACCAATGTGTCAGAGGAAACACCGTTCAACTGACGACCGAAGTCAGGCGCCCGGCCCGCCACAAGGAGTCACTGGACCGCGATGAGCCAAGTAAAGACACCCCCGGCCAAAACCACCCCTAACCCAGACTTTGGGCCAATTGTGCACCGCCCTATGGGTCTCCCGGGTTACGGCCGGTTGTGTGACAGCCTGGGATCGAACCTCGGCCTGTAGTGACGCCTCAAGCACTGCGATGCAGTGCCTTGGACCGCTGCGCCACTCGGGAGGCTGAGCCTATGATTTCTTAATCCGGCCCTGACSGTAAAGTACTTATTTGTTACTCAGAAATTTGAGTGATTCTCTGCTTTGCTTCTCTATGATTCTAGTCAGAAAGCAGAAAGACACACTAACACAGTTTTGTACTGCAATCATTGTGTGGACCAAATAACTGATTCCCATCCAAAATTGTATTTTCCCTAACCCTAAATTGAACCCTAAACCCAAACCGTATCCCCTAACCTTAATTCTAACCCTGATTGTAACCCTAAACATTAAATAGCATTTTTCCTTGCGGGGACTGGCAAAATGGCCCCACTTGTCCAAATTGTCCTTGRAAGGACATCTGGTACCCAAAAGGATAGTTAAYGAAAAACACACACGAACACAGAGTCACACCTGCATGCACACACAAACACTACAATGTGGCCTCTAACACACACCTTGCTTTGACTCACCCAGAACTTGACYAGGAAGAAAGCGTTGGGCGGCCCCTTCTCAAACAACTCCTTCATCCCTCCCTTCTTCTCAGGGAACTTGTCGTAGATCTGCCGGATGTCCACTGCCTCCAGGTACGGATCACTGAAGGTGGGGTTGGACTGACCGATGTGCACAAACAGGTGCTTGTTAAACTGCAAAGCAAAGGGGAGAGAGAGATGTTGATTACTATCAAAGCGCTGCTTCAGTTCATGGTCAAGATGGTGTCATGGCCTGAGGAAGGAAGTAACACCTTTAGAAAAAGGCTTGTTGGATGYAAGTGAGCATAGATATTTATTTAAAGCTGTATGTCGCACACTTGTACATTGATGAGATCTGAAATGTTGCTTACTAATTTGCAGGGCCCCTATTAACTAAGGCTGCATTTAAAAAAGGCAGCTCAATTCTGATTCTTTTTTCACTAGTTGTCGGTGTGAACGCAGCCTACGTGAGATGATTATGGAGGCTAATCAGGCAGGGCGAGGGGCTACTAAGTGACTACTCACGGTCTCTGGGTCCTGAGGCTGCTCCAGGAAAGCAAAGAACTCTAGCATGCGAAGCTTGGAGCTGGCGATACTGCGTCCCTGCCACGGGGGGGTYCCCGGRGACATGGACAGGCCTGCCGTGCTCTCATAGCCTGGTGAAGAGGAAGGGTGGGTGCCAGGGGTAACAAAATATACCAAAGGTTTATAAAATGTTACATTCTGTCTTTCTCTGAGCTTTGTTGGAGCTCTTCATCAGTATCTTGTGTATTTCATCACTTGCAGACCATGACAGCATCTGTCGACACATGGGGATGTGAGGGAAGCTGGGAAAACCCACCTGTTATGGGGGGCGGGCCGGACGCTTGCATGGCGTAACTCTGCTGGGAAAAGGGCTTAATGCTGGAGAGACGAGACAGGCAGTAGACACATTACACCCTCACCCGCCTGACCCTGCGCGCGCGCGCACACACGCACACACACACCTAATTGACTGACCTTTAAACCCACTGGGGCTCAGCTTCATCAACTAAAGTGCTTTTTAAATAAGATGTTTCTCATATTCAGTTTGGARGGATTGCGATTTCCATTTATTCCATTGCAGTAAACCAATGCCTTTTGACAGACAGGACAAACATACAGAGAGTCAGGCACGCACACAGGGTTTTAACTTACTCTTCAGGACCCCTAGGCTGTCCTGGAAGGCCGCCATGCCAAAACTAAAGAAAAGAAAACATGGAAACATCTTTAATTACACACACTACCTCTCCTTCTATATGTGTCCCTCAATGTTGCCCAAGGACAGGGTGTGTGTGTCCATGCACATACTCACCCCGCCGGCAGTGGCATACGGCGGCCTGGACAGCCCCTGGAGAGCCATCTTGTTCTGAAAGGCGGTGGCGGAGATGATCTGGGCAGAGGACATGGTGGCCATACTCTGGAGGGCCTTGTCTTTGGCATGCTGGTCCTGCAGACACACACAGCAAGGCCCCAGGGGTCAGACAAACACGCTTTCCTCTTTAGTCAGCGACCTATTTTCCTGGGAACACTTGCCCCACTATGTTAGTTGGGTGGGAAAAGAGGGGTGGAAGGTTGCATCATCCCGTGCTGGTCTGGGAGGCTGGGTGATATTGCAGTCAAGGGCCCTGGAGTCGAAAGTAAGGTTTATAGCCTTGGCAGAGGCCGGGAGGTGTTGACAAGCAGTCTACGTCTTTGCTAGAGGTTAGAGTGGGAGCTGGCCCGGGCATGTCAGAGGGCTAGCGCCATGCTAATGCCAAATCAAGCTGGTTCGCGGATAAATGCTAACGCTAAGCAGGAGACATGGTGGCTACCAGAAACGGCAGAGTCGTTCCTGTCTGATGTCTATGGTAAAGCGTTGTTGTTTTGTGCGCGCGTGTTTGTCCATCATGTTGACTTCAGCAGTTTCCAACTCATCTGGGACTACAAACATTCTCAGCTCAACCCTTTAATGCAAGGCCAACCAGCACATTCGTTTTCCCAGAACCGGCCGACACAAAAATAATACGGGGAGTACATCTGCTAATGTTCTCAGTTACAAGAAAGACCTATTTAAAAAGGCCTGTCAAAGGCTTGTGACCAATGCTGAGGCCCAGTGGCCGCCGTCCAGGGAGACGGAGAGCTGTGTCACCTGGTGTGTGTGTGTACGGGCGCGTGCTTGCATGTGCGTGTCTGTGGTGAGGAACGTAAACACGCAAGCACAGGGGACGGAATGTGTAAGGAAAGTTTTCACCCGCCAAACAGGAACACTTTTATTGAAATACTTATGAAATGCCTGGAAGGAACAATATAAACATTAATTTATATCCTGACAAATGCATTTGTTCATATTGTGCACAGCAAGCCTCAAGCCAGGGATGCTGGAGCATATTTAAATTGACTGTGGGGACTTGTAGAGATGCAGCATCTGTACTGAGCATTGCATAAAACGCTCATACAAATGAAGGGGGTGCTATTTACTACAACCCACTCCCTCTGTTTCTAATTGTTTTGTCTCTCCATATTGTTTTCACTGAAATGTAGGAATGGGAATCCATTAGAAATTCCCTATCGGATATCAACGCCATGGTATATTTAGTTATTTTTTCATGGAATCAAACCTCAAAATGATAAGAGAATAACATGGGTTAAGGTACAAGACCATAGGAAGCGTTCCTGCTGATCTCAGCTCTGTGGCTTTAAAGGACCAACATCATGGTTACAGCCAAGCACCCCCACAGCCTCCCCAACAACCCTCCATATTAACTTCACACGTTAAAAACATCAGCATGCTACTCCAAATGACCTGCATAGCTAGTGCTGTAGCAGAATTGGAATGGGTAGAATGGTAGACATTCCCATTGAAAGCAAGGTCCCTACAAATGGTATGCGGACTGAGATACATTGGTGAGGAGGATTGGAATTTGAATGTCTTGTGTTCTAAACGCAATCGTGAAAGGTTGAATTGCGCCTCCATTTTGGCAGATCCTGCATAATTTGGTTTTTCTACCCATTCCATTGCTATATTGAGCAAACCCATGATGCAGCGCAACAGTTGAAGATCCAAAAACGAGGGAGACTCACGTAGCGTACCTTCAGCTTCACCTGGATCTCCCGGGCCTTCCGTCGCGCTAGCACCTGGATGTGACTGGACACCTGGAGGAGAGGGAGGGAGATCAGGTCTTTGGTAGATGTGTCTATCTCCGTGTTGACGCCCAAATGTGCGACAAAACAGTAAGATTGATATTCTCATTCTTACGACAGTGCAATGTCATTGTTTTGAAACTTTTGGTCCCGACATGGCACTCATTAAGAATGGAAAATAAAAAGGAAAATGCTGCACACTGCTGCTCATGCTCCAAGGTGATGTCATAACGTTTCAACCCTTAGGTCTTCATCAAGCATCCATGAATTAACCTACACCTCCAGCACCTGGATGTGACAATGTTCTTCAGCTTTTTGACAAATGAAGAATGGCATATTTACAAACTGATTTACACTACAAAGGTATGTGGACACCCTTTCAAATTAGCGGATTCAGCTATTTAAGCCACACCCGTTCCTGACAGGTGTATAAAATCGAGCACACAGCCATGCAATCGCCATAGACAAACATTGGCCCGTACTGATGAGCTCAGTGACTTTCGACGTAGCACCGTCATAGGATGCCACCTCAACAACAAGTTAGTTTGTCAACTTTCTGCCCTGCTAGAGATGCCCCGGTCAACTGTAAGTGCCCTTTATTGTGAAGTGGAAATGTCTAGGAGCAACAACGGCTCAGCCGCGAAGTGGTAGGCCACACAAGCTCACAGGAAAGGACCACCGATTGCTGAAGTGCGCAGCGTCTGTCCTCGGTTGCGACACTCACTACCGAGTTCCAAACTGCCTCTGGAAGCAATGTCAGCACAAGAACTGCTCATGGCGAGCTTCATGAAATGGGTTTCCATGGCCGAGCAGCCGCACATAAGCCTAAGATTACCATGCACAATGCCAAGCATTGGCTGGAGTGGTGTAAYGCTCATCGCCTTTGGACTCAGTAGCAGTGGAAACTGTGTTCTCTGGCGTGATGAATCACGCTTCACCATCTGCCAGTCCGACAGACAAATCTGTGTTTGGCAGATGCCAGGAGAACGCTACCTGCCCCAATGCATAGTGCCAACTGTAACGTTTGGTGGATGAGGAATGGTTCATTCTAGGCCCCTTAGTTACAGTGAAGGGAAATCTTAACGCTACAGCATACAATGACATTCTAGACAATTCTGTGGTTCCAACTTTGTGGCAACAGTTTGGGGAAGGCCCTTTCCTGTTTCAGCATGACAATGCCCACATGCACATAAAGAAATGGTTTGTCGAGATCGGTGTGGAAGATCTTGACTGGCCTGCACAGAGCCCTGACCTAAACCCCATCGAACACCTTTGGGATGAATTGGAACGCCGACTGCGAGCCAGGCCTAATCGCCCAACATCAGTGCCCGACCTCACTAATGCTGTTGTGGCTAAATGGAAGTCCCCGCAGCAATGTTCCAAAATCTAGTGGAAAGCCTTCCCAGAAGAGCTGAGGCTGTTGTAGCAGCAAAGGGGGGACAAACGACATATTAATGCCCATGATTTTGGCATAAGATGTTCGACAAGCAGGTGTCCACATACATTGCTAGACACTTCCTCAATTCATTGTTAACCCCAACCCTTCTCCCTCTTTACCCCCATCCCATAAGGGGTCAAAGATGACCCCCGCCCCTCACTCTCTCTCCATGTAACGCAACATCAGCCAGTGCCAACCTGTCAGTCAGTCACTCCATATCAAATTCCATGTCCCAGATAGGGTTCCAAATCCCTGCCTCATCCAGCCCTCTACAGCGTCCTCTCTGCTGCAAAGATCCTGTACTTTTTGCTCTCCTAACAAGGTTGGGCTATGCGCTACGTGAGGTCGTGAAGAAACACAGTCGTCTGATCCTATAGCATCTGTGCATTGGGCCCCGACCCACTAAATCACTCAGCAGTGGCCCATTTCAGCGTGAGAAGGGGGCTAGGGCTCGGGGACTGTGCAGGAGCGAAGGCAGCATCACTTCCCTGTCATAGCTGTTCTATGGATTTCTCTGTGTCTTTGTTTTTGCCTCTGATTGGAGTAGACCGCTAGGACAGACATGGGGTGGGGGTGTGTTGTGTATGGGGTGCACAGGGCTCGGAACATATAGAGCAGGAGTGGGTTGGTGCTACGTGAAACTCACCTGCTTTCTTGTCCGTGTCTTCCCTGTGCGTAGCTTGATGTACCGTGCTATCAGCTCGTTCCGTCCTGCAAAAGCCAGACGATATACATTTTTGTTGAATTTCTTTTTTTAAATGGCATGAAGAAAATGCAAATAATCCAATAGAAAAAGGTTATATTTGTATATTTGTTTAGATACAAAGCTTGATTTTGGTTTCATAGTGTCATATCACATATCACATGAATGCAGTTAAATACAACACGCTGGGTGCCAGCTGATATGGGATGATAAGGTACTGTAGACAATGAGGATGTTTTAAACCGGCAGGAATTACAATGTTTACTGAAGCTAACTCATCCTCAGCAAGCTGGACGTGCCTGGCTGGGCAAATCAGCTGCAGAGGTGAGAGGGGTGTGTGAGTTTGTGTGCTCATGTGTCCTATGTGTGTGTGTGTGTGTGTGTGTGTGTGTGTGTGTGTGTGTGTAGATGTGTATAAGAGACAGGTGTGTGTGTGTGTGTGTGTGTGTGTGTGTGTGTGTGTGTATGTGTGTATGTATGTAAATTAATGTGTTCAGTAAAAGTGTAATTTTGTTTAAGGCCAAGAGTGTGTGTGTGCTTGCCCTGGTCCATGTGCCCTGTGGGGCTGTGTTGCTGACAGACAGGTCACAGCGGCTGAGCAGGTGAAGAGGTATAGCAGCCATGCTCAGAACAGACATGCCACGGCCAAACTGGAGCGCGATGAAGGAGGCCTGGAGAGGCTGCTCGGCAGCTGGTGTGTGTGTCAATGTTTATGGAATATGCCTTTACGCCTGCAGTAAATCTTGGGCTTGTTTCACCATCAAGGGCGAGGGACTTGTGGACTCATGTGACCTCTTCATGGCCCTGCACATACATGCACATTTATGGCATGCACCCACAACGTACACACTTTAACACACTCAGCCAGCCACCCAGCCGTAGAAGGGTCGAGTTTGCACCACCTCTTAAACACTGTCATTTTTCGTTCTCACATCTCCATGTGAATTAACACAGATCAGTCACGCATCGCAACCTGGAACAACCAGCATAAGACTTTCCTCACATAGTGATACTTGGGTCAGAAAACCCTGCCCTATGCTGCTGACCAATCGGAACGCCCGGTCGGGTTGAGAAAAGGCAACCCGAACCCTAAGGAGCCCAGAAACGCTAGCAGGCAATAAAAGTGATCAGATTCAGCTTGCGTCCCAAAATGGAACCCTTTATTCCCTATATAGTGCACCACTTTTGACAAGCCCTTGTCAACAGTAGTGCACTATGTAGGGAATAGGATGCCATTAGGGACGCAGGCTCCGAGTGGAATGCAAAACACGGTTTCTCCAGCCCTCCTCTGAGCCACACTGGTGGGGATAAGATTCTAGCAGACGGCGTTTGTAAGGACATAACTTTCCACTAATCAATCTCTAAAAAGATTCAAGTTTAACAGGGGACTAGTCCACCGCCTTCTGAAAGTAGCAGGTGTATGTATGCACATCCTACCATTCCAGTGTTTAGTTGCTATATTGTAATTACTTTGCCACCATGGCCTATTTATTGCCTTACCTCTCTTATCCTACCTCATTTGCACATGCTGTATATAGATGCAAATGAGAACTTGTTCTCAACTAGCCTACCTGGTTAAATAAAGGTGAAATAAAAAGAATCAGAGGGTATTGCGGTCAATTTTGGAGGTGATGGTTTTCTGTGAAGTGGTGACATGTTCACAAAGGAGGAATATTAAGGAGGGCGATGCTAACCTCTTTACACACACACACACACACGAGCGCTTACATGCAAACACAGACACAGCAGTAGGGCTCCCTTTGTGTCAAGTTTTTGTGGATTTAAACCCTTCGCTCAGTCTCTGTCTGCCTCCACACAAGGCCCAATCATGGCACTCATTCACCCTCAATCTTATTTTAATTTCTGGGCTGGAATTGCTCAAGCGTTCAGTGTTTATATCGGAAGGTGCACTCGCGCTCCAATCGTTTAAGCACCTGAATACATATTTCTTTAATCCCTTTGGATGAAAAACGTGTTCCACATTTCTTGTGCCCTTTGCAGACACTGACTGAAGGCGAATACTTTGTGAGGTCACTGACGTAACTTCTGGATTCAACAAAGGACCAAGCAGCGTGAAAATTAGGTAAGGAAGTTTTGGACTTGGGAGGACATGAGGACACGAGACCCTTCCTTAGCGGGAGTCGCCAAGGAGCATGGAAGGACAGAGACGACACCGGGGACCACGGCCACAGAAACCCCAACATTTATTTTGGGGGGGGCACATGGAGCTGGCGGTCGAGCAGCGGAGAGTGCCAGAGCCTGTTTGGGAGTCGGAGGAGGAATTTGATGAAAGATTCCGGAGAGAGGTGGTAGCGATGAGAATGCTGGCGTGCTGAAGAGCGTGACACCAGTCCGGTGCCATCTGCACCGGTTTCACGCATCTGGCCTCCAGTGCGCCTTCCCAGTCCGGTACGTCCTGTGCCTGCTCCTCGCACTCGCCCTGAAGTGCGTGTCACCAGTCCGGTGCCACCTGTGCCAACTCCACGCACTAGGCCTCCAGTGCGCATTCAGTCCAGAGCTTCCGGCGACTGTTCACGGTCCGGAACCTCCCGGCGACGGTCCGGAACCTCCCGGCGACGGTCTGGAACCCTCGGCAACGGTCAACTGTCCAGAGCTTCCAGGCACGGCGTCCAGTCCCGCTCCATGGCAGGAGCTTTCCTCTGCGCCGGTGCCCTCCAGGCACAGCGTCCAGTCCCGCTCCAAGGCCGGAGCCTTCCTCGGCGCCGGTGCTCAGTCCGGGTGCGGCGTCCAACCCAGCTCCATGGTCGGGGTCCTCCTCTGCGCCGATGCCCTAGCCGGGCACGGTGTTCTACCCGGCTCCATGGCCGGACGCGTGGTCTGGGCGGGGGCAAAGTCCCGCACCGGTGCCACCACCGACACTAGTCACCCCCCTACCCTCCCCATTTGGTTTCAGGTTTTGCGGCTGGAGTCCGCACCTTTTGGGGCGGGGGGGGGAGGGGGTACTGTCACGCCCTGACCATAGAGAGCCCTCGGTTCTCTATGGTGTTTAGGTCAGAACGTGACTGGGGGGTTATCTAGTTTATAGATTTCTAGGTTGGTGGTTTGTGTGGTTCCCAATTAGAGGCAGCTGGTAATCGTTGCCTCTAATTGGGGATCATATTTAGGTAGGCTTTTTCCCCACCTGCATTTGTGGGATATTGTTTTGTGCATGTCCACCACTTAGTCACGTTTAGTTGTTCGTTTATTGATTTATTGTTTTTTCTTTAAGTTTCACTTAGCAATAAATATGTGGAACTCAACATCCGCTGCGCCTTGGTCCCATTCTTACGACAACCGTGACAGTAGGCTACTTAAAAAGTAGTAAAAAAAAAAGGTGAGTACAGTATACTTCACATGTACTTGAGGAAACCACTACATTATGAAAAATCTTCATCTAACTTTGTAAGTGCTGTGTTAAAAAATACATATTTTCAGGAAGTTTTTTGTAAAAGTTTATTTGTAATCTTAACTATTGATACTGATCTCTTCCATTCATTGACAGTGGAATCTTGATTTTCAGCATCATGCTTATAAAATAATTTTAGCCATGACTCAGCATTATGCTTACATACTGTCACACACAGTCTGCACACACACGGCATCCTCCCAGTCCATTCAAAATTAGCATACTGTATTTGTGACCATTACACCAAGTCATTAATGAGCTGTTAAGAGGCTGGTCTTTAGGTGTTTATATCTGATGTCCCTGCCACTCCTAGAAAAGGACGGGTGGTATGATTTAAAAAAATATTCAGACAAGTGCGAGACCCCAGATCAGAGTCGGAGTCGGTCAGTCACACAATGATGTCATCGCATGACCGTGTCCACTGGGAGCGGTCCAGAGAGGGTGACGGACAGAGACAGAACCTGACCCCGGTCAACTCAGTGCAGTGCAGGCACAGCATGTCCTTAACCACTGGTCCAAGGCCAGTTTGAAATGTGTAGCTCGCTCTCATCGTTTAAGGATAAAGAGTCAGGGACTGGGATCAGGTCAAAGTACCCTGTGTTAGTTCTCAAGAGCAGTCAGTGACCGACCACAACAACAATACTCTACTCGTCCGACTCTGGGACCATCTGGGAGAGTTGGTCTCCCCCTCGCCCTACCGCCCCCCTCCAGTTCTGTTTGTTGGGGTCAGGGAAAAGTCAGAGGGGGTTAGCGGTGGTTGCAGACTGTGCCACGCGAAGGTGTAGCCCTCCCCTCCCTGTCATACCTCCTCTCAGAAGGATGGGTTCCTCTCTGGCCCTAAACGGCCTACCCTACCCTACCCTACCCTACCCTACCCTCTGACCTCTATCCTCCCGAGCATTCCTCACATACCAACACACTGCCTGCTGCAGCACCGGCCCTGCATCTGTTCTCTTTGCTGCTGCCTGCCTCAAGGAGGCTTACTGGGTTGTGCGCACACACACACACACACACACACCCTTTAGCAAAAACATTCACACCCTCATGACCCTGCCTAGAAGGACAGCGACTCACACCTTAGCACATAGACCCCACCCCAGACTGGCCCCCCCCCCCCCCCCCCCAGACGACAACAGAGGACTCAGCTTCTTACATCTACTCTCTATTCTGAAGTGGCAATCGATGGGCACGATAGGAGGAGGCCAAATATGCCAGCCAGGGAGAGCGCACACACACAGCGAGCCCCTCTCTGAACACACATCTTCCAGCTGTACGGCTTCCGCCAGCACATGTGCCTCTGTAGGCGATAAAAAATAATAATGTTAATAATCACATTTAGGCCGCAGGAATGTGTTGGCAGGGTACAATTTCCCCTCCGGTAGGATAGTGAGCCGAGCAGCGTGGAGACTCCTGGCGAACAGGCCCGTCTCTAAAGCCACTCGGCTATTTCACCCCTCTCTCAGGGACACTGTCTGATACTGTGCCGTCCCTATAAAGACTTAAGAGATTTAAAAAAGGTACGTCCACATAGCATTGCGATTCATTCAGAGGCGTTACCACGGTAACAGCAGTAGCTGACTTTTTATCATCAGTTTCATTTGAATGAAGTGAATCCTGGCCATACAGTATGCATCTCTACACTGGCTACATAATATTCTCCCCATCTCCTCTCGTGTGAATAGGTCCTAAAAGTAATCACTGATTTACCACCATTGGATAGGTGCAAGCAAGGGCAAGGGATTTCATTACGTAGCTTTTATCTTTCTATACAGTCATGCTAGATCTTGGATTACGTTTATGGGTGCGAGCGCTCGCATGTCAGAGCCAAGCAGACAGCCATGTCTGAATTCCAGAGGCACCTTCGCAGAAAGGCAGTGATGGTTCCTCAATATCGCTGAAGCGATCCTATCACAGGTGAGAGTGAAGGTCAAGACAGGGGCTAAGGTTACAGCCAGGGTCCAGTTCAGACTCCGGACCCTCCCATGTGAGGGCTGTCCCCTCCAGCTGTCCCCTCCCACTACCCAGCAAACCTCTGACCTGGCCATACTCTCTCTGGAGACAGTGACCCCACTGTCTTAGTACACACTGTGGAGACTCTGTGGAGACTCAGCAATGATATGATGACCGTACAGAGAACTCGGTCCTCTCAGCTGCAAAGACTAAAAAACAGAACACACAAGCACTTTCTCAAAAGGCCACTGGCCACACACAGCCTTCGGTCAGTGAATCTCTCACTTGGCTGGGAAAGTTGGGACCTAGGTGAGGAGGAGAACCATTTCTTTCCATTGGGCCTTTCCTCTACATCATGTACTTTATTAATGAGGGTTGAGCTGACAGGAAAAACTGCTGCCCTCTGCTTGCAGGGCACTTTGGCTTTGTACACAAGACAGACAAACATGTCAACATGTTTATCGGCAATAAAACCCTTGTAATGAAGGACAGGGGAAACAGATTTTCACTATAGGTGTCAGAGGGAGAGCAGGTGTGAAAGACTGAACAAAATATGATAATGTCAGTTAGGCATAAGACTAGACACATTTTTTTGATTATGTAAATAATAAAAAAGGGATTACAAGAAGAGTTATGGCTGATAATCCAATCACTGTGAATAAACAGCCAACATAATCACATTTACAATGTCATTTCTCTCTCCATATACGGCCTATATGGGTATCCTATACCTCGGGACAAAGCACTTATCCCTCCCTCCTCCCTTAACACACATCATTTGTCATCCTGGCTCTGAAAAACCATTCTACTCGGTGGATCCCCCGTTACTTTACACACCGGCCGTAAGTCCAATGGGGTCTAGCACAACAGGGACCCATGGAAGATAGGACATGTTTTCATTGGCAATGCATGTCGAATGACTGACCGCCGCACAAAAAAAAAACACAAGAGGTACTAACTTGAATGTGTAATCGGCACGACGGCCAGCGCTATGCAGGCTATTACTAGAACAATGCCATGAATGCATGAGGAAATATGAGACAAAAACATTCTTCTCCGATATAAGAATTTACAAAGGATTGAAGAGGATTCACACACATACCATATAATTAACGGTTCGCCTTCTTAGTATGGCATTGTTGCCTCTGAAATGAACCTGTCTGTGTTGTAGAGAGGAAATCCAACACACACTCCAAATGCCTGTTTTCTCCCTATAGGAACCTTGTAAATGTAACATCTTAAAATAGACATTTTCATAGGCTACATTAAGTGAGAGGAAAACCTAACACTTTGCTTATGTCAAAACCTCAACATGAGAATGAGAGTCACATAGCATTAGGTTGAAATTAGTGGAGTTGTAGCAAAGAGTCAAAAGGGCTGTCGGTGACCCTGACAGACCTGGAGGGGGGGAAGCTTTAGCTGTTTAGGGGCTGATGTGCTGGGGGGGGGGTACGAGCTTAGTTTCGTCTCTTTTCTCATGTTGTAAATCTGGGCTGGCCGCGAGGCTGGGGTGAACTTGGGGAGCAGCTGGAGGTTAGCTGAAAGGCAGCCAGACTCACTGACAGGCTGACGGACAGACCCGGAGGGAGGGGGGGCGACTCTGGCAGGGCCTACGGTGTGTGTGTGTGTGTGTGTGTGTGTGCACGATGTGGAAGGGGGATAGAGTGCATGAGGGACTGGTAAATCACAGAAATAGCAGGGAACAGAGGGAGGCATAAAGACACCAGGGACAGGTGCAGAGCACCCCACAAGACACCGCCACTACCTTGGTGTTTATTTGTTCCCCCCTCCAGGCGCTCAAAGGGTAAACGTCTATTCTGGTATAGGGTTACAGCGGGGCTGCCTTGAACTCCGGCTCCAAACGCATACCATTCTTAACGGGCCATCGTACTCCCTGGTGCACATCACCCGCCCCTGACCCCCATGGGGAGGAAGGGGTACCTCAGCACCCCCCCTCCCAGCCCTCAACACCCTTCCCCCCCCCCATACACAGAATGTGACACCTGCCCCCTCTCCTCCGCCCCCATTATTGCAGGCTTTATAAGGGTTTAGAGTTGATCAGGGGACGGCTGTGATCTCACTGGGCCTAGCTAGCCTAGCGTGTGGCTAATGGCTAATTGCTAGAGGAGCTGGCGCAGTGACAGGGGCCATGGCAGACCGCATATGATAAGCACACAACCACCCATTCTGTTTGGGCCCCTGGATTTTCCACCACCGGGGGTCCGGATTAGCTAACGCTATACAGTATACTGTACCTATGACTGATAATGAGATATGGCCAAACCAATTCCTCGCTACATAGTTACGGAATTAAATACTAGAAAAGTACAGGAATGTCAGAGGGCGGGAAGTTAAGCAGATCCTGTGAAGTATCGATCAATCAGAATGTGAGCAGCAACATGGAGAGGAGAGTGGCACACATCAAATCGTGCCATCACACGCTACTCAGCCACGTGGACGGAGGGAAAGCTGCCATTGAAATCAGCAGCTACTCTTCCTGGGGTCCACACAAAACATGAAATAATACAGGACATTAATAGACAAGAACAGCGAGGACAGAACTACATTAAAAACAGGGACAGCTGTGTGATGTGAAGAGCGCTCTGAAACATGAAGATGGTGTGTGTATTTGTACATAAAGGTTTCACAAATATGTGAGGGACAGTGCTACGTACAAATATCACCAGAAAAAAAAGGCAATATCTTGCACATCAAGGGACAGCGCCTGAGAGTGTGTGTCCATATAAGAGCGAGGGGACTGCAGAGCCATCACATAACACCGGGGAATAGACGGAAAAGGGTGGGGCGTACCGTACATCTTTCCTTCATCGGAGAGGATGATCTTCCTGCGTCCGCAGGGCGGGTAGATGGCCAGGGCCTCCTGGAAGCTCTGCTCGATGTCGGGGCTCCACACGCCCTCCGCATCATTCTCCAGAGGCTTGTCCAGAGGCTCGTTCAGCTCCTCACTGGTGCCCCCAGGGGAGGGGGCCGGCACCCACTCCGCAGACGTGGTGGGGGGCCGGGAGGACAACAGGACCGGGCTGGGAGGAGCAGGGTGTAGATGGTGCGTTCCAGGGGCCAAGGACAAGATAGGACAGGGTGATCCTGAGGAAGCAAAAGACAATATTTAGGTAAGGGGAGGTTGAGTCAAGGAGTGCTGGCTTGGAGAATGTTAGAACACGAACATAGGAAAGCAATACCCATTGTAAAAAAAATGATGTACCATATTATGCGCTTGTCAGGATAACAAGGATTGGTTTCAAATATTGATTATGCTGCTAAGCATTCGGTACTTTGAAATGTCTTGGGGTCCATAGTACTGGTCTGTGACTACATATGGTCAGCTATTCAACATCTTGCCAGATCTCCCTCAAGAAGTTCAAACATCAAGAAATGAAGATGAAACAAAAACCCAAACAATAGTCAGGTCCTTTGACGTCCGCCCAAGGAGGCGCTCCATCCAGAAAAGTGATAGTTACGTCAGAGTGCAGTCATAATGAAGAGCGGTGTGCGTGCGTAGGCTATAAGATCTTGGACCACATCACTGGAGAGTCGCTAATCCTACTTGGAAAAAGCACCTCGGATCAAAAATGTAATTATGGAGCCATGAAAACAAACAGCATGGCACCTAGAGACAGAGGGTGGAGGAGTCACTAAGCCAACAGACCGGGAAACACATTCAACTGAGATCCCCACCACACCGCCATTGGTAGAGAAAGATTGGACAGACACATCAAGGAGATCATGTCAGGGTTGTTTTAAGTCTATCATCTCTCTGCATCTAGTCAATTACCCTTTAACACTCAAGCTGGATGTACAGTACCGATCACATGACTAGGGTGGGCCGGGAGTTTTTGCTGACCATTTTTGCTGACCATGTGACCTGAATATATCATTAGGTTTCTCAGTAATGCATAATTAGAGTTTTTCCTGCTCGGGTCACTGGGTGAGGCCTGTCTCGATCGTTGTTTGTTTTCCTCTATAGGCAAATCTGGGCTGCCAATTGACATTTAAGGCTATTGACATGGTTAGTCATTATAATGTGTGATTTGCCTGGTTGTATCTGGGCTGCCTGGCAGTGTGCTGAACTGTGTGTGTGTGTGTGTGTGGGGGGGGGGGGTAACGAGTGGGACAGGAGGGAAGGGGTGGTCCTGATGAGTCACAGGGTGTCACAAACAATCTCTTCCTCTGAGCCTCCCGACGTTCCAATGGGCTTCCTGTAAATGAGCTGGCCAGTTAACCCTGCTCACACACATGCACCTAACAACACTGTGAAACAACGCAGGAGGGCAAACGTACACTGTAGAGTCCCTTTCTTTGCTCTGGTGGTGAATCTTAGTAACTTTTTAAATGAGGGATCTATGGTGAAATGGTCATTGCTGTGCTCAAAGAGAGTACATTTATTTACTTTGCTCACAGAGTAACCTGGAGTGCAGGGCAACTGTAATTAAAATGTTATAGTGCAACACTGATGAAGAAAGAGAACGTTTAGTGTAGAGAGCTGTGGGGCATAAACCATTAACGCTGGTTAGGTTCCTCAGCCAAAGTGTCCAACAGGGTTAATTGACGTAAGCCCCTTAAAAATCAGGTGTCCCCTTCCAGTCCTCCATCTCGGCCCCTCTCCCCTGGGCCCACTCAATGGGATAATCTCCCAGCTGATGCTGCGCTCAGGGGGCACAGATCTCCTCTCCCCCCCATACACACAAACACACAGGAAGCAGGTGTGTACTTCACAGAAATGCACACACAAAAGTATGGAACAAATCCGATATACACTCGTGAAGACGCACACTCACAAACACACCCTGACACTTTCACTTCAGACACCAGAAATGCACATAGGACTACACCACACACACACACCTATACACACTATGCAGCGTTGCCCACTTCCTCGCCACCATTTGACCCCCAGTCATAAGAGGGAACAGCTGCATCAGTTTCGACTTGCACCTGGCACAGTGCTCACTGCCTACTCAGTGTGCTGTGGGGTGGGTAGGACTGCAAGGGGCGTCAACGCCAGAGAGGGTGAGGGGTGAAGGGGGACAGGAGAGACGGGGGTGCTCCACTGGACAGTCTCCTCTAATCGGGACCGGAATGTAATGCTCGGAAACATACTCTCATAAAATGCCTGATCCTAGAAGACCATGTCTGTGTCCTAAATGGCACTATATTCCCTATCTAGTGCACTACTACCACTAGATGGGGAATTGATTGCCATTTGGGACACAGCTATGGTCTTCAAGGATTGGCATTAGCCTGGGTGGGGAGTGGAAAACCATCGGGAGAGAAAGGAACACATTTGATTGGCATGTTTTGTGCCAAGGCATGTTTTGTGCGGTGTCCCACTGTGTCGCCCTGTAAGGAGCAGATCAACTCAGCTCTCTGAGCGCACACAAACACACTGCCTAATTACTGTAACACCCTGTGCCAATGCCACTAACGCTTCCATACACCTCAACTAACCTCACATCAAAACCATCATGAAAATCCCACAGTATATTCAAGTCATAACTCACAATAATCATAGATTACAGGGTCAAGACAGAGTTCAATCCAAGGTTATCCCTACAGAGAGATCCATCAAACATGTGCACCAATACAGCCCAATGACTTGTTGGACATATGTACGTAGAGACAAGAGAGGAGGATTGTTGGTAGACGTGGGTTGTTGGGGCTTGGATGCCAGGGGGTTTCTTTGTTCTGTAGGGCTCATATCCAAGGCCTTATTCTGCTTTCTCGTGTGAGTGGAGGAGGAATGCTCGCTATGTGGGATGAGCACACTGAATATAGTCTCCTCAGCACAAGGACAGTCTCAGGGCAGCTCAATATACACAAACACAGACAAATGCTCGCTCACACACAGGCATACAAAGGCAAAAGAAGTGCAAACACCAATACAGACAGCTTATGAGTTTTGATACATTGCAGAGACCTGATGATACGAACACACTGACAGAGACAGAACGACAAGTTAGCAATTCATCATTATTAGGCTGCAGTATGTTAATTAAAAAACAGACTAGGGTAGTGAACTCAGAGACCACAAGACAGAAAAAGTAAAAGTGAGAAAGTATTGATTACATGAATAACCCTTGGCTGTCATACAGTAGTTTTAAGAGAGTGCCCTAACAGGGGTGTGCTTGCCCCCTACCTCTCCAGGGCCCTGGCCCATTCCACCTGTTGCCCCGTGGGAGGGACGGATGGACTCTCTCACACACACACTAACCCTGCTCTGGGACCCAGACCAAAAATACTCCCTCACACAGCCTGTCAGCACCACCATGACGAGACTCTACACAATTTATCCACTCCACTACAAAACCAAACCCTGTGTGTGTGCTGATTGGTCGTCGCTGGCTATGCACAGCGCACACAATATGCCAAGGTAGCAGTGGTTGGATTTGGGGACTCAAAAACAGCATACCAAGTACATCACGTCATAAACAAGGCGAAAATAAAATTGTTTGAAAATGTGGACGTTAAAACTATATAAAATGTATGCCTGATAATTGAATTTTGCTTGGGCACAGACAACACAGTAAACCACATTTTGTTGACTTAACAGGCATTCTGTAAATGTATGGTATGTGGACTTCTCACACATTATATTAACATGTAAGATCATGGGAACTACTTTCATGGGCATATAACAAATATTAATAATCATAGTCACATAATACACATGTGATTGTTTTCATTTCTCTAGATCTAGTTATTGAAGATATAGCTCAAGTGCTAAATTAGTATTAATAGCTGTAGTTATTGTTAGTGGAAGTAATTCAGAGTAATAGTTATTATTAATAGTAGACTGGTATTTTTATTTTATTATTTGGCACAAAAAAACTATTCACTCATGTCTATTATTTCGGAAACATTCTCAGATTTTCTGACAACTGACATTCTCAAATGAGGCAACTGAAATATCTATTTTGTTAACATATCTATTCATTTTATAATTTCAGTAGCCCATCACCCAGAGGAGCGCTAACGTTTAACTGCGCGCCTATGACGTTATTAGTTTCCTTTAAAAAGTTCCGTCCGAAACGCAGGAAGTACAGTGCAGGGATACACATTTAGAAATTCGACCAAAAAATGTCAGAAATGTAAAGAATTTGTACCTCATACAGCGTTTTATAAACAATGTAACCGGCAGACACCTGTACTACGGCTACAGCTGACCAGTCTAACTCTGAAACAGAAAGTTTGATAACAACTTGAGAGGCATTGGTTTATGAAAGAAAACAGATGTTCAACTAACAAAGCAAAGAGACAGATTAACATTTTGTAAACGTACCTGTTGAAAGTCAAGCAACAGACAACACCGCTGGGTCAAACAGGCAAGTGGAATRTTTGGGGTCAGATTTCTGTGAAGAAATATATTTAAATTTGTCGCCCCTTTCCTGAGTCTGAAGCGCGAAGAGGGCTGGAATGTCAGGAATTAGCTGTGGTATGACATGAAGCCTGGAAGGGAGCGAAAAAGACGAGGGGAAATAGGGAGGCAGGACCGACCGCTCAACACGTAATGAGGGAGGGAGATTCGAGGGGACSGCGCACCGAAAAGGAAAAGCCAGCCTTGGTAAGGGGGAAAAGGAAATCACAAAGAAAAACAGAGGTCGGGGATAGTCATTGCCTCTTTACAGAGGGACAAACACACAAAGGGACAAAGCTATTGCGAAACCTTATCAGCCCTATTCTAATAATTTGTTGTGAAATAACCCTACAATGAAGATTAAACAAATATTGTTTATAGGGCACTTTAAGTAATACATTTGATAATATAAATTACTATATTAGGCTAACTATACAATTTAAAAAAAAAAACTTGTAATGTCCTTTGGCAACATATGTTGATATATTTCGTTCATAATGATAATTTTTCGTTCGATATCAATGGTCATTTATTTATAGCAAACGAGGAAAATCGATTGTGCTATTCATCTTTAAGGAAACCATAATAAATTGAGCACTGGTAGAGTGGACTCTGAACAACTGGAGCGTATGTACTGAATGAAATGTGTAATAGCGAGAGCCCTCCAGTGGATAATGTAGAAAATGACTTAAATTAAGGGCTCAATTGTACAATACTGTCCTTTTGTTTCGTGACATCAAGTCAATAACCCTTTATGAGTGATAATATGTGTGATTTACTAATCAGTTTATAACGTTGTAATAGCTGTTAGTTCCTCAGCAATAGCAATCAGGCATGAATGAGGCCCACATCCTTGTATTTATTAATTAAAAATAACTTTAATTGTTTCATAACATTTTCAAATCAGGTTTAAGGCAAAATTAGTGGTGTTTTACAATTGCATATTGATTTGTTGTAGGCCTACTTTGCCTTCTCCAAGGTATGATTTTCTGATCATTTCTCTTTTTTGGCTTACACCCATTCCAATCCATAGTTCACTCTGTCACAGTGGTATATTCCCTCAATAGTAACCCAGTGGTCTACAACCCCTCCTCCATACAGACTACATAAAGCCCATCACAAAACTGCAGGATATTCTTTTGCTTTCATTTGAAGGAGGGAAAATAGAAGCAAAAGTTATTCTAAAAAGTACACAGTATAAATTAACTTAAGCCTCCTGTTAACATAGAAGTTGTAGTCAATAGAAATATGTGGAATGTTTAAACGGTACTGTACAAAATGGAATGGTCTTTTGGCCCACCCAGCAACAGTGGAGTCTTTCAGGTTTGTGGGTGGAGTCATTCTATCCCAACTCTAGGAATGGAAATGGACTGTGCTATACAGTACATCAATGTACACTATAAAGGCCGACAGCTTCACAAAAGTAAGCTCTCAGCTGCAACAGAGACACACTCGGGAATGATAAGACCTCAAAGGAGAACGACGTTCCTTGATGGGTCTGTGTCTTTGGGGCCGCGACAATATGAATGTTTCTGGTCCGATTGCTAAACCCCAACACCCTCCAAAGTCCTTCATGTTCAGTCCAAATATTGCCAGGAGTGTTCGGTCTTTGCCCAGAATGTCTCCATAAGGTTGTGGACACACAGTCCCCTTCTTCATGCTATCCACAGGGAGTTTGGGTCCTTAGACAAAGTGTTTTGTTCTCTGCCTCTTTTGAACATGCTCCCTCTCATGGAGTCCCCTCCCGAGGCATCATTTCTTGGACAGGAATTTCATCTTATTTCCTGAAAATAAAAACAGGCAACAGAACCGGATCAAAATAACTTTGGCGTGAGTGACAACCTTTTCAAACATGGAGGAGGAGTGTAGTTTCACGAATGTAACGCCTATTATTCAGAGTGACTTGGTATATGATGTATGTAGGTACTAGAGTGGATAAGGTGTATGGGAGAGGATTTGGGCCTCACCTAGACCCTTGAGGAACTTGTTGACCCCACGATGTTCGCTCCCTGGTAGAGAGTCCAGGTAATCTTGTGACCTCACCTCAAACAAACCTGGACAGACAGACAGAAAGACGAGAACACACAAAACTATTAGACAAGTATGCAAAATTCTCATAATTATGCATTTCAGACAGGCATACAGACTCGAAAAGCAGACGTATCTTATGGGAGTGCCCACAACCAGGCACTAACAAAATTCAAACGCTCTACTACCCTTCTCCACACCTCTTAGACCCTGCCTGCGCTGCTCCCTCTCTGCCACAAACCCAGCGAACATCTGGGTCTCCATGAAGACCTCCAGGAACCTCTTCAGACTCTTGGAAGTGACGGCCTTGCGGAAGGCCTCACGCTGGAAGCAGAACGGGGTGGGCGAGGAGGGGGCTCCAGACTCGTCCTCTCGATCCCCCCCGCCCATGAAGAGAGGGTAGTGGCCCACCATCTCCACGAAGAAACGTACAAAGGTCTCCGACACCACCGTGCTGAGGGAGCTCGAGTCTGGAGAGAGACAGATTCAACATGGCGGTCATGAGTAGGCATATGGTAATTAACATATGTCAACAGTCGCATAGACCTTCGTCAAGCCAGTATCAGTCACAACATGACTTTTCTGCGAGAGGTGTTAATATAGTAGCACTGACTCACCGGTGGGCATCTCACTGGCCAGTTCCTTCCTCTTGTCCAGAACGTGTTCCAGAGCAGCCTGCAACTTGTGAGGCAGAATGGAGTCCTCGTCATCCAGCTGGAGAGGAAAGACCGAGGTGTGAGAGGAAATGACGACTGTGTCCCATGAGCAGAGAGCTGCAGCTAAATCTATGGGTGTAGCCAATTATGTAAGAGACATACAGTATGTCGTTTGTCTGTTACTATGGGTACCGTTGTTAGGGATGTATACCTGTCTGAGGAAGCGGCTGTTGCCGAGATCAACCACCAGGACCTGAGGAGAGAGCCGGATGTCATTTCTGCACAGTGTGGCAGCCTCAGCTCTTTCTCAGAGTAGACCCACAGAGATCATTGTTTATTGAGGAAAGGGATGAGGTTAGGGGTTCACACACACACACACACAGTGGGCTGGGCTCAGGGTCCTGGTCTCACCTCCTCGATGGGCAGCTCTTTGAGGCTGGGCAGGGAGCTGGATAGCAGACCCACGATGAAGGGGGTGGGGGTACATACTATGTCCAGCATGGAAGGGGGCAGCACAGGGATGTAGGTGTGCTGCCAGGTGAACGGGTAGAGTAGAGCCACCATCGCATGGCAGCACTGAGACAGAGTACTGCAGCGAGAGGGGTGAGAGGGAGGGAGAGAATAGGATGTCAACTGCCAGAACTGAACAAGTTGTAAACATTAATTAAAAACCTACCGGCAAAAATATGACTGTAGTGGCAGCCTACACATAGCCACGTAATATAAGTCAGTGTGCTTTGTACTGTATTCAATGCAGTTCTATATTCCACCACAAGGTGGTAGTAGCAGATTCTTCAGCTATTATCAAGACCTGCTTTAGAACATAAAACTGAACATTGCACTTTGTAAAGCATGGCTTTTTGAGGACTTGTTCATGAATCTTTAGGGGGCGTGATTTAACACTACAATATATATTGCGGGAGTGAATGAACTAACCCAGCGCTGTTAACTTAATGCCTCCAATGTGCGTGTCTGTTTTCATTTAATTAAGTCAAAAACAAAAATCAGTGATTGTGAGGCCAAGTTTCCACTCATTTCAATGCAACAGTAGAAAAATGTCAKAGTGGAACAACAATCTATTGTGGATTCACAAGCTTTTCCTGCTGGGTTTTCAGAAGCATTTAATGATGCGGAGTTTACACAGGTAGCCCAATTCAGATCTTTTTCCACTAATTAGGCTTTTGATCAAGCAGATCAACTATTGCCAATAATTGGGCAAAAGGTCAGAATTGAGCTGCCTATGTCAACAGCACCTAAGTGACAGGGAAATGCACATCCAAGAAAGACCCTGGAAATGCTTTATAGTCCATCTCAAGGCACCCGTCAATAGCAGGTGAATAGTGGATGCTAGTGCGTCAAATCGGTTGCACACAGCAGTCTTAACGCTTTCACTTCTACACCAACCCTGTATCTGGCTTCCATGACATATTTCCAGAGAGAAATGATTGTTCCCTAGACGACTGTATAACACAACAGCATTCCTTCCTTAACACTCTTTCTCTGTCTCTATTCCAGGAGCCATCTGTCTGTCTGTCTGTCTGGTGTGTCTGTCACATCCTGTTCCCTCTCCTCTGCCTTTCACCTAATCTCACTGGTCTCAAATCGGTTTACTCATACAGTATAACAAAAAAGGTAGCTAGATAAGTACTAAATTGTACTGATCCGTAGCTGCAGTATGTACTCAAAAGACTACGGTGACTGAAAGCGTGAGGCTTATTTGAGGATGGGCAGGAGGACGCTGCGCAGTGGTGCCCTGCAGCGTTTGTCCGTCGTTTAAACTCGTCCGTTTTTGTTGCTTTGTCTATAGTAGTGTATTAGTGTTTTATGTTGCATCGGATTACTGATTAGGCTACGGTAGAGCGACATGACGTGCATACAGTGGATTATTCTCCTACTTTGATTAATTTAGCTGGTACCTGAAACAGCATGCGAACTTCTGAGAAAGTCGGCGGGCACCACACATCCGCTATAGCTCTTTTACAATGTAATAACGCACGTTCGGGGGAATGGATCAAAGGGGACATACCTGCAGAGATGGTGAGACAAAACAACCCGGTGAAGGAGGAAAAGGAGGCGTGCGGCAGAGGTTGAGGAGGAACAAAACAAAGATTCCGCTTCCAACTACCCTGCTCGGTATCTATATGAATACAGAGAGGCCTGTGTGATGGCCTCTGAAACTTGGCTGTCGGAGGCGGTGCCCGACTGAAGTCACCCCTGACGGATTCACCATCACTCGTATGGGCAGAGAAGCTAGTGGTAAGGAGCACGGAGGCGGAGTCTGTTCTGATAAATGATATAAAACTACGATTGTCAAGGGAAGAAAATATGCACTCCTGATAGAGAGCTACTGTCATTGTCACTGCGCCCCTTCTTCCTCCCCCGAGAATTCCACCCAGCTTTTTATAACAACTGTTTATATCTATCCAAGAGCAAACCGTGTCAATGCAGCGGACAACATTTCAAACCTCACTCAAAACCTTGATGCGATTTCCCCTGATGCGCCCAAATTCATCATGGGGGATTTCAATAGCTGCACTCTCAACACACTGAGTACTTGCACCCAGTATGTGACTTGTCTAACAAGGAAAAATAAGATCATTGATTTGTTTTACAGCTCGGTCGGAAAGTGTATTCATCCTTTGCCAGACCTCCACTGGGTGGATCAGATCATAACACTTTTTTTCTACGAGCAACTTATAGACAGTTAGTCAAAAGGGGGAAGGCGGTGGAAAAACAAACACAGGTGTGGGACAATGACAGTAGTGATCAATTGCAGYGATGCTTTGACTGTACRTCATTTAGTGGATTTGAAGAATCATCAGCTGACCTGAACGAGTTGACTAACGTAATATCTGACTATATTGAGTTGTGTTTATTTGGCGATCCCCCCAAAAACATGTAAGATATTTCTTAGCGTACCACGGGTGACCAAAGTGGTGCTTAACAAGAAGAAACAAGTGTTTGCCTCCGGGAATCCACTCGAAGAGGTAGAGAGAGGTGAACGAAGAGATAAAAAAGGCAAGATGCCAGTACAAGGATAAGGTGCAACAGATAATGTTACAGGGAGACTCTCCGTCTGCCCGGTTGGGCAAACGTCCCTTTCAAAGCGAGGCAACGTATCGATCCCTGCGAGAGGGCACACGAGAGGGTGTGCCCTCTACAGCCAATGAACTGAAGTTCTTCACTCGCTTTGAAACAGGGGGCTCCCCTGGCCTGTCTGGAGGAGGATGTCATGGCAACAGAGAGCGGGATTGTCATCGATGAGGAAGTCATACAACGAGTATTCAAAAGCACTGGAGCACGAAAGAGCCCGGGGCCTGATAATGTAAGTGGTCGTGTCTTGAAACACTGTTCCACTCAGCTGAGTGGTATCTTCTGCTCTCTTTCAGCAGTTCCTGGATACATTGGAAATTCCATCACTATGGAAAAATAATCTATTGTTGTAKCTGTTCCATTAACCTCCCATCCATCTGCATCAAATGATTACAGACCTGTCGCTCTTACCTCTCTTGATTAAATCTCTTGAAAAGATRGTCAAGGCATACATAAAKCACCACCAGACACCTTCTTGACCCCCTCCAATTTGGAGTACTATACATACTGTATACAGACAGCTGCCGGAGCCGGTTCCCAGYGTGCCACCTGATCAAATATGCTGACGATACTGCTTTGGTCAGTCTTCTTGAAGGGGATGAAACCGAGCACGGACCGTCTGAATGATTTTACTGTCTGGTCGGAGTCATCCATGTAATAGTAAATACATCAAAAACAAAAGGACATGGTGATTGACTTTCGAAGGAACACTACCATGCACACACCATCACTGATAATAGGTGAGCCCATTGAAATAGCGGAGGAGTACAAATACCTTTGGTTGGTCATTGACAACAAGCTGTCCTGGGATCAGTGTACTGACGCTATTTTGAAGGCCAACAGACTATATCCTATGGAAACTGCACTTTAATGTTGATCTAATCATCATGGTTCTCTTTAATAAATCGTTCATTGTGAGCATTCTGTCCTACTGCTTGACCTGCTGGTTTGGGAATATCAAGGTGGCACAGAAAAATAGGTTGGGCAAGATAGTCAGGACTTGTGGAAAAATCATGGGYCAGCAACAGCAAGACCGGTCATCTCTCTACCTGGGCAGAGCCCTCCWGAAGGCAAATATAATAGCGGTGGACACTTCCCATCCACTCCACCCTGAATTACAGCTCCTTCCTTCTGGCCACAGGTACAGACTACCTAAGGCTAAAAAAAATTATTACATTTAAAAAAACATAAAATAAAATGGGGCCAAGTACTCTTTTATTCCAAATGCAATTCTGCAACTTAAAATGTTGGACTAATTATACTTAGCACATGCACTATGAAACTGCACTTACCCTGCCTATTTGCTTGTAAATATCTTTGCTATTTATTTTACATTTTTAGATGTGATATGTTTTATGACTGCTGCAAGATGAATTMCCTCTGAGGACATTAACGTTTTCTGAATCTGACACTGAGCAACACACGTACCCATTAGCCAGTCCATAAACAACCTCTAACCTTAGCTCCTAGTTACTAGACTAGGCCGAATAGAGGCTAGGGCTTGTTTTGGGACGCGGCCACTTGGGCTAGGAATTTCTAGGGACCTCACACAATACGATATTATCATGATACTTAGGTGCCGATACAATATGTATGGAGGTTCTCACGATTCTATATGTATTGCGATTCAGTACTGCAATTTTATTTCGATGTTCCAAACACATTGCTCTGTATAAGTCTGCAGTAGAGAGACAAAAGAACATGCGGAAAGTCGTTTTGATCAGTCATGGGGGGGGGGGGAATGCTGAAAAAACCTTGGAGAACAAGCTATAGGATGAAAAATAGCTGCGTTTTGCCACAGGTACAGCCGACTAGCGCTAGCTAACGCTACCTAGCAACAAAGAAAAACTATGACAAATCGATACTTGGAGTCAAAGTAACTGTATAGATCCCCCCATCACTAGTGGCCATAGAGCACACAGTAGTGTCCCACCTGAGTTTGTCAGCAGTGAAGATGATCCTGCGCTCCAGCAGCAGAGAGGCGAAGACTCTGAGGAGCAGACGCAGCGACAGAGAGGAGAACAGACATTCAAAGTCCACATGCTCCAGACGAGAGTCAGACGGACGACACAGCTCTATCACCTGAGAAAGATGGAGAACGAGAGAGAGTGGGAGAGAGCGAGAAAGAGATGTATTTACATAGACACACAACACACCGGCTACTAACGTCACAAAACACACTTGCATACAGCACAGTGTACACACATCCAACGTTTATAACGTACAAGATAAACACCTCAAGTCAATGACGTTTTCAGTAAAGCGAAGGCCGCCTCCTATGGCCAGTGGTGGAATCGACTCTAGCCACCCCTACTCTGTAACGTTTATTCCCCCTCACCTCAGTGCCTGAGCCAGGCAGGAAGTTCTTCACAGTGATGGTTCTCCCCAGGGCGGGGAAGGGAGCCTCCATGATGCCCCTCATGAAGGGCTGCACCAGGGCTGGAGAGATGGCCCTCCTCTTTTCTACCTCATCCAGGATCTAGGGGGAAGACAGCACACACATTCACAATGGAGTAGGAAGTACACTATACTTTACCCTAAAGCACATTAACTTACGCAATTAAATATGGTATAGAAAGTACACTTAACAGTACACTAAACTGAAGCTTATAGATATAAATGCACTACAACACATTTAAGTAATGCTAGGACACATACCTTAGCCATGGTATATTGACCATATACCACAAACCCCAGAGGTGCCTTATTGCTATTATGAACTGGTTACCAACGTAATTAGAGCAGTAAAAATACATGTTGTGTCATACCCGTGGTATACGGTCTGATATACCACAACTTTCAGCCAATCAGCATTCAGGGCTCGAACCACCCAGTTTATAATATATTGTATACACTGAAATATACGTAAGCAGCACGGGCAACTGCACACTCACATAACATACATGCATGTAGGCTGACACATAAATCAGTGGCTCATTACAGGGGAGCTTATGCCAATATTCCACTGTGGTAACCACATCAGCTGGGGTTCACATGTGTCTTTGTGTACTGGAGCCAGGGCTGCAGCTTGAAAAGCTGCGGTGGGAAAGTTACAAACAGGGAGYGGGAGGGGCTCTGTGGGTACATGTGGGCTCCAGTTCCTCTCACTGTGGGTGGCCATAKTGAATTGAAGGCCCGGGATTTTGGCCTGAACATGTGACCTGACCAGGAAAAACTCCAGGCACTATGTGTATAGTATACTGTACCTTAGAGAAGAGGTCGAAACAGCCCAGCCGGCTGACGATGCAGTAGACTTCTGGCAGCCTCCGGCTTTTACCACTGGGCTGTGGACCCAGAGCAGGACAGTGCAGTGAGTGATAGGGCCCTCCATTTTGAATTCAAATCAACACAGGGATTTCCAATCACTGTCAACACTCAGGTCAGTGACACACACATGGAAGTGGATGAGGTGAAAATAACAAAAGTAGCCATTTGAGTAGCTTACCAGTAAACGACGACAGTATCCGAACCGTCTGCTCCCGTCCTCACCAGTCAGGACGAAGGAGAACGTTTCACTGGAAAATAAGATAATTCACACAGGTTGGAAACTATTCATATGTAGGAGCAATAAAACTGTTAAGAAATTGAGTGAGTTGTGTGTTGAAAATAGAGCACTCAAACTCCTGTCTGTATTTCACAAAACAACCTCAGATTAGCCAGCCAACTTTGAAATTTTTTACGTGATTTACGTATTGTGCACCACCCATTTTAAAGTAATCTTATCTTATCAACTTTAAGAACGTCTAGGATAGTTTYCTGCTGTTTTAAGGAAAAATCAAACCACCCTGGTCATTTCTTGATATCAGTAAAACCAGTAAAACCAATAACCCCCTACTTTGTTCTCCAGTCCTCCCCTCATTGTAGACTTACTCTGCATAACCCACACAAAGACAGCTCCAGTCTGTCTGACAGGTGTGCATTGACCAACCCTGGCTCTCTGACAGGAACCGTGTCAGCCAGCTCAATGTCTCTGCTCTGCAGGTGTGTGTAATGGGGCTCTGATTGCATCCCAAATGGCACCCTGTTCGCTAATAGAGTACACTATTTTTGACCAGAGCCCTTTCGAACCTGGTCAAAAGTAGTGCACCAAATAGGGATAAGGATCCCATTTGGGATGCAACCTCGGTTTGCTTGAGCTAACATTCCAATAGCCGGTACCCATAACACATTTAGTAAACGGTAATTATTACCTGTCTCCCACCAGAAACACTGTCACCTTTGGAAACAAAGTAGTGCTTGTGAGATTGACCTGGTCTAGGTACTATTGGGCAATGTGTGTCAGGAAGAAGTGACAGGTTGTTTCATAATACCTAAAGCACTTTATTAACAGCTCACTAGCCTCCCATTCATCATTTGTCAACACCTCCTATATGGGGTGGGGTGGGGGGGGGGGGTGCATGTGTGTGTGAGCAGCCTGACCTGGGGAAGTTGTCAACGGGGGCCCAGTCCTTAGCGTCAGGAAAACAGAACTGAGGAATGACCTTCAGTTGGTCTTCTGTTTCCCGCATGAACTTGAAGCTCCTCTCCAGCTGACAGAGAATAAACAGGTTAGCTTCAATGCTATGGTACCAGTCAAAAGTTGACGCCTACTCATTCAAGGGTTTCTTTATTTTTTAACTGTTTTCTACATTGTAGACATCAAAACTATAAAATAACTATACAACTATAACTATATAACTAACTAATAACTATAAAATAACACGTAGTAACCCCAAGAAAGTGTTAAATCAAAATATATTCTATATTTGAGATTCTTCAGTAGCCACTCTTTGTCTTGACAGCTTTGCACCCTCTTGGCATTCTCTCAACCAGCTTCATGAGGTAGTCACTTGGAATGCGTCACAATTAACAGGTGTGCTTCGTTAAATTGTTAYTTTGTAGAATGTCTTTCCTTATTAATGCGTTTGAGCCAACCATTTGTGTTGACAAGGTAGAGGTGGTATACAGAAGAGAGCCCTAATTGGTAAAAGACCAACTCCATATTATGGCAAGAACAGCTCAAATAAGCAAAGAGAAACAACAGTCCATCATTACTTTAAGACATGAAGGTCAGTCAATGCGGAAAATAAAGGACTTTGAAAGTTTAAGTGCAGTCGCAAAAACCAAGCTCTATGATGAAACTGTCTCATGAGGACTGCAACAGGAAAAGAAGACCCAGAGTTACCTCTGCTGCAGAGGATAAGTTCATTAGAGTTACCAGCCTCAGAAATTGCAGCCCAYATAAACACTTTACAGAGTTCAAGTAACAGACACATCTCATCAGAGGAGACTGCATGAAATCAGGGCTTCATGGTCGAATTGCTGCAAAGAAAACACTAAAGAACACCAATAAGAAGCAATGGACATTAGACCGGTGGAAATTGAGATTTATGGTTCCAACAGCCGTGTCTTTGTGAGACGCAAAGTAGGTGAACGGATGATCTCTGCATGTGTGGTTCTCCTCCGTGAAGCACGGAGGAGGAAGTGTGATGGGGCTTTGCTGGTGATACGGTCAGTGATTTATTTAGAATTCAAGGCACACTTAACCAGCATGGTTATCACAGCATTCTGCAGTGATACGCCATCCCATCTGGTTTGCGCTTAGTGGGACTATAATTTGTTTTTCAACAGGACAATGACCCAACACACCTCCAGGCTGTGTAAGGGCTATTTGACCAAGAAGGAGAGTGATGAGTGCTGCATCAGATGACCTGGCCTCCACAATCACCTGACCTCAGCCCAATTGAGATGGTTTGGGATGAGTTGGACCACAGAGTGAAGGAAAAGTGGCATATGTGGAAACTCCTACAAGACTGTTGGAAAAGCATTCCAGGTGAAGCTGGTTGAGAGAATGCCAAGAGTGTGCAAAGCTGTCATCAAGGTAAAGGGTGGCTACTTTGAAGAATATAAAATATATTTTGATTTGTTTAACACTTTGATTACTACATGATTCCATATGTGGTATTTCATAGTTTTGATGTCTTCACTATTATTCTACAATGTAGAAATAGTAAAAATAAAGAAAAACCTTGAATGAGTAGGTGTCTCCAAACTCATCTGGTACTGTATGTCTGATAACACACACACACACACACACACACATACTGTAGGTGTAGTCATTTTTTTTTTTAAAGTCACTTATAAGATAAACACATGAACACTCCAGTTGGTTGGGGACTAGCTGTCAGCTCGGACTACCTTGAGGGGGAACTGCTGAGTGACCTCTGGTAGATAAGGAGCTCCAGCCTTGGTATTCTGAAGTGCCACCACTATAAAGTACTCAAACAGCTTCCTCTCCTGTAGGTCCATCAGGCCCCTTTCCAGGGTCCGGAACCGCCCCGTCTGTCTCAACATGGACTGCACCGACGACAGACGCTGGCTGTGAGCTGACACATCAATAAAATACACTTAATCCAAAGGAATGGCAGATTTCAGCCAATCATTCCCCCTCTAGAAAGGAGAGAGCACTATACATTTCAGTACACGCACACACGCTCACACAGATAGTCTTGAGGATGTCCTCACCTTTCAATTTTTCCTCTGTGTCACTCTCGGACTCACTGTTGTCATCAGTCACTGCATCAAAGAGAAACAAAGTAACAGAATAATGAGTGAATGTGACCACCACATTGTAAATAATGTGAAATAACATTTGAGGCAGAACATTTCCACATATGGCATAGTACTCATTCACAATAACAAACTCTTTCCACATTTGTGTTTGATTAAGCAACAACAAAACACTCGTCTGAAAAATGGGTCAAATGCAACTGACCCAAAAATGTAAACATACCCATAAAGCTAAGTGGACAAATATGGAGGAGTGTTGTTGCTTTTATGGAGATATGAGGCAGTGTTGTCCAAACTGTGTAGCAAAAGCAGCTGTGAAACTAACGGCTAGGGGGTAAGGGAGAAGGGGGCTAGGGGAATAGCGGGGTAGAGTTGTAAGGGGGTAGAGGTGTAGTGTAGGGGTAAGCCTTTAAGCAGCTTGAGCCCCTCCCCCTCGGTGTGTTCCTGGCAGGTCTACCCCAGCCTCACCTCTCCCTGAGCCCCTCCCCCTCGGTGTGTTCCTGGCAGGTCTACCCCAGCCTCACCTCTCCCTGAGCCCCTCCCCCTCGGTGTGTTCCTGGCAGGTCTACCCCAGCCTCACCTCTCCCTGAGCCCCTCCCCCTCGGTGTGTTCCTGGCAGGTCTACCCCAGCCTCACCTCTCCCTGAGCCCCTCCCCCTCGGTGTGTTCCTGGCAGGTCTACCCCAGCCTCACCTCTCCCTGAGCCCCTCCCCCTCYGTGTGTTCCTGGCAGGTCTACCCCAGCCTCACCTCTCCCTGAGCCCCTCCCCCTCGGTGTGTTCCTGGCAGGTCTACCCCAGCCTCACCTCTCCCTGAGCCGGACTCCGTAGACTGACACACCCTCTTCATGCGTTTCTTCCCTCTCCTCAACTCGAAGATGCCGTTGATCTTCAGCACCATCTGTAGGGAGAAGAAGTAGCACAACACAAGAATCCTCCATCGTAACTTCCCAGAACCACCCTCTCACTACATAGGTTAACCTGAGTGCCTGTCTATTTCTGCTTTATTAGCCAGCTCCTTGGTCATTACCTTGCCAAAAAAGGCAATTACGACAGTATTATTAGTCTATAGCCAGACTGGCAGCAACCACACAGTACTATTCTGAGACTTTTTGGACACAACACTTGTTGGGAGACACTCTCTCTCCATGGAAATATATTGTCAAAATAAATCTTTAACTGTCCTGTCTAGGTACATCCTCTTAACAGTCTCTGTCCTGTCTAAGTTATTCCCAGACAACTGCATGAGGCAGGCCATGCCTTGGCACTAGACTGGGGCGCATGAGAGCACCAGGCACCCCAAAGCAGTAGACTGTGCCTGTAATTTACTGAGGATAGGGGGAGGTTAGGAGTCTGGTAGGCCCCCCATTTACCTTGGGGATCTTTCTGCGCCTGCGGTTGTAGGGGTCTCCTGAGAGACTGGGAGTGTCGTCAGGGCTGCTGGGGGTGGAGGGGGGGCTGATGCGGGAGGGCGAGGAGATGCCGGTGTCCCGGTTGGTCTTACGCAGGTCCAGGAGCTTGAAGCTGCGGCGTTCTGAGTTCTGCCTGAAGAAACCTGGCTTTGAGAAGAGCTGGAGGGAGACAGAATAGAGGAAGGGGAGGAAGAGGGGGGGAGGCCGAGACATGTATCAATGTTTTTTAGMTTTTTTMTCCTGAAATTGTATAGTGGGCCTCTATTGCTTTTGATTAGTTCACAATCTGATCACTACAAGCAGTTGATCACTATGGTCACATTCACTAGAAGCACAATGCACATTACTATCAGGGACAATTCATTAAACATTATGTACCTTGGCCGGTGTGTCGGGGACAAGGGATGAGGGAGAGGAGATGGGTAAAGAGCGCTTGTTTCCAGGGCAACTTCTCTTCAACTCTATATCTTCGTAAGGGTTCTCCTTTGACGGAGGGTCTGCAAAGGATACAGACCTCCACATAAAAACTCAGCAACATGCTATCGAACCACGGTTCTAATGTCCTACGTTTCTAATTGGACGGCAATCTACCCAAACGAGTGCTCTAATTCATTGCCGGTATGTTTTGGTTGCGTTTCCAATATTTTTGCTCCAGATGTGTGTGTGTACAGACCTGCCAGCAGCAGTGCTTGCTTGCAACCAAGCTCATATTTCACCAAGATAAACTGTCCGCTCTAGCACAGATGCAGTTTACACTACAGCACCAGTAACTCCAACCATTGCTGTGAGCGCAGATAAGAGAGAGAGGCAGGGACAGTGAGGCCCATTTTCCAGAGCCGGGGCCGGTCTCTTCTCCCTCGTCGATCCATCTACCAGATGGACCTGTTAGAGGGYGACGTCAGACCGGGACAGACAGTTCTTCCCCCTCCTCTCCTCAGAAAAACAAGGGATCAGCTAGAGTACTGGTTTTCACATTTCACTGGCAAACATCTCTATATGATTATAGGCCTACTACGGTCTGTGATAGAGATTTTTCTAGTGATGGTTGCTGCTTTGTCTATTTGAAAGAGCAAGCTCAAGTTGGTTGTGTTTAGCGTTGGGGGGGGGGGGGGGGTSTTAATGGMGGAGACACTCATACCCAGTTATAACAGTCTGCTGTCCCGCCTTTGTCTCCCTCTCTGTAGCTCCAACTCCAGCTCTTCCTCCCATAGGCACTTAAAGCTGCTCCTACAGTGTGAGCCATGAGTTACTTGACCCATGGGGGGCTGGGGGTTCGGTAGACCATGTCTTAGAAATCACTCTAAGTACTCCACTTAGACAATACAGACTAAGTATAGACAGCACCCAAATGCAATAAAATACACCATTTGATTGTTATGGTTAAGCTCTGAAGCACGGACCTGAATATACCCTAGATGTAACGACCAATACTCACAGTGTGAGTGATGAAAACCATAGAAACCATAGAGAATGTTGCCAAAAATGCACCAGGGGACTAAGCCACAAATATGCACCCCCCCCCCCACACACACACACACACACACATTTTAAGACCGCACAAAACTCCATTACACCAACATGATACTAAACAGGCTGGATGTGGGGTTAGTTCAACACAGTAGACAGAACGTAGAAACGTAGGTAAGAGAACCACATTGTTACTAATAACAATACCGAAGCAGCATGACTCTTAATTAAAAAGCACAAAAGAAAACCTTAGTAACACATGGGTTGTGTTCAGTAAGTAACAAATGCTTTTTAAATTCATTGAAACAGAACTTGTCCAATAAGAAAACAGCTTTGTTTTCCACTGAGTTATGCTACAGTGRACCCTACTGAACATGCCCCTGAACTCTGTGGCATTGAGTTGTCCCTGAGCAGAAGGGCCCATGACACGAGTCAACCCTTAAACACTTCCACTATCCAGTGTTAAGAACGTACAGTATAAGAACATACTCTGTATATGTGGTCCATGCAGAAATTCTGATGTTGCAAACCAACCAACACAGCTCCAACCAACTGAGCCATCAAGCCCATGTTTGGAACATATACTTAGGACCAGGAAGAAGGTGCATTACCTAGGATATCCTCGTAGACATTTTCCTCTGATAAAGTACGTGTGAGGCCCAGTCGGGCCTGAGCGTACCAGTCCACCCTGCTGCTCTCTGATGACTGCAGCAGATCCTCAAACTCATAGGACTTCCTGTAGGACAGACACACGGATCAGCCAGGTGGGAGAAACATATTGGTAGTGGAAGTAGTGGATTTAAYGTAAGGAACACAAATAATCTGACTTGACAGTATTGGCTGGTGGTGAAGATTCAAGATGAACTGTTTGCATATGCTCTCTCTCTACCTCTGGGACCTAGGTAAAGGAAGCAGAGAAAGTCTAGAACTACCRATCTCTATAGCCCTCCAGATGGTAAAGGTGTGTGTGTGTGTGTGGTGTGTTCGTGCGCGCACGCGCGTGTGTGTGTGTGTGTAGGCAGATTGACAGATACTCCTCTTGGCCAGCTCTGAATGCCCATCTCTGTGTGTGCACCACTGCTGCCAAACAGTCTGGCCCAGTGGGAAACAGACAGTATCTCTTCCAATAGGACTATTGTTCTGTAAAACCCACAAAAGACTGCCATTTGACAGCCCTATTCCATATATAGCGCACTATTTTTCACCAGTGCCCCAGTGGGGCACACTCTCCCAGTTTGCACTTTTGTTTCTTTGGAAGTTGTGGAAACATGTATTTGGTTCCCGATTGGTTCTGGGAACGAAGCCATAAGTTTCCTGACCAGTAAATCGGAAGTWWAAAAAAAAAACGTTCTGAGAACACTTGTTCTGGAAATGTACATTTTTAGGTTGCAGGGAGGTTCGGAGAAGATTTTACTATGGTTCCCTGAAAGTTTTCCTGGGAGGTTAAGGTTCTGAGAACAGAAATTATAGGATATTTGAAGGTAATAAAATAAACGTTCTTAGCCGCTAAATGTTGTAATTGTTTAGAAAGATATTTAAAGGAAATACATGAAGTTTTTGAATAACTTCCTTAAACTTTCACTGAATGTTTCAATAAGACTATAAAACACTGCTAGCTTAGTTTAACTTTTGAACTCCAAGCACAGATAGGACACATGGAAAGTAATTTGCTTAGGCATTAATCATGCAATTGCATTGTTTTTTGTGGCACGGTGTCAGTGAGGAGCAAACTTGAAAGTGAAAGTGAAGGTTTGCCCCTGGACGTTTTTTTGTGTAGCATAATGTATTTACAGTTTTATTCACATATCTTCAAGTACTGGTGACAAAGTTGTACTGATTATAATGATCTAATGCTAAGCTATTTGCCAGCTATGTGTGGTGCCATGTTTGTTGACATTATACAATACATTCTGTGTGTCACATAAATGTCTGTCAGATCAAAGACGTTACAAAATGAAGTGAAGGAATGGTTCACTCATCTTTTGAGTAAACTTCCAGAAGTGAACGAAGGGAAGTGAATGAATGCAGTATGCATGTTGAAATGGGGTGTGTCTACAAACAGACCAAACTCCTCTTCTTTGGTTGACGCGAAAAAAGAAACATGGTGGCGCGCACAAACTATCCATCGTCGGATTACTTTTGATTTCTAGAAAGTGTTTTKCTCAATTATTATGACCAATGGTGAGCTCACCTGTGATGCAATGAATTGTAAATAGTGATTGCTATTAGCTAATTAATATTGTGGTTTCTGTCAGCAGAYAGTTGGATAAATATGACCGCTTGTCAATGTCAATCTTTCCTCATTTAGCGCTAGGACTAATGTAGCCTACATTTTCAGGTTTGGATGATTGTGTTATTCACAGAAGTATCGACAGCATGTCTGGACATTGCATCCAAAAAATCAACTGGTCAAATTCAGGGGATAACTTTGTTAGGACTGTGTTTGTGCCAAATGTTTGTGGGGAAAAAAAGGTGTGTGGACAGCTCAAACGCTGACGGTTGTTTCAATCGAAACTGGACGGTCTAATCACACCGGTTTGAGCGTACGCTGCAGGGACCACTGTAGAATGATCACACCCGTTTGTTGGCATGTGTCAAAGGGTTACGTGCTAGCTGGGCTGAAACCTGGGCCGACTTCACAAAGAGTTTGGAAACAGACCTCAGCTGTGTGAAACCTCCATATTTGGTATGGAACGTTACACAGCCAGACTAGGTCTTACGAGAATGCAGTCTACTAAAGAAGTCAACAATAGAAACATGCAAACGCTTGAGTCCAGACAGGGGGTTTCTTTAGTTCTATACTTGAAAACACACACTGTGCTTTTAGAAGCCTTGGATGAACTCATCAGTGAAAATGAAAAGTAAATCAATGCCACGTAAGGGCTATAAAATGACTCCACCATAAGCCCTTGATATTCCAAGGACCAATCAACCACAAAAACACAGTGCAACATGTTATTGTTTCCTGCCAGGAGTCTCTTGGCAAGGTTCATGTTCCATGTATACATTCCACAGCTCCAACCAATGACCTCACCCTCTAGAATGCTATGATGAGCAGAATGACATCACCCCCTCTGATTCAGTGCAGATGTGCAGAATGAGACGCTGCACTGGATTAAGTATGCGGTTAGGGTAAAACATGTACAGGGAAAGACTGCTGTACCGAAAGACAACACCGCCAATCTAAGGTGTGGCAATGAATGAATCTGTATCTGAATCGGAGGGTGCTGTATTTCCTCCCATATTGTCTCATTTCATCTCCGTCTGATCTCTGTCTCTTACCTGTTACTGCTGTCTCGGGTTCGGTCTGCCCATTGTCTCCGGCAGACTGCTGGCGGGGGGCAGGTGGGTAGGGGAGGCGGGGGGATGGAGGGCAGAGGGGGCAGGTRACGTCTCCCCTTGCCKAGGCRCAGMCCTGAGGCMGGGGTGCTGGGWGGGGTGTGGTGCTGGAAGGTGCGCTGGGGTTTAGGTAAGGGGTTGATGGAGGGACTGGCAGCGCCAGGCTCAGTGTACACATTCTCAGGGTCACCTGACCTCCGCTGCCGCGATGACCCCACAGGCCTTGACCCCATAACGTCCAGTGTTCCAAATATGGGCTCGTTCCCCCTCCTCTCTGCCTCCTCCGGCTCCTCGGATGGAGGGCAGAAATAGTTCCCAGGCAACACCAAGGAGGGTTTGGTGGGACCCTCTTTCATGGCCTGCTCCAGTTTCTTAATGTGAGTCAAAACTGACTTATTTTCCTTGGCTGTCTCTGTGGGTTTACTACTGCCTCTGAGGGGTCCTCTATCCAGTATCACCTCTCGGTCCCCCTTGGTAGTGGGGCCCTCAGGTGACTTTGGCCATAAATCCCCCAACTTTCCTGCATGCTCCTTCCCAAAGTCCTGCCTCTCCCAGCTGACCAACCTCTTACTGTCCGGCCTGTGGACCTCCGAGTTCTCCTTCTTTCTCACAGCCTCTGGTTCCTTGTGCACTGTGGTCAGCAGGCATGGACCACTTCCAACCACTGGGGCGGTAGGGAGGGTCTCCTTCTTTCCCTCCCATTGGGAGATCTTGTCCCGGATGCTGGCGCTGGTCTTCAGACCCGCCGGGGTCTTGTTGAGTTTACTGCAGCCGACCAGTCTGTGTTCCATGGTGGTCTGGGGGTCCGAGGTGGCTCTCCTGTGAGCCAGGATGGTGTCAGTGGTGTCTGGCCCGTCCACAGGGGAGACCAGGGGGGAGAAGGGCCGCTTGGAGGTGTCCCTGTCCCCACACACCACGTCTGGCCGCTGGGGGACTGCAGACGGAGCCTCCCCAACCTTCAAGCCGCAGCACTGGAGCCTGCACACATGCATAGGAACACACACGCGCACACACACACAGATTAGAGATAGCAGTGCCAAACCCAATCAAAAACAGGTGTAGACAAAGCACTAATCATCGAGCTCAATTCTGGATATCCACGTATGTTTAAAAATTCCAAAAGTGTCTAGGCTCTTCAGATATAAAATAACTGGCACTTGATTTTATGGAGTAAATAATTAGGAGTTCTCGTAAAACAACCCCTTGTCGAACTTCAGTATGCATTTCTGCACGATGACTGGGTCGTGACTGTTTGAACGCGAGGTCAAAGTTCACAAGCAACAACCATTTCTGGGGGGGATGAAAGTGTACACAGCCAGGGGAGAGGCAGCAGAGAGCAGACGTGCATCTTTTCTAAACTAAAGCTGACCCACTAACTGACTCCATGTTGGATCAAGGCCAGTTCATCAAATTTTGGGGTTTTAAAACAGAGGAAACACAACCTCTGGCTMCAACTTTTGATGACATTGCTTTATTGTATATAGGAAAAGGAGAAATCAGCAATCTTGAGGGAAACCTAACAGAAACGGCCAGTACAACTTCCCTTCGCTCCCTTAAACAATTTTGTAATTGGTAAAAACATGCAAATTATCTTGGTTTTAAAAGCCTTGAAAAGCTTAATAAAGAGCAGGGATTACTATCAAGAGCAGTGTGCGGGTTTCTTCTTTTATCTCATCTCAATCAACTGTTACCATGCACCTGCAACAAAGATCCCTCAGATGTGCGAGTGCCTTTTGAATAGAAGTTTTAAAAAATGTATGCCTCTCCCTTCAGTTGAGGCTGTAGTTTTTATGAAGCAGCAGGAGGAGAAAAACTAGCTAGGTCAAACTGCAAAGCCAAGAAAAAGTGGGAGTGGGAGGAACAGACAGACAGAGGGAGTGAGGGGAGGCAGAAGGGGATCAATAGGGTTCTTCTTCTTGGCAGGGAAAGGCCTGTTTCATAAAGAGAGCCTGGCTAAAAGCAGGGAAAGGCCTGTTTCATAAAGAGAGCCTGGCTAAAAGCAGGGAAAAAGGCTGTTTCATAAAGAGAGCCTGGCTAAAGCAGGGAAAGGCCTGTTTCATAAAGAGAGCCTGGCTAAAAGCAGGGAAAGGCCTGTTTCATACAGAGAGCCTGGCTAAAAGCAGGGAAAGGCCTGTTTCATAAAGAGAGCCTGGCTAAAAGCAGGGAAAGGCCTGTTTCATAAAGAGAGCCTGGCTAAAAGCTGGGAAAGGCCTGTTTCATAAGGAGAGCCTGGCTAAAAGCAGGGAACTATGGGAAGGCTTTATCTCACCCACAGATGAAGGGAGTAGAACGGTGGGGGCTGGAGGGGGCGGTATGGGGCCGGAAGAGGGTTACAACAACCATCTCTGGCCAGCTGAGCTAACAGAGCATGAGGAGATGGGAAGAGATAAGGGGAACGAGTTGAAGTGGGTGAAGAGGAGTCTAATGAGGGGGGGGAAATAGATCTGTTGCTGGGATTTTTCCAGGTATGTTGGTATTTCTTCAAGTTGTGAAATCTATAGCTTTACATGCCAAAGAGGGGTGGGGATTCAAAACAAGGAAAGAAAGGACATGACACTAACAAGAGATCATGAACAGTAGTTGGGTCTACAAAGGCACAGGCATGCATTTGAATACACTGCCATGTCAGGAAGGTCTGTTGGTTAAAATGTTACCACAGATACAGTGGGGAGCTTACAGGGCTTTACTCACCACTAGTGACAACAGGGTGACCAGTAACAGTATCCAGCTGGCAGATGGCAACCTCTGCCCAGCTGGCCCTCCATTGTGGGCGCACCACATGGGACAGTTTGCCTGCCACCGTTGCCCTCTGCCTATTTCTAAGGGGTTCCATGGAGTGGACTGTAAAATGTAGACAGGAAGTAGTGCAATACAAACCCGTTGACTGATTGGTAGACACAGTTGTCAGTGTTGGTACAGAGTAGCAGGGCCGTCCCACCAGTCATTGTGCTAGCAGCTGGCATCCTGGAATGACAGAGAAAGACAGTCAGACACAAAAGTATCCAGGTGGTAGAATTAGATTGCTATGGGTCTGTTAGAGGAGATCATTTGTGGATGACTTATTCTCCTCATGGAGCAAAAGGGTTGGACTGTCACACAGAGATATACGTAAATACTAAGAGTCAGGCAGGCTAACGGGTATGCTATATACTAGTCGTTTTAAGCCTCCATCTGAGTTCTGTGAGCCTTGAAACGCCTGTAAATGAAAACTGCAGAAAGAGGAAGAGACCTCACGGGTTGTGCGGAATCTCCCCAAACTGTAGAGCCCTACTTGATTAGTAATTGGAGGATACACTTGTAAATGATGCTTTAAATGATGTTGAACCCACGGAAGTTAACAGAGGACAGTCCATGTGGCACATGGGGGAATGTAGCTTACCGTAATGCAATTGAGGCCTATTAGGAAAACATCAGCAACATTCCAAAACAAAAGAAGCAGTATTCAGTTCAACTTGAGAGGAACGTTTTTCACTTGACAACAGATCACACAATCGATCCTCTTCACTGACTAACTACCTCTCCAAGAAGACCTGGAATGTGTTCAAGAGCAGTGCTGAAGCATTTTGTTTACCGTGTTACCCTCCATCAATCGTGGCTCCCTTCCCATTCCCCAGCTGACATTTTCCTCTGTACTTTATTATGCTTAAAACATAGTCAAAAGTAGTGCACTATATAGGGAATATGGTGCCAATTGGGACACACACTAGACAAGCACTCAACGACCAGGCCCATAAACGCTGGTCAAGCGTCCTGGCATGATTTGGCTCAGGTGTTAACATCAGGGGACGCATCTGGGCAAACGCCTGTTAGCAGTTACTCAGACAGACGGACAGACTGCTGGACAGACGCACACGTCCCCCACACACATACACATAGCTAGACAAAGCAGTTCCCAGAACCAACAGATGGGGGAATGTGCGTGTGACCTCACCCAGATGTGCTAGAGGGCTCCAGGGAATCCATGAGCCGTTAAACATTTCCTGAGCACTGCCCACTCCAACAAACTCCCCCTCCACCCCCAGTCCCCAAACTCCCCCTCCACACATTAGCTAACCCTGCTGCAACCCCTCACCCCAGCCCTCAGGACGCAGGGAATGCCTGCCCAGTCGGGCAATATGCCATACATTGCTGTCCCCAGAGTAGCTGAACAAGTCATTGAAGAAAATGTCCCAATTTGGCTGAATTACATAAAAGTTGTTGACTAGCTGAACTCTTCCTTGGCGGAGTCAACTGTGTAGTTGGCCCAGCGTTTTGAAACTGCACAGCTCAGGGCTTATTTTTTTCCACTTCAGTGTTTAAGTATAACTTGACACTAGAGAAATTATGCTTTTGGCTGACAAACCCCTTACCGTAACCAAGTGCATTTTATCTGTCCGTCTCTATTTCTGTCTCGCTCTACTCCTCCATCCCTCTCTCCCCTTCTGGCGTCTGTTGGAGAAGTACTGGGCTATCCCCCCAGAGAGGGAGAGGAGGGGTTTGCGTCAGGCCCTCGCCTGCAGGCCCAAATGACTTTCAGCTGAGCACTAAAAGTGAGGGGGTGGAAGGAAAGGAGAGAGAGAGAGCAAATGAGTGAGAGAGAAAAGAGGGAAGGAAAGTGGATATTATGAATTGTAATACAAGAATAAAGTTACACAGTGAAAGAGGTTGAGGCTTTCAGCTGTCATTCATTTTTGGGAGCCCCAGGGTGAAAGCAAGGTGCTGTTCTAGGAGTTCTGTGATGGAAAGCTGACTGCCTCACTGCGACACTGCGTTCTCCACAGTTGAACGTGTTCCGTGGACTCAGTCCCACAACTCAAACTGAGGAACACTTAATTGTTGAGTGTAACTGACTGACCATTACAGGCTCCGAATGAGTCACAAAGCCTGGCACTACAGTAGCAGGCAGCTCCATATGATACACCCCCCCCTTCACTCAATGTGACAGCCAATGAATTCGTATCTAGTAAAGTTGTAAACCTGACAGCGCTGCCAGGGAGTTTTATTGGGACCAAGCCCGTTACTGGGGTAACTAACTCCATTGGAGAGAGCGCGAGAGAGAGACATAGGGCCTTAGCCACCTCTTTGTCTCTGGCAGCCGTTAACCCTGACCCAGGAAGGGAGAGATGACAACCTCCACAATGATGTGGCCAGGGGACGCCATCTGCTCCGGCCAATAAAAACATCACAGGGAAATGTGACCCCACTGACCTTTGCTCTCTGACATCTGATTGGTGTGACAGCTGATGCACGCTGCGGCAGAGGAACTATTGGAATGAGCATTGTTCAGAAGGGTCTGGGACTGTTGATGTGTGAGAGAGGATAGATAGGACTGACTGATAATGCCCAGACCTTGTCATCAAGAAGACCAAAGCATAATGTGTGTGTGTGTGTGTGTGTGTGTGTGTGTGTGTGTGTGTGTGTGTGTGTGTGGGTGAGTGAGAGCTTTAGCCAGAGGGTCAGCAGCAGGGCATCAGGGCCCATCAGTTGCATAACAAACCTAACAGGACAGCAGGAGATTCCTATCAGCAGATGGCTGGTCACTGGGTGTCTGGACACAGATAGTTACATAAACACAGGGGTGAGCCAAGTAGGAAACTGCAAAGGGGACAGTGTCATGGTAAGACAGGGAAGATGGTATGCAAATTTAAATATAGGGAAGTAGGGTCCCAGTTATCATGTTTTTAGCATGTTTGTGCAAGATGTATTCAAGTGTGCGTGGAAGGAATAAATGTGTTTGAGCATTGTAAGAGTGTGTGATATATTCCCTGGTGCATGCATGTCAAAAAGACAGGGAACAGCAGAGGAGCACAAGATGTGTTAATGGAGGGGCTGGGGAACTATGACCATCTGCGTTGATGCTATAAATCCCTGTTCCACAAAGATCTGTAGACAAACTGCTGTAACCCACACAAACACGCCACTGAGCCTGATACCGGGCTGGGGCTGGGCTCTGTGGACAATAGCAGCCCCACACTGACGGCCCTGGAAGCCTTTGACAGAGCCCCAAGGACCCTGGTTTGCTTTACATAGGACACTAACAAAGCAGGATTCACGACATAGCTACAGCCGGGTCAAGGATACAGACTAGCAAGCCCAGAGGAGGCACCATGACATTCCACAACAATAGGGCAGCTACAAACAACCACTGTCGACTTCAGTTTCCAGCTTTTCATGGCATCTGGGACTAAATAAGAGTCTGCATTCCTAGCCTCACAGCACCTCATGGCGAATTAGACATGGATTTGTAATTCATTTTGTCAGTACCAGTATAAGTGGTGTGTTTATTGGTGCGGAATCAGCATTTATGACTTGATCTGATGGTGCTGAGGTCCAGCGCTGAGGTCCTGTGCTGAGGTCCTGCGTGGTCGTTGGTGTTGTCAGTACTGAGGTCCTGCATGGTCGTTGGTGTTGTCAGTGCTGAGGTCCTGCGTGGTCGTCGGTGTTGTCAGTGCTGAGGTCCTGCGTGGTCGTCGGTGTTGTCAGTGCTGAGGTCCTGCGTGGTCGTTGGTGTTGTCAGTGCTGAGGTCCTGCGTGGTCGTTGGTGTTGTTCAGTGCTGAGGTCCTGTGGCTGAGGTTCCTGTGCTGAGTGTCCTGCGTGGTCATTGTGTTGTCAGTGCTGAGGTCCTGCGTGGTCGTTGGTGTTGTCAGTGCTGAGGTCCTGCGTGGTCGTTGGTGTTGTCAGTGCTGAGGTCCTGTTGTGGTCCGTCGGTGTTTGTCAGTGCTGAGGTGCCCAGTGCTGAGGTCCTGTGTCTGAGGTCTGCGTGGTCTTGTGTAGTGCTGAGGTCCTGCGTGGTCGTTGGTGTTGTCAGTGCTGAGGTCCTGCCGTGGTGTTGGGGGGTTTGTCAGTGCTGAGGTCCTGTGTGGTCGTCGGTGTTGTCAGTGCTGAGGTCCTGCGTGGTCGTTGGTGTTGTCAGTGCTGAGGTCCTGCGTGGTCGTTGGTGTTGTCAGTGCTGAGGTCCTCTGTAGTCGTCAGTGTTGAGGTCCATGGTGTGGTCAGAGTTTAGACCAGAGGAGGCTGGTGGGAGGAGCTATAGGAGGACAGGCTCATTGTAAAGACTGGAATGTAATTAATGGAACGGTATCAAACTCAAACATATGGAACCCCCATGTTGGCCTCCGTTCAATGAATTCCATTCCAGCCATTACAATGAGCCCATCCTATAGCTCCTCCCACCAGCCTCCTCTGCTTTAGACCTGGTATTATCAGTGTCAGTTCTGTTGTCAATGTGAAGTCTTGAATGTCAGTAGTGTTGTCAGTAGTACTGTCAGTGATGAGTCTTGCTGTTGTGAATAGTGTTGCAGGTCTCTCTGAGCTGTGGAGGCCTACAAGCCGCTCCTCACAGCTGCTTCTCAGGAAGACATGACATCACCCATCTTCTCAGGGAGCCTCCGGAATGGGGGAGCGCTCAGTCATTTCCACATACCTAAAAAGGACAAGTCGCCCACGGCGGCCCCAGATATCACAGCTAGCAAGAAGGGACGCTACGCCAAAGAGTGATTGTCCAGGATGATAATTAACCAAAGTGGTTAAACTCGAATTACTACTTCATGCCCAAGGAGAAAGGACTACAGTCCTTCAGAAAGGTAGCAAAGCAGCAGATGGAGAGAGCTGCTCAAAACTGCGGCAGAGAACTTAAGTTCAGGACGCTCCGATTAAATTTCTCGCTCTCCCTGTATGGCTAATATAGAGCCGTGTCTATCCCCACACGGTGTGGTTTGCTTTAACAATTGCTAAAACCTCGTCTGCACTCAATTGAATGCGCCACTTCACATTTAGCAAGCTCTCTGCGGAACAACGAACTTTGCAGACTCTCTCCCTCCCTTTTCCCTCGCTGTTGGAGAGCAATATGATGAGAGCTGGAGGGAGGGAGAGAGAGAGAGATGGAGGAATTTATTTTTACTCTGAAGGAACTTCCAGAGTATGCCAGAGGTAATGCTAGTTGTCAGCCCTGCTGCAGGATGTTGTAGGGACCCAGGCCAGATATGAAACAATGTGTCGGTTCAAATGATGTGCTAGGGATTTCACCTGCTCACATGCTGACTTGACCTGCTTCAGTCGGACAAAGATTCATGAGAAAGAAGAGGGGGGTGGGGTGGGGGAGACGTGAAGGCTGTATGGAGGGAAGGAGGGTTTGGCAAATGAACAATGGAATATTATCTAGGCTCAGCAGTAAGTCTCTCTCTCTTTCTCTCCCTCTCTTTCCTCTGTCTCTTCCCTCCTCCACTGCCTGTCCTGGGTCCCAGCCTCTTTCCCATGCTGATTCCATAGCAGGGATCTGGCTAGCAGCCAAGCAGGTCGACTGCGTGTGCAACAGGCCTATGGACTTCGCTCCCGGTCCTTCCCCCTCTCTCTTATTTTATCACCCGTTTCCCTCTCGCTCACCATCTCTCTCCCGTGCTCACTTTCTCTGTTGCTCACTCTCTCCCTTGCAATCATCCCCTAGCTCCAAACGTCTCTGCATTTCTTCACTGGATGTAGTAAACATCCCTATCAGGCGACCCATGGGAACCCAGAGCGAGTAGACACACAGGGGCCGCCCTGCTGCCCACGTCCCGTCCAGGCCCAGCGGGACTCCCCCTAGCATGGCGTGCCTCTGCTCAGCCGCGTCGCCCTGCCCCTCTTCCTCCATTGTTAGCCGTTGGGAAAGGATGGACAGCAGACAGAAACAAAACGGGGTTAGCCACAGAATGAGACAGGAACTCAAGGGGATACCACAAACAATTAATTGTATCAATCCAATCTAAAAATAACCTTGACATGTATTGTCATGCATTTTTCACACCCAAGTATAGCATTTCTTGTTATTGTATGGTTTGTATACAACTGTAAGTAGTTGCTTCCAAGACAAGGGTTTGTACCGTCTACCCCACAAAGGACTGTAGGAATGAATTAAATATGACCACAATGGGTCCCAATTGCAAACCTCCCAGGATATACAATAATTATGGTGCTTGACCACAGGGTTACCACGGCTACTCAGAAACCGCTTACTGTTCTGGGCAAACACTACGACAAACGTTTGTCTTGTTTGCCCTTGTGTTTTTTTTATGACAGTCATACAGACAGAGAAAGTGTGAATGGCAGGATGTGGGTTAAGGGTACTACTTCCTGTGCCCTCCATCCCACCTCACTGTGGTGTAGGCAGATAAACTGTAAAAGAACTCTTTTGACAGTACCTCTGCTCTGCCTTTCACCACAGTAAGTCCACTGTTCTACTCTAGGGCGGAAGCAAGAAACACCGGTCTTTATGAAAACAACCTTACTCCGATCCACCTGTCAGAGCGGAGGTTGTAAATGGGGTGAAAACCCCACAGCACGCCGATCGGTAACCTCAGCAAGCCTTTAATAGTAAGGGCTTTCCTTCTCTTCCCAGTGAAACCCATTCCACTGATGTTGCAAATGGTGTGGCTAGCATGTTAACGATGTGCTTAAGGACTAGCAGTGATACGACCAGGCTCCAGAACCAGGGGTTTAGGGTAAAGCTACTGACACCGCAGTCTGGAAAGCAGAACAAAAATTCTCACTAAGAAACTGGTGTGGTTACTTTTAAAGAGGTTGACAGTTGTTGGACTGGGCTCAACTCAACTATGGAAAGAGTAACCTTGAGAGCAGACGAGAAGAGGTGAGAATAGAACAAGGGAGAAGACAGCAGAACGGAGAAGAGCAAAATAATATAAGTGAAGAGAAGGAGAAGATGAATCAATGAGCAGTGAGGGAGGCAGAGGAGTAAACGATCACCATTCAACCCATCTGGAAAGAAGGATCAGATTTCAACAGTTCACTACTCCTCCATACTCCCTTCATCCCCTCTACAGACCTCTCTTCCCCTCCTCCTCCCAGGAAGAGACTCCTACGTGTGCTGCCCCTCAACCCAATCTGCTACCAATTACCCCGCTGGCTCCACTGACCATGGCCTATGCCAGCTAATCTCGAAGCCTGCTTTACTGAGAACAGCTAGCTAGCTACCACTATATTAAATGAGCCAAGCCTGCTCCACTGAGAACAGCTAGCTAGCTACCTACCACTATATTAAATGAGCCAAGCCTGCTCCACTGAGAACAGCTAGCTACCTAGCACTATATTAAATGAGCCAAGCCTGCTCTACTGAGAACAGCTAGCTACCTACCACTATATTAAATGATCCAAGTCTGCTCCACTGAGAACAGCTAGCTACCTAGCACTATATTAAATGAGCCAAGCCTGCTCTACTGAGAACAGCTAGCTAGCTACCACTATATTAAATGAGCCAAGCCTGCTCTACTGAGAACAGCTAGCTAGCTACCACTATATTAAGTGATCCAAGCCTGTTCTACTGAGAACAGCTAGGATCCAAGTCTTCTTTAAGGCGGCAGGTAGCCTAGCGATTAAGAGTGTGGAGCTAGTAACTGAAAGGTTGCTGGTTCAAATCCCTGAGCAGACTAGGTGAAAAATGTGCCCTTGAGCAAGGCACTTAACCCTAATCGCTCTGGATAATTGCATATGTGAAATGACTCAAATGTAAATAGTTACAACTTTGGCATATATTAGCTGATCCAAACCTGCAGAGCTTTCTGAATAAAGCTTCAACTTGTCTGAATCTGCATTAGTTCATCCAAGCCTGCTGAATACCATAAACTCCAATCTTCATAGCTGATCCAAGCCTGCTCGTGTTCACGTCATCAGACCTCTTCAGAGTGGTCTTCTCTAGCACAACAATCAGAAAGTCTTGCACAACATCCATCGAGCCATACAGTAAGCGAAAATGCAACGTGCTTACAGCTGCAATAAATCAACCAGTGACAGATTAAGTCAGGCCATTAACTATTAGACTTGCTAAATAAAAGCAGCTCTGGAAATGATGAAAGTGCCCCTGCTATGAGTCTCCTGTGTGTAGCTGAAGCCTTGGCTAAGGGTTTCAAAGGGTGAGGAATACGCTATGTAGCAACAGAGAATATGCAACACACACACACCACAGCCGATGAAGCTAGATGAGGCTTAACCTTGTCCTCAACCACAATGATAAGGGGTGAGAACATGTCTTGTACTTCAGTTAATGCTTGTATCTGTTATTGGAACACCAAAACCTGTCGGCTCCACAAAGGAAATGTGCTATTCAATAACCCAAGATCAAACAGCTGATGGAAAAACTAGTTTTATTCACAAGGAACTGTCTCATGAAATAAGTTTAGCGTTAATTTACGACTTGAACACTACTGACAAGCCCCTTGTCGGTTCCTCTCACTGCAACTGACATGGCTAGTCTTGAATAGGCCTCAGTGTATATGGACCCTTTGCAATGCACATGTTCACTTATTCTCTGGTCCCGGATCAGATTTGTCCTCCTAGCCAGTCTCTCCCAAATGAGCTCGCTGCCAAATTCTCCTTCTCTTCCTGTTTTCACCCACATTTCTGGGGTTCCGCCTGAGAATTCCCTGCAGAGAGCTCCCGATCCCATCCCCGCACGCCTGTGCAAGAACAGATTTGTATAATTCCCTTGCTGCTCCCAAAGGAATGGTGCGAGGCGAGAGCTTGGGAAAATGGTCTCCCAGAGACAAAACTCCACAGCACAGCGGAACAGACACTTTTGACCCCCACACACCCAAAGACCAGCAACTGAGCCTAAACCAAGAGAGAACTCAAGATACAGTTTCATTTTAGGTTTTGTAAGACAAGCGAGAACTCAAGAGAAAACCTAACAGAGTTATGCAGCAGTCAGTGTGATCTTGTTGGAGACAGACGCTGCAAGTGATAAGTGTTTCTGCATGATCAAAGATGCCAGGGCCTCTCTAGAGTCATGCTCATTTAGTTGTTACACCTGGATGAATCTCCAGGCATTCCTTGAATTCTCAGAAGTGAATCTAATTGTCAGAAGCATTATTTTTCTCTGTTTCTCTTTTCTAAGGTTTAGTTTCAAAATAGCAACTTCACTTTAATTGGACTAGGAGGATTCAATCTTTTTAAACAACTTCTTCAGGCTGCAAGCCCGACACCGGGCTTAATATGACAACAGCCACTGCAAGTGCAGGGCGCGAAATTCAAAATCTATTTTTGTAAAATATTTAACTTTCACACATTAACAAGTCCAATACAGCATTTGAAAGATAAACATCTTGTCAATCCAGCCAACATGTCCGATTTTTTTAATGTTTTACAGAGAAAACACCACATATATAGGATGAAGTAGCATGCACAAGCCAACCTAACTAACCTAAAACCAACCTAAATAACCTAGAAAAAACTACCTCAGATGACAGTCCTATAACATGTTACACAATAAATCTATGTTTTGTTCAAAAAAAATGCATATTTTAGCTATAAATCAGTTTTACATTACTGCTACCATCTTAGCCACCATCATAGCTACAGTCAGAAATCGCACGGCAGTAGCCAGAGAAAACAGACACCAACGTCAACTACTAATTTCACATCAGAAAAGATTTCAGAGAAATATATGGTGGATAGCTAATGAAAGAGAAAGATCTTGTGAATACAGACAATATTTCAGATTCTTTAAATGTTTTACAGCGAAAACACCACATATATTCATGTTAGCTCACCACCAAATAAAAAAGAGGACAGACATTTTTCACAGCACAAGTAGGATGAAGTAGCATGCACAAGCCAACCTAACTAACCTAAAACCAACCTAAATAACCTAGAAAAAACTACCTCAGATGACAGTCCTATAACATGTTACACAATAAATCTATGTTTTGTTCGAAAAAGTTGAATATTTTAGCTATAAATCAGTTTTACATTACTGCTACCATCTTAGCCACCATCATAGCTACAGTCAGAAATCGCACGGCAGTAGCCAGAGAAAACAGACACCAACGTCAACTACTAATTTCACATCAGAAAAGATTTCAGAAAAATATATGGTGGATAGCTAATGAAAGAGAAAGATCTTGTGAATACAGACAATATTTCCGATTTCTGAAGTGTTTTACAGCGAAAACACAATATATCGTTATATTAGCTTACTACAATAGCTAACACACAGCAGCATTGATTCTAGTCAAACGCTAGCGATAGCACAGTTCGACAGATATATGAAAAAGCATCCCAAATTGGGTCCTTATCTTTGTTGATTTTCCATCAGAATGTTCTCCAAAGGGTCCTTTGTTCAGAACCGTGTTCATTTGGACCTAGAACGAACGATGTCCCTGTTGAATTAGCATGGCACACTGGCCATGCCGTGCTAACCTCTCCGTCTTGACAAAATTCTTGCGTCGCATCACGTCTAAAGTCCAGAATAAATTTCAATAATATAATTAAAGTATATTGAAAAAACATACTTTAGGATGATATTGTGACATGTATCAAAGAAAATCGAAGCTGGAGGTCATATTCACCTATAACGAGTGTTTTCCAGGAGCGCCCAGAAAAAAAAATAAAGTGCGCACTTATCACTCAAAGATGTTCTTTTCAGTCCCTGACAGAGATAATCAAGTCATTTTTTCTCTCACTTCCGCATGACAACCAGGGGAAGATGTGTGACGTGTTTCTACAGTCCTAAGTGCCAAGGCCTTTTATAGAGAGTATCTTGAAGAGAGACATAGCTTCTTGGAAATGTCACTTTTTACAGAAAATGGGCTGTAAAAAGAGTTATGTTTCACTTAGAGAAATAATTAAACCTGTTTTAGAAACTAGAAGGTGTTTTATATCCAAAGGTAATAATAATATGCATATTGTACGAGCAAGAATTGAGTACGAGGCCGTTTGAAATGGCCACCTCTTTCCACTGCTGATACTTACTGCTGATTTTTGAGCCATAAGAGGTCTTTTTAACTCTAAGACATGAATGTTTGAGAATGGTGCTATTAAAATGCCCTCCCCTCAAAATCACCAAACAAGATGGTATATTCCTCTAATTGCAACATCTGAGGAGAGCCTAGGGTAGGCTACACGTTTTGGGGGTTATTGGGTAGTCTTTGTGGGTTCCCGTTGTCAGACCCCGTGGCCATATTATACATGCAACAAGGCAAATATGTGCTGGAATATTTTCCACCTTCACTGTAAGTTCAGAGCAGAGCCACAGCAGCCAAAGTCAATGAGCGGTGTCGACGGTGTAGCCACACGAGAGCGACCCTCTGGATAAAGTAGCCAGCTCCGCTTCCAAACGAGAACATGCCCAATACTCTAACTCTCCCTCTACGATGATGGTGGAAGGGACTGAAGCCCTGTGAGTGAGTGTGAGAGACTGCCAGTGGAGACGCAGGCTGTGGAGTTGCCCAGGGAGAGCCGACAACATGGATGGGTCACATCATGACTGGTTAGCTCTTCTACCCCACGCCTAACAGGGCGCCGTACAGGCGTCATTTCCCCTGGTACACCACACCTCCCTATACTGAAGTTGCTCTATGTAAACAAAATAGAAGGGAAGGGATATTGCTGTCCTGTCTTGTTAAAGGATCTAATGGAGATCACAGCACCAACAGTTTCCCCACAGCACAGTCAGTGTTCCACTAGATGCATGTTTTAATAGAGCAAATGAGGCACTGAGGAACTTAACCGGCTACACTGGCCGGACAGTTTAATATGAGCAACAGCTTGCAAGCACAGATTTTGGATGGTGTATGTGTGTGTGGGGTGCGGGCTACAGCAGAAACAGTGGGGGGTGGGAGGCTTTGATAATGACTAAGGTGTTAGCCCTCTCCCTACCTCTCAGACAATACAACAGAGCCCCAAGAAATCCCGGACATCAGCAATTCCTTCACTAGCAACTAGATTTGCACATTTCGGGGAATATTCAGAGGTGGAAACTTTCCGTGGGAATATATGGTAATTAACTGAAATGTATGCAAATTAATACCATTTACATGCAGATGTTTTTTGTATTGGATATATTTACATTATCATATGGAGACAGAAACAAACATTTTACCTTACCATAAGTAGACAATTGCAAATGATTAAATCCTTTCAATAGAAATAAAAACTATTTAGTTACGAATTTAACTTTAATGAGTTGACTCTTCACATGGGATGATTTCACTGAACAACAAAAAGGACTATTGAATGATCCATCACATCTCCCAAAAATGTTTTCAACATACATCTGTAAAATGATAGTCTAGAAACTAAAGCTTTGGTTGTCTTCCTCTCAGGCTTCCATGTCTTCTCCCTGGACCTCCTCAATGTCCACCTCTTGAGCATCAGACTCTGAGGCCTCATCTTCACTGTCTAACCTTGTTGAGGATGGCTCGTTGTCAGGCTCAAAGTCTCAAATTTGCCCGGATGGCCACCAATTTTTCAACTCATGTATTGGTCAGCCTGTTGTGTGCGTGTTCCCAAACAAGGACAAGTTGCGCTCTGAGGTGGCTGATGTTGTTGGGATTTGGAGGATGATGGAGGCAGGAGGTGAAAGAGCCTCAGATCCACAAAGTCCCTTCCACCAGGTGGCTGATAAGATATGTTGGCACGACTGCCATATTGCATCTCCATCCCAAAGCCCTTGTTTGGAAGTGTACTTCGCCAGACTGCCAAGAACCTTCCCCTCATCCAGGCCAAGGTGGCGAGACACGGTAGTGATGACACCATGGGCCTTGTTGAGCTCTGCACCAGACAGGATGCTCTTGCCAGCATACTTGTGGTTCAACATGTACGCTGCAGTGTGTATGGGCTTCTGGCAGAAGTATTCACGCTTTTTGATGCATTTCAGAACTGCAGTTTCCTCTGCTTGGAGCAACAGTGAAGTGGGCAGGGCAGTACGGGTTTCTTCTCTTTTGTCTGCAAGTAGAGTCTGAACATCAGACAGGATGGCATTGTCTCCCTCAATCTATGCAATGGCTACTGCTATAGGTATCAGGAGTGTCAGGCTGCTTACCACTCTCTCCCAAAATGCATCATCCAGGAGGATCCTCTTGATGGGGCTGTCCATATCGGCAGACTGTGATATGGCCATTTCTTGGAGAGACTCCTTCCCCTCCAGGAGACTGTCAAACATGATGACAACACCCAACAGGTGTTGCTAGGCAGTTTCAATGTGGTGCTCTTATTCTTCTCACTTTGCTTGGTGAGGTAGATTGCTGCTGTAACTTGATGACCCTTCACATACCTAACCATTTCCTTGGCTCTCTTGTAGAGTGTATCCATTGTTTTCAGTTCCATGATGTCCTTGAGGAGCAGATTCAATGCATAAGCAGCACAGCCAATAGGTGTGATGTGAGGGTAGGACTCCACTTTAGACCAAGCAGCCTTCATGTTCGCAGCATTGTCTGTCACCAGTGCAAATACCTTCTGTGGTCTAAGGTCATTGATGACTGCCTTCAGCTCATCTGCAATGTAGAGACCGGTGTGTCTGTCGTCCCTTGTGTCTGTGCTTGTAGAACACTGGTTGAGGGGTGGAGATGTAGTTAATTATTCCTTGCCCACGAACATTTGACCACCCATCAGAGATGATGGCAATATAGTCGGCTTTCTCTATGATTTGCTTGACCTTCACTTGGCGAAGATCATTCAGAAATCTCTTCCAATACACATTGCCTGTGAGCATCAGAGGTGAACCAGTTGCACACACAGCTTGAGCAAGACATTCATCAGCATTTCTCTGACTACGTTCCTCCATTGAGTCAAAAAAACTTCTTATTCCAGGAGGACCATGAGCTGTTGCTATCGATAAGGTGTCCGATTCATCATTTTCACCACGAATAGAAGTAGAGGGACTTTTGTCAGAGGTTGCTTGTTGTGAGCACTGAGGGAACGTTATGTACTTGGCCAGATGATTCTGCATCTTTGTTGCATTCTTCACATATGATTTGGCATAGTGTTTGCAAATGTACACAGCTTTTCCTTCTACATTAGCTGCAGTGCAATGTCTCCACACATCAGAAAGTGCCCGTGGCATTTTCCTGTAAAGATGAGAAAAAAAAWATATATATATACAATTCCATGTACAGAAATAGGTAAGCAGTTAGATTAAAACAACTCCTTTGTAAGATACATGTTATAAATTGAAGCATGTATAGAAACAGGTGAATTAACACTCCTCAGTTAGCAGGCTCAAGTAAGCTAAAACCCACATGGTAGCAAAAACTAACTAGCAGAAATGGTTAAGTTAGAAATGATTTAAACACACTGCTGTAAGCTACTATTTAATAACAAAATCATGCATTTCATAAAATATATTCACCCCACCCAGTATTGTAATCAAAATTTACCAGAAAGCATGTAGTCCTTGGCTCAGACAGTGTAGTAGTGTGGGCTCAATAGCATCTCATTAGTGTGCAAGATCTTGAGAATCAGCTGTACATGTGCAGTGCACTCTTCCATCACATGTGATGGAGGAATACACTGTGCATACAGAGGGTTGCAATTCCATTGAATTAGGGATAGTTTAACCAAAACATGCCACAAGACCTAGAATTGCCTTGTGTATCCCCCCCCCCAAAAAAAGGTTCACTGTTATAATTTTTTATGAATTTAAGCAAAATTCCCCAAATCCAGAGCTTAACTTCCCATGGAAAATTTCTGGAAGTTTTTCCGAAAGGTTCCGACCCTTTGAAACCCCTACTAGCAATGCAGGACACATTCTGGCTGCGTCCCCGTGGTAACCACAGCAGCTCGTCAATGGCAGCAGTCTGAAGGCCCCAGTTGGGTCCTTGGCCACAGGGGGTGCCTGGTAGAGTGCCTGTAGAAAGCTGGTTCCTGTAAGAGGGCAGAGGAAGAAATGGCTGTCCTCCTCAAAGACCTGCTGTCACTGTTCTATGTTCAGGATAATGGTCCTCTGGTGAGAGGGGAGAGATGTCACGCACTCACACTACAAATGCATCTCAGCGTGTGAATAGACAGCTTGATCTGTCATTAACTAAGTCCCAGCACGCAATTTATGACTGCTCCAGTTGGCCCAGCACTGTTTTGAGTCAACACATCTGATTCCCTGAGATCCATTTATCCAATGCATGATGTTTCCAAACCAGCTGAGATTTAATTGTGACAAATGACAGTTGTCACGATACTAAACATCTGGCTTCTGAGTTCACTGAAAAAGAGACTAACAATGTCACTGCATATTGGGAAAACATACTCCAAACATCTAAGATTTTAAGACTGAGCACTTTCATTTGCCTTTTGGTTGTGTCTGTATGCATGAGTATCTATGTATAAGTGTGTAGGAATGGCTGAGTAAGTGTGTGGCTGGGAAAGCAAACCTACAAAGCAGAGCGTCACACAGCAGTCATCATTCTGTTAGTCTCTCTCGCCACTCCAGAGAATGTAAACAGCTCACCAATCAAACAGGCCGTTATTGGCGTCTGATAACAGAAAACAAGGGGTTCTGGCTCTCCACCAGTCATGCGGACTTACTGCAGGATTATAGGCTTTAGTACCACGTCACAAACCAAAACAGACCTTCTCTCACTACTAATCCACAGTCCTTCTCACCACAGAACTACAAGACACTCAATACAGCACAACAGAGCGCCGTGGTAAAAAATGGAAGAATGTTGCATGTGATAGCACTTCTAGTCGAATGAACTAAAGCGCCAATCAAGACTTCGATATCTTCACTAAGGAACAGCAAGAGTCGTGTCTGACGGAACGTCAGTTTTGAACGTTCCTCGGTTTAGTATTTTTAAGTTAGGTAGAAAGCTAATAGAACATTACACAACAGAAGAACGTCGGGATCAGGAGGTCAGAACCTCATTGAATTAAAGCGGATGACTGATAGTCCTGTAAGAACTCGGGAGAGGTTCCTGGTAAACTGTATGGCATGGCATCACACAGAGCTTCCTCTGTCTCTTACGGTCACCCCAACTCCACCCAAATGCCCCCTCCCTTAACCCCAATTCACACCAACTGACATGAGGTTTTCATTGAGTTCAGCTTTCCTTGAGGAAGGCCCGATCCAAAATGTTGGTTTTGACAGTGATTAATATGCAACAGTATCAATATTATTAACTTGATTTGTGGGCACTCGACTCCTCCAATCACCTTACAATTTCCACCATCAAATGTATATCACAATAAACTCCTACTTAACCACTACACACAACCACTACATCTAAAACCTAAAAAAGGGTTCTTCAGCTGTCCCCATAGGAGAACCCTTTTTGGTTCCAGGTAGAACTCTTGGATTCAATGTAGAACCATTTCCACAGAGGGCTCTACATGGAAACGAAAGGGTTATACCTGGAACCAGAAAGGGTTCTCCTATGGGGACAGCCGAAGAACCCTTTTTTCTAAGAGTGTAGATTACCTCTAATGACAGCTCTAATGAAAAGCCAACAAAGAGCTACCTTCCCCAGAGAGTGAGTGAGATTTTTCACAGCCTGTCCCTTGGGGATGTTTCTTTCTGCCTCCGACTCCCAACAATACAGAGACTACACTGGCTGGATGAAGAGCTGCCATTGTTCCTAGAGCTGAAGAATGTCTCACCTCACTTATCTACTTATCCACTCTGCGCCTCTCTCCCCCTCTACTCAGCCGCTCTTCTCTAGAAGCTGGACTGGAATGGACATATTTCTCTCCATTACCCTCATCTAACCAAAACATCTCTCCTGCCCTTTGCTCATTTCATATATAGGTAGATGACAGCTGACACCTATTAGAACTATTCTTACTGCACGGTTTTTAGTAGGCTGACACACACACACACACACACACACACACACACACACACACACACGCCTGTCTTCCTAGGTATTCTAACATGGTTCTGTATAACGGAATGCAGCAGTATGATTAATTGACAGCCTACTTGAACAACATTCAAAACACACTTTAGCCAGAGCCAGAGCAGACCGTAATTGAATATTGCTCAAATAAAACAGAGATCTGAAGCATCTTCAGATGTGCTTTTGCATATGTTTGTATTTTGATAGCACATGTGCACACACACACACACACACACACACAGTACCGCATCCAAACACATACACAAAATGCATGTGCGCTCAATCAAACGCACACAAGCTAACAAAACCGACACTATAAATTACCTATAGTATTTAATGTACATTTTGTACTTAGTCAGTAAAACACACAATACCCACATTAACACACTTAAATATGTTACTGGTTCAGTCCCATAGTAAAAAAAGAAAAAAAAAGGTTCAAACTGAGATTCACAGAAAGTACAAAACAAATCTCTGAAACCAAAAAGCATAGACATTAAACACAAGTTAATCTTGTGCCATACCTTTCTCAGCTGGATGAGCCCTGTAGAAGTGCTCTTGCAGTGGTTTGTCATTTTGTGAAATCGGACACTGACAGCATCCACTGGTAAGGCTTCCTTCAAAGCAAAATTGCCTTTTTCTCCTTTCTCCTCTGGTTTACACCCCTGCCTCTGAGCTGCACTCTCACTTAGCATAGACCCTGCCCCTTCTTCTCAAGCAGAAAAAGAGCTTCTCCAAGATTCTCCACAAACTTGTTTGAAAAAGGACAAATCAAGGCAGTCCCTCCCCTTTCAGCCTTCAGGTTGAAATGTTTTCAGTTATTCTGTCCTTTTGCCTTCTCTCACTCACACACATACTTTCTGTCTATATTCTCTTTCAATGAATTTGCCGCTCTCCCTTTCTCAAACTTTTCCCACCCCTCCTTCTCTCATGATCCCCCTCCCTTTTCTGCCTTTCTCCCTTATTCTAGTACCGCCCTCCTTTTCCATCATCAGCTCAGCCCCCACCCCCAAGCCCACACAGCTGTACTAATCTGCAGCTGGCTGGGCGATTGGCGCCCCAGTTGCTGTGGAAACGGAGTGTCCTGCTCAGAAGCGGAATGGAGCAGGAAGGGGCAAAACTGAGCATAACTGAATACTTAAATAAGGGCCTCCTCCGGGAGCCAATTAAAAGTTCTGAAGGGCCTCTCTTCCTCTCTCTGAGAGGATAGTGGGGGCTTTGCTTTCCTGCCCTCCACTGACATTATCTCTGAAAGTAGCTTTTATTTACTGACCAGTCCACAAACCACCCAATAGAACCACAGCAGCAATGTGTTTTGGTAGCTACAGATGGCCCCTTGTACCTCTGCCCTTACATGGCATGACAATGTGTTGGTTGATTTCTAATTATTCACTAATTACAGGTGACTTCAAGGGATAGTTCACCCAAATTACATATTGCTTTCCTTACCCTGTAAGCAGTCTATGGAAAAGGCATGCCAGCAATCCATACTTTGGTTTAGTTTCCCTGGCACTGTTTCCACATGCTAACTTTTTAGCATTTGTGGCACAAAACCCATTCAAGTCATGGGACTGATATTAGCATTTGTACAAATACAAGTTACACATGAGTCTGACATCTTGATGACAACTAGGCTAACAAAGGCAAAGGAGTGTATTGTTATTGTATCAGTAAAACATAAATACTTGTGTGGTTATAGTCTCTCTGGGTTCACACAGAGAGTTTAATGAGTTAAACTAGACTACCTCACCCTACTAGGCTACCCTTCATAAATATCTGTGACTCCAACTGTCTTGAACCAGTGCTGATCTATAGCCTGTGAACTCATCTCTGCAAAATACGTTTATTTGTATTTCAATATGTGTTGTTGTTGGTATAGTCTGTCAAGGGGAATTTTAGTAAAGTATTTTCATACTAGCACTCACTTTTCTGATAACTTCTTTGAGGAAAAATGTACTTACTACAACTGTAATATGTGGTTGTCTCACCTAGCTATCTTAAGATTAATGCACTAACTGCATCCAATTTGCTTACCACCCCAACAGATCCACAATCTCAATCGCACTCCACACCGCCCTTTCTCACCTGGACAAAAGGAACACCTATGTGAGAATGCTGTTCATTGACTACAGCTCAGCGTTCAACACCATAGTGCCCACGAAGCTCATCACTAAGCTAAGGACTCTGGGACTAAACACCTCACTCTGCAACTGGATCCTGGACTTCCTGACGGGCCACCCCCAGGTGGTAAGAGTAGGCAACAATACGCCTGCCACACTGATCCTTAACACTGGGGCCCCTCAGGGGTGTGTACTTAGTCCCCTCCTGTATTCCCTGTTCACCCACGACTGCGTGGKCAAACACGACTCCAACACCCTCCTTAAGTTTGCGGACGACACAACAGTGGTAGGCCTGATCACCGACAACGATGAGACGGCCTATAGGGAGGAGGTCAAAGAACTGGCAGTGTGATGCCAGGGCAACAACCTCTCCCTCAATGTGAGCAAGACAAAGGAGCTGATCGTGGACTACAGGAAAAGGCGCGCCGAACAGGCCCCAATTAACATCGACAGGGCTGTAGTGGAGCGAGTCGAGAGTTTCAAGTTCCTTGGTGTCCACATCACCAACAAACTATCATGGTCCAAACATACCAAGACAGTCGTGAAGAGGGCACGACAAAATCTTTTCCCCCTCAGGAGACTGAAAAGATTTGGCAAGGGCCCCCAGATCCTCAAAAGGTTCTACAGCTGCACCATCGAGAGCATCCTGACCGGTTGCATCACCGCCTGGTATGGCAACTGCTCGGCATCTGACCGTAAGGCGCTACAGAGGGTAGTGCGAACGGCCCAGTACATCACTGGGGCCAAGCTTCCTGCCATCCAGGGCATCCATCTTCCTGCCTTCCTGCCATCCAAAGCCCATAAAATTGTCAGAGACTCCAGTCACCTAGTGCTGTTTTCTCTGCTACCGCACAGCAAGCTGTACCGGAGCACCAAGTCTAGGACGAAACGGCTCCTCAACAGCTTCTACACCCAAGCCATTAGACTGCTGAACAATGTCATAAAAATTGCACGGACAATTTACATTGACACCCCCCCCCCCCCCCCGCTACACTGCTGCTACTCGCTGTTTGTTTTTTACCTATGCATAGTCACTTCGCCTCCACCTACATGTACAGATTACTTCAACTAGCCTGTACCCCCGCACACTGACTCGGTACCGGTGCCCCCTGTATATAGCCTCGTTATTGTTATTCTTATTGTGTTAGTTTTTATTACTACTTTCTATTTTAGTCTATTTGGTAAATATTTCTTCTTCTTGAACTGCACTGTTGGTTAAGGGCTTGTACGTAAGCACGTCATGGTAATGTCTACACTTGTTGTATTCGGCGCATGTGACAAATAAAGTTTGATTTGATTTAACTGTAAGTCGCTCTGGATAAGAGTGTCTGCTAAATGACTTAAAGGTAAATGTAAAATGTAACCAGAGGAACAACCTCTGTGACCTGCAGTGCCAAGCTCTGACCTCTCCCTTTGAAATGTGGGAGACGTTTGAAAAGCTTGTCCTGCCCCATCAATGGCTGGGGGGACCGGAGGGGGAGTGGGGGGTGGCACACCAACATCTGTTTGGCGTTTCTCCTACCTTTTGTGTGGCTTCCTCTGTCCCTTCCACTCTACATCTGGGAGGTGGAGAGGACCTCTGTCCAGAAACACAATTTGTGACTGGGAACGATACTCTCTCCATTTAATTTTTATTAATGACAACATGTACAATTAAATAATGTATCTAATGATGATTCGAACACTTGAACAATAATTTTAAGCATGGAAACCATTGTCTGCATCACCTTGTCCTGTGTCTCCCTCTTTTGGACACCCCAACATCTGCACACTCTATGTGTGAATTCCTGCAGAAAACATATATATTTTATCTACATAATTTAAAAATAAGCTTAATGTATTGAAATGACTTTATCGTGTCATGAGCACAATCATATTTTTTCAACCCATTACATTATTGTATGGATGTGGATGTTTTTTTTTTTTTTTTTTTTAAATGTGCACTATGTAGAAATCGCTCCGCCATTTCCTCATTGCAAAAATTCTAATAGTTCGCCTAATTTCAGTTTATGTAACAAAACAAGCAAGTATAGTGAACAAAATCATTGTACAATCTAAACCGCTGTGAAATATATTTTCCATAACCAAAGTTGAGATGGCCACTTCACCAAGATGCCTAATACGAATAACAGGTGGAAATATGACACAACACCAATTGAAACACAATGGGAAAGGTTGAAGAAATGACATCTTTGCTGTTTTAGAGTGAGCCCATATCCAACTACCTGAGCCCTAAGGGCCATCTAAGGGGGAAGCAGAGAATTTCCAGGATGGAAGTCTCAATATGGTGAGATCGCCTAATCATGTCCAGTCTTGTGACCTCTGCATATTTGAAACCTATTATACAGTGCATTTGGAAAGTATTCAGACCCCTTGACTTTTCCACATTTTGTTACGTTACAGCCTTATTCTAAAATGTATTAAATCGTTTTTCCCCCATTAATCTACACACAATACCCCATAATGACAAAGCAAAACCAGGTTTTTGGAAATTTTTGCAAATGTATTAAAATTTTAAATGGAAATATTACATTTACATAAGTATCCAGACCCTTGCTCAATACTTTGTTGAAGCACCTTTGGCAGCATCGAGACTTCTTGGGTATGATGCTACAAGCTTGGCACACCTGTATTTGGGGAGTTTCTCCAGAAATGTTTGACCGGGTTCAAATCTGAGCTCTGGCTGGGCCACTCAAGGACATTCAGAGACTTGTCCCTAAGCCACTCCTGCGTTGTCTTGGCTGTGTGCTTAGGGTCGTTGTCCTGTTGGAAGGTGACACTTCACCCCAGTCTGAGGTCCTGAGCGCTCTGGAGCAGGTCATAATCAAGGATCTCTCTGCTCCGTTCATCTTTCCCTCGATCCTGACTAGTCTCCCAGTCCCTGCCGCTGAAAAACATCCCTACAGCATGATGCTGCTACCACCATGCTTCACCGTAGGAAGGGTGCCAGGTTTCCTCCAGACGTGACGCTTGGCATTCAGGCCAAAGAGTTCCATCTTGGTTTCATCAGACCACAGAATCTTGTTTCTCATGGTCTGAGAGTCTTTAGGTGCCTTTTGGAAAACTCCAAGCGGGTTGTCATGTGCCTTTTACTGAGGAGTGGCTTCCGACTGGCCACTCTACCATAAAGGCCTGATTGGTGGAGTGCTGCAGAGATGGTTGTCCTTCTGGAAGGTTCTCCCATCTCCACAGAGGAACTCTGGAGCTCTGTAAGTGACCATCGGAGTCCCTTCTCCCCTGATTGCTCAGTTTAGCTGGGTGGCCAGCTCAAGGAAGAGTCTTGGTGGGTCTAAACTTCTTCCATTTAAGAATGATGGAGGTCACTGTGTTCTTGGGGACCTTCAGTGCTGCAGACATTTTTTGCTACCCTTCCCCAGATCTGTGCCTCGACACAATTCTGTCTCGGAGCTCTAAGGACAATTCCTTCGACCCAATGGCTGTGTTTTCGCTCTGACATGCACTGTCAACTGTGGGACCTTATATAGACAGGTGTGTGCCTTTCCAAATCATGTCCAATCAATTGAATTTAACGCAGGTGAACTCCAATCAAGTTGTAGAAACATCTCAAGGATGATCAATGGAAACAGGATGCACCTCAAATCAAATCGTATTTGTCACATGTGCCAAATACAACAGGTGTAGTAGACCTTACAGTGAAATGCTTACTTACAAGCCCTTAACCAACAATGCTCTAAGAAGTTAAGAAAACAAATAAAAATAAGTGTTAAGTAAAACATAGATAAGTAAAAATAGAAAATAGAAAATAAAAGTAACAAATAATTAAACAGCAGCAGTAAAATAACCAGCGAGGCTATATACAGGGGGTACCGGTACAGAGTCAATGAGCGGGGGCACTGGTTAGTTGAGGTAATTGAGGTAATATGTAGGTAGAGTTAAAGTGACTATGCATAGATTATAAACAGGGAGTAGCAGCAGCGTAAAAGAGGGGTCTGGGTAGCCCTTTGATTAGCTGTTCAGGAGTCTTATGGCTTGGCGGTAGAAGCTGTTAAGAAGCCTTTTGGACCTCGACCGCTTGRCGTGCAGTAGCAGAGAGAACAATCTATGACTAGGGTGGCTGGAGTCTTTGACAATTTGTATGGCCTTCCTCTGGCACCGCCTGATATAGAGGTCCTGGATGGCAGGAAGCTTGGCCCCAGAGATGTACTGGGCCGTACGTACTACCCTTTGTAGTGCTTTGCGGTCGGAGGCCGAGCAGTTGCTATACCAGGCAGTGATGCAACCAGTCAGGATGGTCTCGATGGTGCAGCTGTAGAACCTTTTGAGGATCTGAGGACCCATGCCAAATCTTTTCAGTCTTCTGAGGGGAATTGGCTTTGTCGTGCCCTCTTCACGACTGTCTTAGTGTTTTTGGACCATGTTAGTTTGTTGGTGATGTGGACACCAAGGAACTTGAAGCTCTCAACTTGTTCCACTACAGAATGGGGGGCGTCGATGATAATGGGGGTGTGCTCAGTCCTCCTTTTCCTGTAGTCCACAATCATCTCCTTTGTCTTGACCACATTGAGGGAGAGTTTGTTGTCCTGGCACCACACGACCAGGTCTCTGACCTCCTCCCTATAGGCTGTCTCATTGTTGTTGGTGATCAGGCCTATCACTGTTGTGTCATCGGCAAACTTGATGATGGTGTTGGAGTCGTGCCTGGCCATGCAGTCATGAGTTAACAGGGAGTACAGAAGGGGATTGAGCACGCACCCCTGAGGGGCCCCCATGTTGAGGATCAGCGTGGCAGATGTGTTGTTCCCTACCCTTATCACCTGGGGGCGGCCCGTCAGGAAGTCCAGGATCCAGTTGCAGAGGGAGGTGTTTAGTCCCAGGGTCCTTAGCTTAGTGATGAACTTTGAGGGCACTATGGTGTTGAACACTGAGCAGTAGTCAGTGAATAGCATTCTCACATAGGTGTTCCTTTTATCCAGGTGGGAAAGGGCAGTGTTGAGTGCAATAGAGATTGCATCATCTATGGATCTGTTGGGGCGGTATGCAAATTGGAGTGGGTCTAGGGTTTCTGGGATAATGGTGTTGATGTGAGCCATGACCAGCCTTTCAAAGCATTTCATGGCTACAGAAGTGAGTGCTACAGGTCGGTAGTCATTTAGGCAGGTTACCTTAAAGTTCTTGGGCACAGGGACTATGGTGGTCTGCTTGAAACATGTTGGTATTGCAGACTCAGTTAGGGACAGGCTGAAAATGTCAGTGAAGACACTTGACAGTTGGTCAGTGCATGCTCGGAGTACATGTCCTGGTAATCTGTCTAGCCCTGCGGCCTTGTGAATGTTGACCTGTTTAAAGGTCTTACTCACATCCACTACGGAGAGCGTGATCACACAGTCATCCGGAACAGCTGGTGCTCTTATGCGTGTTTCAGTGTTGCTTACGTTGAATCGAGCTCAGAATTAATTTAGCACCTTTGGTAGATTTGTGTTACTGGGCAGCTCGTGGCTGTGCTTCCCTTTGTAGTGTTAGCAGTTGATGGTATTCTTTAATAACACAGACCCCAAAGCAAATCGGGGGAGGAAAATAGGGTTATTCAAATAGGATAAATCATAGTTATGCTGAGAGGTAGATGGCAGATGTTCATGCTTCCCTGTCCTCAGTAATTCTCTCCCAGTGATTCTCCCCTGTGGTTCTCTCCACAGAACAAAGGGACAGAATGCAGTTTTATAACCAAGCCCTAGCCTGTGGTTGACCAATTAGAAGTCCTTCCAGTACAACTGGGCCAATGGCCAAATAACAAGTATCCTATTTCAGGCTCACTGTATAGACAAATTCCTCCCATGTCTCTGACCCATTGATAAATAATTCCCTATTACAGAAAAAAACACTATTTCCATTGATCGTTAATTCTAGTCCTCTCATCTGTGTATTTATCTTCGACATATTCTTAGCGTAGTCTGTAATAGTTTGCAAGCCCTGCCACATCCGACGAGCGGCGGAGCCGGTGTAGTACGATTCAGTCTTAGTCTTGTAATGACGCTTTGCCTGTTTGATGGTTCGTTGGAGGGCATAGCTGGATTTCTTATAAGCTTCCGGGTTGTCGCTCCTTGAAAGCGGCAGCTCTACTCTTTAGCTCAGTGCGGATGTTGCCTGTAATTCATGGCTTCTGGTTTGGATATGTACGTACGGTCACTGTTGGGACGATGTCATCGATGCACTTATTGATGAAGCCAGTGACTGATGTGGTGTATGCCTCAATGCCATTGGAAGAATCCCGGAACATATTCCAGTCTGTGCTAGCAAAACAGTCCTATAGCTTAGCATCTGCATCATCTGACCACTTTCTTATTGAACGAATCACTGGTGCTTCCTGCGTTAGTTTTTGCTTGTAAGCAGGAATCAGGAGGATAGAATTATGGTCAGATTTGCCAAATGGAGGGCGAGGGAGAGCTTTGTACACATTTCTGTATGTGGAGAAAAGGTGGTCTAGAGTTTTTTTTCCATCTGGTTGCACATTTAACATGCTAATAGAATTTGAGTTTCCCTGCATTAAAGTCCCCGGCCACTAGGAGCACCGTATACAGCTCATTGAGTGCGGTCTTAGTGCCAGCATCCGTCTGCGGTGGTATATAGACAGCTACAAAAAATATAGATGTAAACTCTCTTGGTAAATAGTGTGGTTTACAGGTTATCATGAGATACTCTACCTCAGGCAAGACAAACCTTGAGACTTCCCTAGATTTCGTGCACCAGCTGTTGTTTACAAACATGCATAGGCCGCCGCCCCTTGCCTTACCAGAGGTCGCTGTTCTATCCTGCCGAAAAAGCTTAAAACCCGCCAGCTGTATGTTAATCATGTCGTCGTTCAGCCACGACTCMGTGAAACATAAGATATTACAGTTTTTAATGTCCCGTTGGTGGGATATACGTGCTTGTAGTTTGTCTATTTTAGTATCGATTGATTGTACGCTGGATAATAGGACCGATGGTAAAGGTAGATTACCTTTATTTAACTAGGCAAGCCAGTTACGAACATATTCTTAATTGCAATGACYGCTTACCAGGGAACAGTTGGTTAACTGTCTTATTCAGGGGCAGAACAACAGATTTTTACCTTGTCAGCTCGGGGATTCGATCCAGCAACCTTTCGGTTACTGGCCCCACGCTCTAACCACTAGGCTACCTGCCGCCACAAAATAATTTACAAATAACGTTAAAAACATACACAATAGCACAATTGGTTACAGGATCGTAAAACGGCGGCCATCTCCTTCGGCGCCATTCTTCATCTGAGCTCAAAAACATGTACCTGAGCTCAAATTTGAGTCTGATATCAAAGGGTATTAAGGTATTTTAAAAAGTATTTTTACATACATTAGCAAAAATTCCATAAACCTGTTTTCACTTTGTCATTATGGGGTATTGTATGTAGATTGATGACAAATTTGTTTTATTTAATCCATTTGAGATTAAGGCTGTAATGTATCAAAATGTGGAAAAAGTAAAGGGGTCTGAATACTTTCCGAAGGCACTGTATAAACTCCCTTACTTATTTTTTTGGACAGTGAAGCTAAAATGTTTAATTTGGCTCTGTACTCCAGCATTTTGGATTCGAGATCAAATGTTTTATTATTATTATTTATATTTGTTATGCATATTTGTTTTTATATATAGTGTGTGTGTGTGTGTATAACTCCATTGTGTATTTTATTCCTCTTCTGTTACTATTTGTATTTTTAAACTCTGCGTTGCTGGGAAGAGCTCGTAAGCAAAGCGTTTTACAGTTGTATTCGGCGCAGTGGCGGATTTAGGCATAGGCGACATGGGTAGCAGGGGGCGGCATGGGGCGCCCGCACAAAAAAATATAAAAAATATTCCGAATGGTGACATTTGGTGGTTTTCTATCGCTCATTTGCACGTCACGTCAATGATATCATGTCACCGTGTTGGACTGTGGGTAAATTAACCTTTATTCTAGTTTGTGAGCTAGGCAGGCTACTGCCTGGGAAGGTCTCCCACTCAGAAGTACGATATGGGGAGGGGGCGGAGGTAGGTTGACCTCAGGTCTCCCCACTGGAAGCCCGAGGTAGGGGGAGCGGGGGAATCTATCAAATAGTGCACCTCTAACTTTGTACAGTACTAATGCAATTAGTTGTGCAATTTAGTTTGTGTGTTTCTTGTTTGAAGTGCAATAGTGTACTAATCAGGGTCTCTTCTTCATAAGTGTGTTATTCTATTTGTGTATTTGTGTGGGAGGTTTGTGGCACCTTGATTGCGGAGGACGGGCTCATGGTAATGGCTGGAGCGGAATAGGTGGAATGGTATCAAACACATGGTTTCCATGGGTTTGATGTCATTCCATTCGCTCCGTTCCAGACATTATTATGAGCCATCCTCCCTTCAGCAGCCTCCATTGATGTACAGTATGTGAGTTTGCTACCAAGACTGCTGTTGACGTTGTGGTTTGTTTGCCTCTCTACAGGTGAAGTTGGAGAGTAACTTTGCGTCATTGTGTTTGCCATCATGATGCTGGAGGGGCTGGGGAGGTCTCTGGACCCTAACCTAGACATTCTGGACCTGGCCAAGCCCCTGCTGCTCAAGAATGCCCGACTCCCCTCACAACACCCACATATCACTACATCTGCCATAGGCTGTGTTTGATAGCATCATTGACTGACCCGACTGACTTATCTAAACATCATAAATATTTAAGGTGCAAGGTGATTTGTAAAACAGTCAGAAGAATTGATGCTCTCAAACACTACCACAGATTCCTGATATTTAGAGTCTAGAGTTCTTCTTGACCTTGTAAGGGCCCAGAGTATTTCCTGGTCAGGTGGTTGGTAAAAACTCCTGGCCTTCTGCATGTTACATTAGTGAATGACTGAACGTATACGTTGTTGTAATGTACCTTTTACCTGTGAAATGTGAATCATTGCTTGGTTAAGGTGTCCAAATATTGTAATAACTACCATGGTAAACTGTTCTATAGTCCTACAGTATGCAAGTCTCATGCCTTGAACACTATTTCCCTTACCTGCTGGTCAGACAAACAGCATTTATACTTGAAGGTGCATGTGATTTACCTGTGTTTTAAAACTGACTGACAGTTGTGCTTACACTATCTGTAAGCACTGCAGAGTATTTTCCCTTAAATAAAATAGAAGTGAGTTTTAACATATATCTGATTTAGTGACAATCCTTAGAATATTGTTTTATACTATTCTAGTAATCTCAGGGTATTGTCAGGATACTCTTTTAGCGTGCAATTAGAATAATGCAATGTCATGCAGTTAGAATAATGTTGTCTGATGGCTAGGTAAAATCGTTTAGTGAGTATTAGAATGTAATAATGTGTGTCAAGTCAACTGACCTCAGCATTCTGAGTGATAACAATTTTGAAGTTTTTTTGTTGTTGTCTTTTTACACTCACTAGTGAAATGTATTTTATATGCATGTCTCAAGGCTGGTTTGAAAATGCATCAAAATCTCAGCTTTTGTCTCTTATCCTCAATACACAAGTTACAATAATAGTAGTATTTAATGAAAACTGCTGTAAACTTTCAAAGACCACATCAAGACTCCATTAATTTACAATTTTATTAAATCTGTCAATGAAAAACACAGAAAAGAGACACGATTCTGTCGATGTCAGGAAGAACAGTCAGCATGGCTGAGAGTGAGATCAGGAGCTTTTGGTGCAAAAAAATCATAATTTACTATTATTGCAAAAATGTTTGATAAATTTCATCACCGTCACAAGTCCAAACAGAGCAGCCCTGTTCATGTAAGAGGGGAGGAAGAGGTGACAACTGAGTAAAAAATAACGAATCAGATTAATTACAGTAATAATAATATAACAATAATAATTACAAAAGAAATAACATCTCTAAAACAGACAAACACAATCACCTCAATAGGACGAGATTCGGTCACTTTCACAACAACCAGATAATTTTTGTATCTTTTTTTTTCTTCTTTAAATTAATTAAATATTTTAAAAAATATCTCACCATTTACTTATACTAATTTTTATTTTATTGCGAAAAATAGGCAACTGGACTAATTGTGATGAGTGTGAGAGAGAGAAGTGGAGTGGAACGTAGGAGCATTGGCACTGAGAGGCGCTGCAGTGTGCAGGAACGCAGTACCCTCATCAGCCACAGAGTGGCACAGTTCGATATTCTGGTGGCCTCCAGAATGGCTCAGCCTCTCGCCACTGTCTGCTCTGGAGGACAGATCCATGTCCATGTGACAGCCTCTTTTAGGAATGATGCATGTGTTTTTTTTCCAATTCTGTACGTCGGTCTTATCTCCAGAGCCGGATCTCAGAGTTATGTACAAAGATATATCCCTGAACAACATCTACAAAGACAAGTGCAACCTCCATTTGACTAACCCCTTCTGGAGAAGCTCAGGATCAAGTTTGAGGGTTTCCTCTGTAGGTTACAAGGGGGAATAATCATATCTGGTAAACGTGCCACGCCACATGGACTCATAAGGATTGTTCTTGTTTTAAGGATAAAGACGAAAAGAGGTCAGGAATGGTGTGACTGAATCAGGAATGTCAAAGGGAGGAAGGATTCGAAAAAGGAAACAAGGGAACTTGGATAACCTCACACGGGGCACCAAAAAGGTAAACGCAAGTGACTCCTTTCGCTTTTGAAATAAAAAGACAGGAAGAAAACTAAAACAACGAACCAATGAAATGTACAACTCGTCCATCATTACCATCATCATCCCTTCCTGTCAATCAGCCTCTCCGTACACTTCACTCCTTTTCACGACAGTTAAACTCTTTACAGATCAAGCAGTCCGGTTCATCGAGCATCAGTCTTTAGGATCTTTGTTTGTTCCGTGCCCTGTCTGCCTGTATGTCTGTCTGTGTGGTAGCAGTTCAGTTCTGGGGCACCCTGGTGGCCGGGGATGGGACTGGAGCTGTGTTGTTGGCTGGGTGGCTGAACAGGGCAGGGGACTGGGGCTTTGGGGGGGGATGTAAACAGTTCAACAACACTGCTTCAGTCCTGGACAGGGGGGGGCACAGTACTCCTACAGAGTGAGGGAGGGGGCAGTGGCTGGAGAGGGATGAGAGGAGGAGTAGGGTGAAGGGCCGACTCCTAATCTGGAAGTCTTGTTGCGCCTTTGTAGGAGAGGGACGTACATACACACCTACAGAATGTGCAGTGCAGACCCAGACTAATAACACACACACACTTCTGCCTCAGCAGGTTTAGGCCGTGCTGTTGTAAGGTCAGGCAGATGGAGCTATCACACAGTCAGCATTCTGATAGAGGTGCTAATTGACTTCCAATAGGAAACCCAGGGTGGAGGACAGGTCTAGGTTCAGGACATTGCAGAGAACCCATTCATATGAGCGGGTTAGTTTCTGTTCAGACTGCATGGTCTTTCTAAGTAGGAGATGTCTTGGAAGACACAGTCCTGACCATGGCTGCTCCCAATGTTGTGCAGGGATCTCTGTCCTACCTGTCTAGAATCGTGGAAGTTTGACTCCGTTCAACTCCATTCCTGGGCCGCTCTATTCCTCCTGTGAGGGGTTGTATGGGACTTATGGGGATGACCGCAGAGGAGCAGCTTTTCTCTATCTGGTCTATGACAGCCTTGTGGTTTCTACCTGCTGAGGCTCTGTGGGTGTTTGTTTTGCATGTGTGCATGCCTATGTGTGTGTGTGTGTGTGTGTGTGTGTGTGTGTGTGTGTGTGTGTGTGTGTGTGTGTGTGTGTGTGTGTGTGTGTGTGTGTGTGTGTGTGTGTGTGTGTGTGTGTGTGTGTGTGTGTGTGTGTGTGGAGGGCTCAGGGCGAGGCAGGGCAGGACCCGAGAAAGTCTCCCATTTCCCTCTCCTCCTCCCCCCTCTCCCTCTCGCTCCAGTCTTGAGTGCCTAGCTTTGAGCAGTGTGTGGAGGCTGCCACTAGGGGGGGGGGCTGGTGTCGCTACGAGTTGAGCCAGGGGTGGCTGAGGCAGTCCCCAGCCGAGGCCCTCTTTTCGGGGACCATCTCCAGCATGGGCAGCAGGAAGTGGGTGAAATGGCCGGCGTCCTCAGGGGCCCAGCCATACTTCTCCACCAACACATCAAACAGGGACCAGGGCTTCAGCTTGGTGATGTGCCTCAGCTCACCTACAGGGGGAGGTAGAGAGAGAGAGAAATAGAGAGAGAGAAAGGAAGAGTAATTAGTTAAAGCGCTATGATTTGTAGACTAACCATGAGAGAGAAAGAGTGAGAGAGCAAGAGAGAGAGAGAGAGAGAAGCAAGAGAGAGAGATTAAGAGAGAGACAGAGAAGAGAGTAGAACCCGGGCTGCATCTCAATACTCCACAGTGGCATCCTTTCCATGTCTCTTTGCTTTCATCTACACTGAATTGGTGGAAGCAAGGCTTCCTCACATTGCTTTCACTGTCATTATTTAACATTACTTACAGCGTACCATAGCTGAAGAAAAGGACAGAAGCTTAAGACTATTGAGACAAGGCCCAAGAAAGGCAAATCAAGGGCCTGGAGTAGCGAGCGACTGAGTCCGTCAGAACACATTAAGAGCATAGAGAGATAAAAGGAGAATGAATTAAGACATCCTTTTACACCAGACGAGACCTTTGATAGAGCGAGGGAGAGAGAGACAGAGAACATCAAAGAAAAGGAGCTGTAATCAGAATATTAGAGCCCCATGACTGGAACACGAGAGAAGCAGGCTAGCAGCAGGGTAGCATACTGTTTCTAAAGACACAGACACTTACCAAAGAGAGACACAGAGGTAACACACATAGACTGGTAGACAGGCTGTAGACTCAGGGAGGATAGTACTCAGAACTCAGTCAAGTGGCTCAAATCAAATCTGGTTTGTCACATGCTTCGTAAACAACAGGTGTACACTTAACAGTGAAATGCTTACTTCCCAACAATGCAGAGATAAAAATTGAAAAATAATACAAAGATAATAACATGAGGAATAAATACACCATGAGTAATGATAACTTGGCTATATACACGGGGGGTACCAGAACCGAGTTGATGAGCAGGAGTACAAGGTAATTAAGGTAGATATGTACAGGTAGGGATAAAGTTACTATGCTAATACTGGTGAAACTAGCAAGATATTTATAACCAAAGCTTGAAAACGCACATTTTCTAATGGATGTACTGTTTGTATTTCTAGGTGGACACACTACTCAAATACTACCGACGACTAGCTTTGTTACATGTACTAATATTTAGAGATAAATACTGTTGTGTATTCCTGTCTGCCTCGTTGGGGTAGTACCTCGTCATGACGTTACCTTTCTTGGAGAAAAACTCTCGGCTGTACTTCCCGGCGGCGACCACTTTGCGTGGAACCTTCCCCAGAAGCTCCGTGATCAGAGCGATGTGATCTGAACCCCGGCCGCCACAGCCCACACCACAAGAGAACAGGCACGGCATTACAGCATGCACACACACACACACACACACATACACACTGGAGGGATGGATGGACACACTGCTGCCTGGAGACACCACACTGATAGACGGACAGACTGACTGACTGACGGGACAGTAAGTCTCTCCAGAAGGTACTGGAGAGGGCTATGACTAAATTTGTGAAATAAAGCAAACAGACATATTGTTCCTGCTTCATGTGCGGTCTTGAACAGCTGTGCACACCAGAGGAGGCTGGTGGGAGGAGCTATAGGAGGACGGGCTCGTTGTAATGGCTGGAATGAAATCATGGAATGCTACCAGACACACGGAAACCACGTGTTCGACCCCGTTCCATTGATTCCATTCCAGCCATTACAACGAGCCCGTCCTCCTATAGCTCCTACCACCAGCCTCCTCTGGTGCACACCAATGGTGTCTTGGCAGCCAGGCAACTTGCTGCAAAACCCCTTATTGCTTTTGGACTGCTTATACAATTCCCATTCCACTGTGTCTATATTCATGTCTGTCCGTCTGTCTGTCTGAGTCACTGTGTGTGCTCGGGCGTCTGTGTGTCTCCGTCCCACAAGAACTTTCCCTGGTGCTACCTCTTCGGTTGAAGAACTCCCGGGAATATTTTCCGGAGAGCGCAAAGTGCCGTGGAATAACGCCCAGCAGCTCAATGATGTGGGCAATATGGTCTACAGAGGAGAGAGGGAGAAAGGAGAAAGCAGGGGGAGGAAGAGGAGAGAGGGAGAAAGGAGGAAGAGGAACAGGGAAAGGAGGAGAAGGAGAGAGGGAGAATAGGGTGAAAAGATAAAGGAGAGGGGAAAAGGAGGACAAGGAACCGGGAGATTGAGATGAGGAGAGGAGGGAAGGAAGGAAGGAGGAAAAGGAGAACAAGAAAGTAGGACAAGTAAGGAAGGCAGAGTTGGAAGAGGAGGAAAGAGTGAAAGAGGAAGAGACAGAGAGCTCAGTGTTAGTGACCCCACACCAGAGGCGGTGAGATGGAGTAGAGAGTGCAGTGGGTTTGGAGTAGAGAGACATGCATCTATTATCTTTGAATCTGAGAGACTCATCACCAAATATGGTGGCTCTCATTGTTGTCAATGAAGATATCATGGCAGTATCTGTCCATACATATTGACTACATGCCATTTATGTCGATAGTATGGTGAATTATCGTTCAAGTCCCATTTTGGTGAAGTATGGTGGTGTAGTATTGTTAACATGGTATTTATGGAGTCAAATGTGGATGGCTGGACATGAGATCAACAAGAGGGTTGAGGTGACAGTGTGCAGGAGGTCAACTGGACCTAGGGCTTCGCGATGGACAGCATGGGGGCGGGTGGGGAGTGGGGACCAGGAGTGAGCCGGTATAGAGGATGAGCGGGATAGGGAAGTGTAGGGAGTGTGGATGTTAATACAGGGATAGGGCGTGACAAGGCAGGATGAGTCAGGTCAGGTATAGATGTAGATCCGGGGATAGGTTGAGTGAGGGTAAAGATGTAGAAGGTGAGGGTAGATAGAGAGACACTAGTGGATAGGAAAACTAGAGGGGACTATACTCAAATCTGTTGTGACATCTTTAACCCGTTCAAGAATGTTCTATTTTGGGCCCATTGCAATACAAAAGTATTTACAATTAAGCCGTTATACTATCTCCAATCTGCTAGTACTACAAGGTATTACCATCTTACTAAGTGCTACCACTTAATTCAGTTGAGCAAATCTCAAAAAGGACAGATCAACAGCTGAAACCACACGGTTACTCAGTCTAAACACCTTCAAAATCAACGGTAACGACAGCAAATATTAAAACAGCTGAATCCTATGTCACTATAATCATATGTAGATCGATAAAGTGCAGTATTATTATAATATGTAGAGACTGACCCTCATCCCGGGAGTAGTCCTCCCCAGAGTGGGGCTCAAACAGGTAGTCTCCTGTAGCCAGCTCAAACGCCTGCAGGACACACACAGGACAGGATCATCCATCAGCACTGTGTGTTTGAGTGTGTGTGTGTGTGTGTGTGTGTGTGTGTGTGTGTGTGTGTGTGTGTGTGTGTGTGTGTGTGTGTGTGTGTGTGTGTGTGTGTGTGTGTGTGTGTGTGTGCTGTCTCTTATACACATCTAGATGTGTATAAGGTGTGTGTGTGTGTGTGTGTGTGTGTGTGTGTGTGTGTGTGTGTGTGTGTGTGTGTGTGTGTGTGTGTGTGTGTGTGTGTGTGTGTGTGTGTGTGTGTGTGTGTGCTCACCATGCAGGCGGTGCTCCAAATGTCAGCAGGAGTGCTGTAGCCAGCTCCTATCAGAACCTCTATGGAGCGGTACTGTCTGGTCTGGATGTCCTCTGTGAAGTGCTTGTGCTGGGAAAGAGAAAGGAGAGAAAGGAGATAGTTTAACGACTACGGATTATACTGCAAATTACTTTATTGTAAAACACCACAGGCACGCACGCACGCGCGCGCACACACACACACACACACACACACACACACACACACACACACACACACACACACACAGACACACACGTCTTACCACCCAGCAGGCGTTGCCAAGGTCAGCTATCTTGACTCGGAGTGTGTCAGCGTTGCGGGGGTCCAGGGGGTTAACCAGCAGGTCTGCTGCTTTGGCCTTGGCTAGAACCACATCATCTAGTTTAGATAAACGGGTTAATGTTGTTGAGAAGGACAGGCAGATTATGTACAGCAAATGTGTGTCTCTGTGACTCCATGTACTGTACATGCACATCTGTGTTGTTCATACATGTGTGTGAAAGAGAGAGAACAAGAGAGAACGAGGGAGAGAGAAAGGGAGAAACACCTCACCTTTAGGCATGTCCCCGGTGCTAGACAACGACACAGTACGGCTGCGGTCTGCAGTGGGGCTGTGAGGGGAGGTCGCACCCCCTGTGTGACCAGCTCCGCCCACTGTGACGGGGATTCCCGGGTCGGGGTCCAGCGGCAACTCGGGGAAGCGTGGCGCCGTGCCCCTGTGGCGCTGCGCCCCGTTGGTCAGGCCTGGCGTAACCACCTCGCCGTTGAAGAGCTCATAGAAGGAGCTGAGGGAGCTTTGGTCCCTGTCCGTGCAGCTGAACTCTGACTCCACCAGGGGGCAGTGCAGATGGATGGGGGAGGAGGTAGGGACTGGATGGTTGGCTCTGGGACCTCTCTCCCTCTCCCTCTCCTCACCCCCCAGTAGGACGTGGCCGTTGGTTTTGGGGGTGTTGTTGTTCTGGCCCGTGGCGGTGGATATGGAGTTGCTGAGGTCGTTAGCGCCCGTCTCTGTTTCATCGGCGTCATCGTCTTCTTCATCATCATCATCGTCATCATCGTCGTCATCGTCCTCTTCCTCTTTGTCCGTTTCCTGCTCCTTGGTCTCCTCACTCTTCTCCTCCTCCTCTGTCCTCCTATCCTTCTCCTCTTTCTCTACCGCCGGCGGTGGCTCGGACGGAGCTGTAACCAAGTCCTCTTCATCCTCTTCGTCATCTTCCCCATCCTCCTCCTCCTCTTCCTCTTCCTTTACGGCCTCTTTCCAATCCTCCTTCTCGTCCTCCTCCTCCGCCTCGCTCTCTGGATTGGCTGTGTTGCCATCCCCAGGTGTGGTGGGGGTGGGCGTGGGGGTCTGTGTCTCTGTGTCTGGAGCAGGGCTGGGGGTGGGCTCCCCCTCCGGCTCTGCTGCTGCCTCTGGCGTGGTGGGAACCTCTGACTGCTCCCGGGGCAGGGCAGCACCTGAAAGGCGGAGGGGGAGAGAAAGAGTGGAGGAGTGAAAAAGGGAGAAGGGAGAGAGAGGAGAGAGGAGAAAGAAGGGAGAGAAAGAAGGAGAAAGAGGGAGAGAGAGAGAGAGAGAGAGAGAGAGAGATCGAGCTTCGGTTAGACTGTAGTTGTTTATGAATCAGCCTGACATTGCTCCCCTCTAGTAGGCCTAGTGTGAAAGGTTGGAGGCGGGCCCATCCTCCTCCAGTTCTCATTCACTCCCATTCCACACAGCCCTGAGTCACACACACTACGGAATGTGTGAATAACCAACACATTGAGTGAATGACCATAAAACCATCACCACCACCACACTGATTGACAGTCAAACCACGTCAACTCACAAGTGTGATTGGTTAGCCTGGTGGGCCTCTCCCTCTCCGCCTCTCCTTCCTCCTCCTCGTCTCCATCCTCTTCATCGTCATCATCGTCGTCATCGCTCTCACCCAGTGCGACGGCGGGCCCCAGTGCCGCGTTGCGGGGTGTGTGTTTTGGGGAGTGGGTCAACCCCTCACCTTCGGGGCCCTCTGTGGCCCTCTGTTTCTCAGCCTCTTTCTCCAGGGCCTCGATCTCCAGCATGCGTCTCTCCAACAGCTCGGTCTGACGTTTCTGCTTCTTCTTCAGCTTCTTCTTCTTGTTCTTCGAGATCTTCCCCACCTAGAGGAGAGGAGAGAGGAAGAGGACAGGAGGGGTCTATTACAGTTAGTGATACACTGACCCATTTGTTGAGCGACTGCAATTAGTTTGAAAAACATTGGACAGCATAATCAGGTTTTTCTGTTTATGAGGTGAATACAAAACGTTGGGCTACTCACCGATTTGACCTGTGGTGCTGTGCTGACTGTTGGGATGAAACAGAGTCATACAAGTCAGAGTCTGGAGAAAGTTCAACTTCAAACACATCATCCCTCACACACTCTTGTATAATATGCACCCCTGAATAAGACCTCATATCTTTTAGACCCTCTTAAAGACTTCAAATCAAAAATTAAGTCAAATTGTATTAGTCACATGCACCGAATACAACAGTAGACCTTACAGTGAAATGCTTACTTACGAGCCCCTAACCAACAGTGCAGTTTCAAAAAATACGGATGAGAATAAGAGATAAAAGTAACAAGTAATTAAAGAGCAGCAGTAAAAAATAACAATATATACAGGGGGGTGCCGGTACAGAGTCAATGTGCAGGGGCACCGGTTAGTTGAGGTAGTATGTACATGTAGGTATAGTTAAGTGACTATGCATAGATGACAACAGAGAGTAGCAGTGATGTAAAGAGGGTGTGTGTGTGTGGGTGTGGGATGGGGCAATGCAAATAGTCTGGGTAGCCATTTGATTAGATGTTCAGGAGTCTTATGGCTTGGGGGTAGAAGCTGTTTAGATGCCTCTTGGACCTAGAWCTTGGCGCCTGGTACCGCTTGCCCATGTGGTAGCAGAGAGAACAGTCTATGACTAGGGTGGCTGGAGTCTTTGACAATTTTTAGGGCCTTCCTCTGACACTGCCTGGTYTAGAGGTCCTGGATGGCAGGAAGCTTGGCCCCAGTGATGTACTGGGCCGTACGCACTACCCTCTGTAGTACCTTGCGGTCGGAGGCCGAGCAGTTGCCATACCAGGCAGTGATGCAACCAGTCAGGATGCTCTCGATAGTGCAGCTGAATAACCTTTTGAGGATCTGAGGACCCATGCCAAATCTTTTCAGTCTTCTGAGGGAGAATAGGTTTTGTCGTGCCCGCTTCACGACTGTCATGGTGTGCTTGGACCATGTTAGTTTGTTGGTGATGTGGACACCAAGGAACTTGAAGCTCTCAACCTGCTCCACTGCAGCCCCGTCGATGAGAATGCATACACAATCTTTGGGTGAACTGTGTGAGTTGAAAGGAGGATGTAATCTAAGTAATTCCAGACAGCTTTATTCCCTTGTCCTAGTAATCAACCTTTTCTCCATGTGTTACGCAGTGCCCACATACAGCCCTCATCATTCCCACCTGACTCATAGGTGTGTGTGGAGTCTGAAGATGTGTCAGTCACAGGAGGCTGCTGAGGGGAGGACGGCTCATAATAATGTCTGGAACGGAGCCAGTGGAATGGCATCAAACACCTGGAAACCATGTGTTTGATGTATTTGATACAATTCCACTTATACCTCTCCAGCCATTACCACGAGCCCTTCCTCCCCAATTAAGGTGCCACCAACCTCCTGTGGTGTCCACCGGTGTATGGAACAAGACTTAGCGATTTGTGAAGAAAAGTAAGGCATGGAATTATAGCTACTTCGAGCTGTCAAATTTCGAGGGATACTATTGGAAGAGCTAAGTGTCCAGCCGTGTGTTGTCGACACTACTTGACCCCTGACTCTGCTAGTGACACACACGTGACAGGACAAACAAACAGTACATTTTGAAGGGTAAGTTGAAGGGACATCAGGCCTAAGACAATAGGGGAATTGTGAGTGGAAGCAAAGAGTGCGCTGGCTAAATAAAAAACTTTTAACAACTCCACTTCCTCTCTCTCCTCCTCTCTCTCCTTGCTAAAGGCACGTTTCCGTAATCACTATCAGCTAGCTTTTAGTGGAGCCGCGAGCTCTCAAGCAATCTCTCTGCCAATCAAACTAGGAAAGAGCTCGAGCCAAATTGACTGGTTGGCTTAGGCTGGCAAGATGAAGCAACAAACTAAGGGACCGCCGAACTGATTGATTCATCCGATTGATTCGTCCGTTTGATGAATAGATTCATTAATGCTGTGACAGATACACTGATAGACATCAGGGTACTGCTGATCATAACCAATACTTACTACTATACTGCAAACTACTGAAACTGTGAGACAGATACTTCCCTATACTAGCAATATAAATTGTCTTTAAGCAATAATAATCAAACGGTCTATAATGGATTTGACTCTCATGACTCCTCTACAAAGAGTGCACTGATTCAACAAAGACTGAACCTGAGGTCAAGTACAGATCTCCACACGGCTTTAGGGAAGAACAGCCACAAGTCATTCAATTCACTATTCACTGTTTAACTCCCAAAACACTTCAGTCTGAAATGAGGACAAGCCTACAATATAACTAACTATTTGGCAGTGGTGTAAAGTACTTAAGTAAAAAATACTTTAAAGTACTACTTAAGTAGGTATCTGTTTTGGATATCTGTACTATACGATTCATATTTTTGACATATATTTCTACATTCCTAAAGAAAATAATGTACTTTACACTCCATACATTTTCCCTGACACCCTAAAGTGCTCGTTACATTTTGAACGCTTAGCAGGACAGGAAAATGGTCCAATTCACACACTTATCAAGAGAACATCTCTGGTCATCCCTACTGCCTCTGATCTGGCAGACTCACTAAACACAAATGCTTCATTTGTAAATTATGTCTGATTGTTGGAGTATGCCCCTGGCTATCCGTAAATGAAAAATACAAGAAAATGGTGCCTTCTGGTTTGCTTAATATAAGGAATTTTAAATTATTTATACTTTTGATATTTAAATATATTTTATTTTTACATTTACTTTTGATTCTTCAGTATGTTTAAAACCAAATAAGTAGTATTTTACTGGGTGAATTTCATTTTCTATTTAGGTATCTTTACTTTTACTCAAGTTTGACAACTGGGTACTTTTTCCCACCACTGCTATTTGTATATACAGCAGCTTCGAGGGATAGTTCACCTTCAAAGTTTGCCAGATGGTTTCGAAAAAACCTGTGATTTTGGGTTATAATTATTCTGATATTATCTTCTACAGAGAGAGAGAGTAAGGGGAGGTGGACAGTGCCCACTGGTCTATACCCTACCTGCTGATCCAGAGGGCGGGGGTGCCCCGGCCTTCTGCCACTCTGTGGCCTCCACGGCCATGCGGCGGACAAACGCATCGTCCACACACATCAGGATGTTCTCCGGCTTGATGTCCGTGTGGACAATCTTACACTTGCTGTGGAGGTAGTCCAAGCCCTGCAGAACCTACACACACAGGAACACAAGCGTGCCCAAACGCAAACACACACAAAAACAAACCCGACCCAGATTAAACACGCACCGATGCAACGCTAAATGAACCATTCCTTTCATCTTAGTCATCTTTCTTCCATTCGGGACAAGGCTACTGTTGTTGTTTACACGTGCTTGTGTGTGTGTGTGGGGGGAGGGGGGGGGGGGTGACGGTTGCCAGTTGTTTGTTTTTCAGGCGGCTTTGCATGTGAGTTTGAGAACAGTTTCAGACCGCTGGGTCAAAAGTAGGGGGCAGCAGCGGCTTCTACGTCTTCGCTGAGCAGGCAGCAGGATGAGGGGATCAAGTTGCAGGTCCACATGCTGCTCTGCTCTTAAGGGGAAGGGGAAAATGCCTGGGAAGGCCTTGAGGAAGTAACACATGTACTACCTGACCTGGCTGAGGTATGACTGCGCTCTGCGGGGAAATCCTCGCGTTCCTATCTTGTTTGGTGCTAATAAAGAGTGTTGATGGAAGTGAATGTGACGTGTGATATGTGTGTGTGTAGGGAGTTATGTGTGAAAGGAGTATTGTGAGGATGTGTGTTCCAGGTGTTGGTTGAAACATTTTGTGTGTGTGTTGTGTTGGTGTGTGTTGGTGTGGTGTTGTGTTGTGTGTGTGGTGTGTGTGTGGTGTGTGTGTGTGTGTGTGTGGGTGTGTGTGTTTGTGGTGTGTGTGTGTGTGTGGTGTGTGTGTGTGTGTGTGTGTGTGTGTGTGTGTGTGTGTGTGTGTGTGTGTGTGGCATACCTGTTTGATAATACTCTTGACACAGGGTAGAGGAAGGCCCTGGTAGTTGGACTTGATGATCCATTTTAGAAGATGGTGCCCCAGAACCTCAAACACCATACACACATCTGGGACAGCTGGTCAAGGAGGACGGACCACGACTTTATAATACACATAGAGGAAGTCATAGTGTCACGTTCCTGACCTGTTTTCCTTTGTTTTGTATTTGTTTTAGTTGGTCAGGGCGTGAGTTGGGTGGGTTGGTATAGGTTTGATTTTCTATGTTGGGATTTTGTGTTCGGCCTGGTATGATTCTCAATCAGAGACAGCTGTCAATCGTTGTCCCTGATTGAGAATCATACTTAGGCAGCCTGGGTTTCACTTGTGTTTTGTGGGTGTTTGTTCCTGTGACTGTGTTTGGGCCACACAGGACTGTTTCGGGTTTGTCACGTTTGTTGGTTTTGTATTTTGAAGTGTTTTGTTGATTTTTCATTAAAATATGAACACTAACTACTCTGCATCTTGGTCCGATCCATGCTCCTCCCCGTCTGAGGAGGAGAACGACTACGACAGCCGTTACACATAGGTAACAAACAGAACGTTTCTGCACTGTTTTCTGCATGTTTCTGCACTGATGAATACACACACACACACACACACATTACTACATTATATGTAGTAAAATGTTCAGGTTTCAAACAGTTAAGTATATGTTATCAAAATGCATACGGCCTCCAGGTCATTGCAAAGTGGTGTGTAACGCGCTGATGAAGCCGGTCTTCTGTTGCCTATGCATTTACTGTTTGAGATGCTGTCGCAGCCGCTCTGGAGCTGTCTGACAGATTTTCCGCTCAAAGGCTCTGTATCTGTATGCGTGCGATAAATAAGGTGCATAACAAATAGACTGTACCCGCACGCCAATTCAATTCCACTAAATTATGCAAATTGCCCTATAGACCAATAAGCATGACCAGTCAAATGTATTTACATCGACTGGTATTTTTACCAATGAATATGCTAAAAATCATTATTTTGCAATGGGATTTTTTATTATTTTCCAGGACAATTGGCAGGCACCAATTTTATTTATCGGCTTTTCAAAAAAAAATATTGGCCAAAAGCCGGCTATTACTGGCTAACGGAAACCTTGACACACACACACCCTCTGCTGATAAGGATACGTATTCCGTTGATTCCAGAGATCTTGAAGTCGTCTATCAGCTGAACCACCATTTCTTTGTTTTGGTCAGAGGGGTCACTCTCTCTCACCTGGAGAGGGATGAGGACGGAGGGTGTGTGAGAGAGAGGTGTGAGAAACACATGGGGAAACACACACACACACACACACACACACGTCCCAGACATTTTGATGACCCAGAGTCCCCTACTCACACATCTGAGCAGTTTGATCTCATCCAGTGCTGTCTCTGTGTAATGCTGAGCACTCTTCACCACCTTCATCGCCACAAAGTTCTTCACCCTGAAACAGCAAACAGTGTCACATACAGTGTCATCCATAACATTATGGACTACAACAGAGCTATTCAACACGGGACGTGAACCAATCAATCCCAGATAAAAGAAAAACACACTGCAGGAGTGATGCTTACTGGAAATGGTTTCATATCCAATGACAACGTCCATGTGAGGATCAGCGTATCGTGTATGACAATTTCAACATGGTTAACACCTCCGATATAGCAAGGACATTATGACTGAAACCGCAGGAGGGGGGG
>NC_036842.1:57842414-57862839 GCF_002910315.2 Salvelinus sp. IW2-2015
GACGACGAGAAACGAGAGGAGAGAGAGAAAGAGAACAGAGAGAGAGAAAGAGAAAGAGAAAGAGAAGGAAGAGAAAGAGAGAGAGAGAGAGAGAGAGAGGAGAAGAGAGAGAGAGAGAGAGAGAGAGAGAGAGGAGAGAGAGAAAGAAAGAGCGAGAGAGAGGGAGCGAGAGAGCGAGAGAGGGAGCGAGAGAGGAGAACAAGATACGGCCTTAAGTGTATTGGGGTATGGGTAACAGCTGCGTGTCTGGGGAGGGGGGGTTGTATGCAGGCATGTGTTGTATGCCTGCTGTGTGTGTGTGCGTGTGTGTGTGAGTGAGTGAGTGAGTGAGAGAGAGTCCTAAAGGGTAGAGAGAAAGGGGAACGGAGACGAGTTATGTGTGTGATTGTCATAGGTGTGTGTGGTGTGTGTTTGTACAGTATATGGGGGTTGTCTCCCCTCCACCTTTGCAGTAGTCTGCGGGGTCCTCCTGCTCCTCATCGTCAGAGCCTCGGATCTCCTCCTCTGGCTCTGGGGGGACAGCCGGCTCAGGAGGGGGTGAGGTGCGGGCGGGAGAGGGGGGGCAGACACTGGGGCTTTTTGCTGGGTCTCAGGCCTGATGGAGAGAGGACAGAGGAAGAAATAGAAAGAGAGAGAAATACTGTTACACCTGAATTAGTTCGTGTACTCACAACAATTACAATCATCCACTGCGTCGAACAGACCATTCATAGCTGGATGCCATTTTCCGCTTTAAGACCTGATTCCATTTCCAGAGCCCTTGCCCAGCCCTATCCCTTTCCCTAGCCCCTTATCCCTTCCCTTAGCCGTATCCCTTTCCCTAGCCTCCTATCCCATTCCTCTCTAGCCCCTATCCCTTCCTCTAGCCCCTATCCCTTCCTCTAGCCCCTATCCCTCCTAGCCCTTCCCTAGTCCTAGCCTTCCCCTAGCCCCTATCCCTTCCACTAGCCCTATCCCTTCCCCTAGCCCTAGCCTTCCCCCTAGTCTAGCCTCCCTAGCCCCTTCCCACTAGCCCTATCCCTTCCACTAGCCCCTATCCCTTTCCACTAGCCCCTATCCCTTCCTCTAGCCCTTCCCCTAGCCCCTATCCCTTCCACTAGCCCCTATCTCTTCCTCTAGCCCCTCCCATAGCCCCTATCCCTTCCCCTAGCCCCTAGGTGTTCTCAGATCTGAAAGGACTGGAACTATAACTAATGCCCTTAAAAAAGTATGCTGTGTATTTAAGGGCTTAGCATGTCATCAATAAGACAGTGTGTGGCTTCTCTTACCAGCCTGAGTGGATGTGCTGCTTTCTATTCAATATACTATTCAGTATTATCTCCTGTATGTTTAGCATCCGGCTATCAGTTCCAGAGCATCAACGAGGACACCACCAGAAACATAAGAGTACATGATGAGGTGACTTATCATTAACATAAATAGCATTGTTCAATATCTGACTCAGATGAGGCAGAAGCACAAGATGTTGTTTTACGATCTCTGAACGTTGCTATTTCGGCGGCGTCCTCCGTAATAGCTGTGAGTTATTAATGCTAAATAAATAGTGTGAACTGTGTCAGTGCCTGGCTAATAGATTCAGCAAAAAATATCGGAAATACAATCAAACGCTTGAGTAAGAAGCAAACACAAACAAACGCGCGCACACACACACACACACAGTGATAAATCCCGTTCACAGGCACACGATGGAGCCTCACGGTCGGTGCGTTGCCATAGAAACTGTGGAGCAGGGAGAATCCACGCCTTGAAGAGTTAACGTGGCAGCTAGCTAGGACAACGCAAGGCTCCTCTAACGTCTAAAGAAGCACAGCCGTCTGAGAAGAACACAAACACTTAGCATTGAGATTCCTCTATACTTGCGCACACACATGCACGCACAGAGACAGAGAGACACACACACACACACACACACACACACACACACACACACACACACACACACCAGGCTATGTACGCGCACGCACGCACACACACACACACTCCGTGCTTAGATCTGTGTGCCCTTGCAGCAAGATGCTCCTTAACCAAACCAGTCACGTACTGTATCATAGATCACTTCCAAAGGCTTAGCACTTTTATGCTTGAGCCTGCCATACACACACACACTTAGCCACAATAACTCTAAGCCCACTACAGCAGAAATCAGCCCACTCCAGTGTCTGTGGACGTGCATGTGTGTACTAGCGCATGAAAATGTGTGTGTGTGTGTTTAGTCATATTGAAAATATACATACCAGAGGCTGCAGGGAACACTTCATATCCTAGCTCACACGRGTGTGGGTGTGTGTTTATCACACCCTGCACCACTGTCACCATGCACTCATACACATAACAGCAACAACGGAACCAGAGTGTTTCTGAGTGCATGGAAATCCCCGGAGATTACCAATAACAACTAAACCTTAGGGCTGTGTCCCAATAGCACCTTTGGCCATACACCATCTACAGTAGTGCACTATGTAGGGAATAGGGTGCCTTTTGGGACGCAAGGTCAGCAGCTAACAAAGCTAATGACTGGCTGCCATTGTCGTCATTGCAGACATACCAGACCAGTTCGCAGCCAGCTGACACAGTCGACTAGCTACTTTCTCCTCAAGACGAATGCATTAACGGTTTGTTTTGCGGCTGTTGGTTTTCTAGATGCTTGACTGTCACATTGGTATAAGCAGTGTAATTACAGCACAAGAACCCACAGGGTGAGAGAGCTGTATTGTGGTTGCAGGTTACAATGGGAGTGTGTATAGTGTGTACATACAGCGCGTTCAAGAGTATTCAGACCCCTTCCCTTTTTCCACATTTTGTTTACGTTACAGCCTTATTCTAAAATACATATATATTTTTAAATCCCCCTCAAATCTACACACAATACCCCATAATGAAAAAGCAAAAACAGGTTTTTATGTATTTAATGTATTAAAAATAAAAACCTGAAATATAATATTTACATAAGTATTCAGACCTTTTGCTATAAGATTTGAAATTGAGCTCAGGTGCATCCTGTTTCCATTGACCATCCTTGAGATGTTTCTACAACTTGATTGGAGTCCACTCGTGGTAAATTCAATTGATTGGACATGATTTGGAAAGGCACAACTGTCTACATAAGGTCCCACAGTTGACAGTGCATGTCAGAGCAAAAACCAAGCCAAGAGGTCGAAGGAATTGTCCGTAGAGCTCCAAGACAGGATTGTGTCGAGGCACCGATCTGGCAAAGGGTAGCAAAACATGTCTACAGCATTGAAGGTCTCCAAGAACACAGTGTCCAGTATTGGAACTACCAAGACTCTTCCTAGAGCTGGCTGCACGGCCAAACTGAGCAATCAGGGGAGAAAGGCCTCAATCAGGGAGGTGACCAAGAACCCAACGGTCACTCTGAAAGAGCTCCAGAGTTCAACTGTGGAGATGGGACAACCATCTCTGCAGTACTCCACCAATAGGCCTTTACGATAGACGGAAGCCACTCCTCATTAAAAGGCACATAACAGCCTGCTTGGAGATTGCCAAAAGGCAACTAAAGGACTCTCAGACCATGAGAAACAAGATTCTCTGGTCTGATGAAACCAAGATTGAACTATTTGGCCTGAATGCCAAGCGTCACATCTGGAGGAAACATGGCGCCATCCCTACAGTGAAGCATGGTGGTGGTAGCATCATGCTGTGGGGTAGTTTTCAGCGACAGGGACTGGGAAACTAGTCAGAATCGAGGGAATGATGAACGGAGCAAAGTACAGAGAGATCCTTGATGAAAACCTGCTCCAGAGCGCTCAGGACCTCAGACTGGGGTGAAGGTTCACCTTCCAATAGGACAACAACCCTAAGCACACAGCCAAGACAAAGCAAGAGTGGCTTCGGGACAAGTCTCTGAATGTCCTTGAGTGGCCCAGGCAGAGCCCGGACTTGAACCTGATCCAACATCTTTGGAGAGACCTGAAAATAGCTGTGCAGTGACGCTCCCCATCCAACCTGACAGAGCTTGAGAGGATCTGCAGGGAAACATGGGAGAAACTCCCCAAATACAGGTGTGCCAAACTTGTAGTGTTATACCCAAGAAGACTCGAGGCTGTAATCGCTGCTAAAGGTGCTTCAACAAAGTACTGAGTGAAGGGTCTGAATACTTATGTAAATATAATATCAGTTTTTTTTCCTTTACATTTGCAAAACATTTCTTAACCTGTTTTTGCTTTGTCATGATGAGCTATTGTGTGTGGATTGATGAGGGGAAAACAATTCAATACATTTTAGAATAAGGTTGTAACGTAACAAAATGTGGAAAAGTCAAGGGGTCTGAATACTTTCTGAATGCACTGTACATGGTAACAGAGGTTTGTGTGTAAGCACTGTCCCACCTCAGGGTAGCGTGGGTGCAAGAGACCTGCCCGGTGCTCTGTGGAATGTCCTGTGTGTGTGTGTGTGTGTGTGTGTGTGTGTGTGTGTGTGTGTGTGTGTGTGTGTGTGTGTGTGTGTGTGTGTGTGTGTGTGTGTGTGTGTTGTGTTGAGCGGGTCCAGACAGGACTCTCTCTCAGACATGGTAAATTAGAGTGGGAAGCATTTTCCACCCTGAAACACCTTTTTGTGTGTGTGGACATGCCCAGAACTCAACTCACTCATAAAGGCTAGTGATGGGAAGTTCGACTCTTTTTACAGACTCAGATCTTTTCAACTCGTTCAGTCAAAACAACTAATCTTTCGGCTCCTTTTGTTAATTTGATTCAGTAATGCCCAGAGCATGCACGACCCCCTACCGGCGAACGATGAACTAAAAACTAGAAAAGATCATGATTCTACATGCCTCTCGTTCACCATAAGGGGCTTATTGTCATTGCCATTTGTTACTGAGACTTATAAAAGTGTACTTCAAACAATGTACATTTGTGAAGGCTAGGGATACAAATAAGCGGATTTATTGCTAGCTTTGAAACGAGGTCTAGCCTAATTGTGGCCGCAACCAAACTAGATTGTGAACGACTCTTGGCGGAATGCTCTCTGCTTGACTGCCGCGAGCGAGATGAGCACAATATCGTTTGCGAACTGCAGCTGCCCCCCAAACGATTAGTTCTCAAGTATTTAGCAGAGGCATGCGTTTGTTTTGGTTCTACAAAAGGTGTCCAGCGGTAATGTTGAATAATCAATTCATTCTTGCATCATTCAATCAATGATCAGTTCTAAACGTGTATTTTTCTTCTCTATGCTCATGATCTATTTTTCTGTCCGCACATGATAGACAGTTTGTGATCAGAGCACGTCTCCGGAGCCACTGAGTCGGATGAACGTGTTTAAATCCTGCTGTAGAATTCATTGCGGCCAGTCAGCAGGTCAAACAAACGACTAAAATGAACGGGTCCCTCAGAAAAACGAATAATGACTCTCGAGTCAGTAAAAAGAGTTGTTCAAAAATAATGAATCGTTTGCGAACTGCACACCACTTAATAAAGGCCAGAGTAGTGTGCGGAAGACAAACACACAGTACTGAAGAGCCTGTTCTCTAACTCTCCACGAAAACACACACACCCACACACACACACTTCCACTGTCCCACCCTGCAAAGGCATTTAGAGTCCCTGCAGTGCATTTCCAAAGCCCATCCCTATCAAAGGATGTCATGATTATGGGGAGGTAACCGTCTCACAAATTCACGTGTAAAAACATGTTTTGAGCTTTAGAGAAAATATTGTATGTTCACTTATACACTTATATGAAATTCCCAATCTGGCCCTCATACCATCATGGCCGCTTAATCATCCCCAGCTTCCAATTGGCTCATTCATTCCCCCTCCTCTCCCCTGTAACTATTCCCCAGGTCGTTGCTGCAAATGAGAATGTGTTCTCAGTCAACTTAGCTTTTAAAATGAGGGTTAAATAAAAAATTCAAATTAAATGTGAACGGAATAGTAGCTGAGAGACATGGAGGTTGGAGAGTAGAAAAGACAAAAGAGAGAGAGAACACAGAATCCGGGGAAGATAAATGAAATAAAGGTAGACGAAAGGCACACTGAATGTACCGGTAGTTTAGGTAAATCACTTCACAGTGTTTCAGAGCAGAGCACAGTGATACCCCTCCTATCCCCAAGGCCTCTGTTCTAATTCAGGAAAATGATTCAACATTGTTAATCATTAATTTCCCTGCTAAATGGGGGAGAAAGACATGAGAAAAGCTAAGAAGCTGTCATCTTTGTCAGCTCCAAATCCCTAATTCTGTGTTTGTGAAAACCTATGGAGTTCTATTGACATATGGTTATACTGTATACACCATGAATGAGTTCCTTCCTACACTGAGTATACCAAACCTTCCTAACATTGAGTTGCACCCCCCCCCCCCCCRAATCATTTCKGATACAACAACCACATTATACCCCTGTTCACTCAGTAACATCTATCCTTAAAAAACATCTTCACATATTGATTACTTAACACCACTACCCGTGACTACAGGCAACATATTGATTACCTCGCACCAAAGTAACGTACTGAATGCTGAGCATGACTGTTACCAAGGAAACACATTTAATAGCGATGGAACTCCACTGTCACCTAGGTAACCTATTGATTAGGCCTGCTATCATCGTGTCTGACTCTGAACATCCTGGTACCTCTAGGCAGAGGTCACCTAGGGGTTAAACCACTTCACCTGGGAAACATAGACCTAGTGGTTACTGAACACACTGTTGTCATCTAGTAGGTAACACCATAGCAATAAGGAATATGTATTCTATCGGTAACACAGATCCTATAATTCAGTCAATTATAGGATCTCTATGGGTTACACTTTGATGCCTGTCAGTCAACTTAGTGGTGGATCAGTTATGGAATGTTGCTGTCACCTCAGTGATAAATTGAGAAAAACTGAGTACTATTAAGACAGACTGACATAGGCTCCTGTAGCTGAATGAAGACTTTTTATTTCAGCTGCCTGTCATTGCGGTGAGTCATTGATAAATGAGGTGCATTATCACCTAGGCAACAGCCATTACTTAGCAACTCGACTGTCCACTCAGCGAGGCTTCAATGACTAAACAGTGAGCACCAGCCTTTCTCAGTCAGAACCAAAACACCATCGCATCCCCCTGGTAATAGGCTACCACTCTCTCTTTCACTGATTCATCATCATCTCCCTCTCCCTCTCTCTCCCTCTCGCTCCCTCCCTCTCTCTCTCTCCCTCCCGCTCTCGCTCTCTCCCTCTCTCCTCTCCCTCTCTCCTTCTCCGTCCATATCAGTCTCTTCCAGCAGCAGGTCAGGCAAGCTGACTCATTTGCTCCTTTCCTCCGGTATGTCTGCTGCTCTGCACATGACAGGGAAGTGAGATCTCACTGCTATTTCAGTCTACAGCCTGCCTGCCTGACGTCACGCAACACTGCCCCCACACTATCCATACCCGCAATGATGAATCTGTGCATTACCACTCACCTACCACACGATTATGGATCTGAGTCTACAGGTATCTGTACAAAACAAAACATTACCATATATTGGCAATTACAGCTCTGTAGTGCAATACATTACTGTCCACACACCTAGCTCACCATTTTGGTTCTCTCTGTGTACAATACATTAAGAAAAATTCAGCCCGGCATTAGCGCCGTAACATATACTGTGCAAAATCATTATACTACGGTTCCACTAACCAACTAAACACACCAACCTCGCTATTACAGTAACCTCTGTTTAATTCAACACTGAACCATGCATGAGAGCACCAGCTGTTCCGGACAACTGTGTGATCACGCTCTCCGAAGCCAACGTGAGTAAGACCTTTAAACASAAGGACGCAGGGCCAGACAGATTACCAAGACGCATACTCAGAGCATGCGCTGACCAGCTGGCAATTGACCCAGACTGTAATACCTACATGTTTCAAGCAGACCACCATAATCCCTGTGCCCAAGAATGCCAAGGTAACATCTCACATCTGTAGCCATGAAATGCTTTGAAAGACTGGTCATGGCTCARATCAAAACCATCATCCCAGACACCCTGGACCCACTCCAATTATCATTCTGTCCCAATAGATCCACAGAGGACATKATTTCTATTGCACTCCACACAGTTTTTCCTCTTGTCCAGATGGGAAAGGGCAATGTGAGAATGCTGTTCATTGACTACAGCTCAGCGTTCAACACCATAGTGCCCTCCAAGCTCATCAATAAGCTAAGGACCTTGGGACTGAACACCTCCCTCAACTGGATCCAGGACTTCCTGACGGGCCGGCCACAGGTGGTGAGGGTTGGTAACAACACGTCTGCCATGCTGACCCTAAACACGGGAGCCTCTCAGGTGTGTGTGCTTTGTCCCCTTCTGTACTCCCTGTTCACCCACGACTGCATGACTCCAACACCATCATTAAGATTGCAGACGACACAATGGTGGTAGGCCTGATCACCGACAACGATGAGACAGGCTATAGGGAGGAGGTCAGAGACCTGGCAGTGTGGTGCCAGGACAACAACCTCTACCTCAACGTCAGCAAGACAAAGGAGCTGATCGTAGACTACAGGAAACGGAGGGCCGAGCACACCCCCATCCACATTCKCYTTCCTCAGTGTCCACATCACTAAGGATCTATAATGGTCCAAACACAACAACACAGTCGTGAAGAGGGCACGACAACGCCTCTTCCCGCTTAGGAGGCTGAAAAGATTTGGCATGGGCCCTCAGATCCTCAAAAAGTTATTCATTGAGAGCATCTTGACTAGCTGCACTTGGTATGGCAACTGCTTGGCATCGGACCGCAAGGCGCTACAGAGGGTATCATCAAATCAAATCAAGCTTTATTTATATAGAACATTTCAGACACTGATGAAGGTAAAAAAGTTTTAAAAACAATGAAAAATAAAATAAATATTTACTACACAACAAACATGAGGATAAAAAAACAAAAGAATAACAATAAAAACTGAAAGAAAAAAAAAACCTAAGGAAAATTAAAAATAAAAAGACAAGTTTTAAGAATATGTCCACAGTTTTGGCCTCCCTCAGGTTCTCTGGCAGGCTATTCCAGAAGCTAGGGGCAGAGGAACTAAAGGCTGCCTTTCCATGCCTCTTGGTCCTAGGCTTTGGGATAGTTAAAAGGGCAGTGCCAGAGGACCTGAGGGACCTACTGGGTACATAACTWAAAAGCATGTCTGACATGTAGTGGATGTACAATTGTGGATTGTTTTAAAAACCAATAGAAGGAATCTTCAATTGAATTCTAAAACTCCCAGGCAGCCAGTGCTGAGACGTTAAAACCGGTATAGTGCATGCCCTCCGTCTGGTCTTGGTCAGTACCCGTGCTGCAGGTTTTCACCGGCTTCGAGGGCATTATCACTTTTATACAACGGGTTACCAACATATTCAAATAATAATTGGCATATTTTCATAATTTTTTTTCTTTTGATTAATTTATTAATATATTTTTTATTTTACCTTTATTTAACCCCGTAGGCTAGTTGAGAACAAGTTCTCATTTACAACTGCGACCTGGCTAAGAATAAAGCAAAGCAGTTCGACACATACAACAACACAGAGTTACACATGGAATAAACAAACATACAGTCAATAATACAGTAGAAAAAGTATATATTCAGTGTGTGCAAATTAGGTAGGATAAGGGAGGTAAGGCAATAAATAGGCCATGGTGGCGAAGTAATTACAATATACCAATTAAACACTGGAGTGATTGATGTGCAGAAGATGAATGTGCAAGTAGAGATACTCGGGTGCAAAGGAGCAAGATAAATAAATACAGTATGGGGATGAGGTAGTTGGATGGGCTATGTACAGGTGCAGTGATCTGTGAGCTGCTCTGTCAGCTGGTGCTTAAAGCTAGTGAGGGAGATATGAGTCTCCAGCTTCAGTTATTTTTGCAGTTCGTTCCAGTCATTGGCAGCAGAGAACTGGAAGGAAAGGCGGCCAAAGGATAAATTAGCTTTGGGGGTGACTAGTGAGATTACCTGCAGGAGTGCGTGCTATGGGTGGGTGCTGCTATGGTGACCAGTGAGCTGAGAGAAGGTGGGGCTTTACCTAGCAGAGACTTGTAGATGACCTGGAGCAGGTGGGTTTGGCGACGAGTATGAAGCGAGGGCCAGCCAACGAGGGAGTACAGGTCGCAATGGTGGGTAGTATATGGGGCTTTGGTGACAAAACGGATGGCACTGTGATAGACTGCATCCAATTTGTTGAGTAGAGCGTTGAAGGCTATTTTGTAAATGACATCGCCGAAGTCAAGGATCGGCAGGATAGTCAGTTTTACGAGGGTATGTTTGGCAGCATGACTGAAGGATGCTTTGTTGTGAAATAGGAAGCTGATTCTAGATTTAATTTTGGATTGGAGATACTTAATGTGAGTCTGGAAGGAGAGATTACAGTCTCACCAGATACCTAGGTATTTGTAGTTGTCCACATATTCTAAGTCAGAACCATCCAGAGTAGTGATTATTAATACTACTTCATCCTTCCACGAGATATAGTCCCGACACAAATCTAGGGTTGCTACCCAAGCCGGCTGGTCGTTCGTTCTATTGGTTCGGTCGCCAGAGACCAGTTTTTCAGTTTTTTTGTTTAGTATCTATGGACGCGACCCAGTCGTTCGTTCTAAATGTTCCATTGGCTGGCAACGTTCTTATCCCTTGCTTGCTAGCTAGCCAACTACGGCTAACTTACAGTCACATCAAACAGTGCAGCCAGAATAACAGKAAAGTAGCTGCATTTGCATTTGTTTAAGCTGTTTRCTAGTGACATTTATTTGGARACATCCATAACAATGAGCTAATGATGCAAAATTTCTCTCTCAAYATTTCTCACGGAAAATGTGRTCTCTCGTCAGGACACTTGTTCAGAGGAGCTAGCCAACAACACAGCTAACACAATCAATTCAAACTGAAGCTGGAAAGACTGCWAACTAGCTGCAATTCATTTCGTTTTATATGTTTTCTTTTAGTAGTTCTTTGTATATATCCATAKAAATTATGCTGATTCATGATTTCAACTGGCTGTGAAAAGCTGCCTGCCTGTCTGTCTCGTCCCGACTCCCGACACGTTCATTACTATGGGACATCTGGAGATAGAATTTGAATATTGAAACAATGTTGCAAATGTCGGAGAGACAGACAGCAAGGTTTATACAAATCTCCGCTGTTGAAAACTAAATGTTTAGTTTTAAAATAAATGTGAGATAATGTCTAGATGCTTTTTATAGTGGAGGTCAAGTTTATAAATAGCCAGGCTGGGCTGACGAGACAGTGGATTGCACAGTCAGATGGAACAGAGTAAATAGGTATTTTAACGTCATAGATTTAGCCGGTGGTAACTTGTGGAATAGACACCGGCTGGAATGCAGTTTTAACGAATCAGCATTCAGGATTAAACCTACCCGTTGTATAATTAAGCAATAAGGCCCAAGGAGGTGTGGTATATGGACAATATACCACGGCTAAGGGCTGTTCTTAGGCACGACGCAATGCCTGGACACAGCCCTTGTGGTATATCGGACAAAAAAAAAATCACAAACCCCCGAGGTGCCTTATTGCTATTATAAACTGGTTACCAACATAATTAGAGCAGTAAAAATAATTGTTTTGTCATACCTGTGGTATACGGTCTGATACACCATGGCTGTCAGCCAATCAGCAATCAGGGCTTGAACCACCCTGTTTATAACAGTCAATAGATGCTGATTTGACTGTTTGTCTATTTTCCCATGGGAAGCAAATTAATACTGTACTACATGCTGCACTACACTGACCTACACACTACTACACACAACAACATACACCCAAGCAAGCAAACACAAAAACATGCACCCAAGCACACATAAAACCCATACAACGCAGACTAAAAAGCGTGCAAACTGTATAAAATGCAAAGGCACCCAACTACCCACACACGTTAATACAGAAACACACCAGTAAGCATATACACAAGACCCCATACACACTGGCACTGTCACTCTACGGCACAGTCAGCCACCCACCCACTACTGGATGGGAGTTTTGTTCCCTAGAAGTGCTTGACTTTTCTTTTGAATAACATTTGCATTGAGAAAAATGGCTTGCTAGCTGGCGTGCTACTTCTCACTGACGTCACAGCCTGTTCCAATGTCACTGGCCCATGTCACAGCTCACACACGCACACACTGCACACACTGTACACACTCGCAAACAAACGTGCAAACACATCACACACACAGAGCCTTGAGGCCGTGAGGCACATTGTGTTTATGCTGGGTGTGCAGTTATGTCAGAAGCCTGACTCTCCTCTACTGACACAAGAGCCAAGATGCTTTTGTGTGTCTGTGATGTTTACTACAGAGATTGTGTGTGTGAATTTGTACTTAAATGTGTGTATGCATTGCTGAACATCACGCCATTCACCTTGGCTGTGACGTGACCACAAACAACCCTGAAGAGTTGCAGTATAATAGCTGCATTCTTGCACATATCAAGACACATCCGAAACAGTATTATTCGCTAAGATACCACTAAGTACTGTATCACTCAACCACTCGAACAGTATATATCTAGCTACAGAATACTACTAAGTATGTATCACTCAACCACTCAAACAGTATATATCTAGCTACAGAATACCAAATGTACTGTATCACTCAACCACTCAAAACAGTAATATCTAGCTACAGAATACCACTAAGTACTGTATACTCAACCACTCAAACAGTATATATCTAGCTACAGAATACCACTAAGTACTGTATCACTCAACCACTCAAACAGTATATATCTAGCTACAGAATACACTAAGTACTGTATCACTCAACCACTCAAAACAGTATATATCTAGCTACAGAATACCACTAATGTACTGTATCACTCAACCACTCAACAGTATATATCTAGCTACAGAATACCACTAAGTACTGTATCACTCAACCACTCAAACAGTGTACTTTCATCATATTCCATCCAGTGATGTCAAAGGGAGCCATGGCCATTATGGAGGTCAATTAGTCCCAAGCTGATAAGAGGAGGAAGACTGTTAGCTCTGAAATAGAAACACACAGCCTGGGCTGAATTCTATACACAACACAATTACTTCCCCTAGGTGTTTACAGTCCGCATTATGGTTGTACAAAAGGTAAACATCTGACCAATGAATGTTGTTGAAGTGTTGTGTGAGGGTTTAGGCTGAACGTTTTCAGGACGTCATAGTAAAAATGTTGAGGCAACATCACCCCCTGATATCTAAATTCAACGTTGTTAAGATGTTATCCCGTTGTGAATGTGTTTTTCCATTTGGATTGTCACACGGTTGCTCAGCATCCTCCACAAACAAGTGCAGGCACGCACAGTGGGACGCACGTACGCACACACACACACACACACACAATGCCTACACTACCCTCTAGGGATGTGCAAGGTTATTTGAATATTCGAACGGATGTTAGTATTCGAATACTAGTGTGAGTATTCATTTTAGTGAGATTTTTTTGTTGACATATTTTAACACTGAAAAGGCTTTTTCTAAATTGTATTAAAATATCCATGTGACACTGTTATGTACTACAAGGATATACCATGACATTTAAAATTATTAATTTAATAAAACAACAAACTTTTCAATTTTGTTTTTATGACATGTGCCACATAAAAAGACCAGTATCCAACCGGTAGCTTTGTGTAGCAAGTTGAGTGAGCATTCAATAACGCAATGCAATATGAACTAAAATCCCAAAACATAAAGTATATGTTTTTCACTTTTACCCCTTTTTCTCCCCAGTCTTGTCTCATCACTGCAACTCCCATACAGACTCGGGAGAGGCGAAGGTTGAGAGCCATGTGTCATCCGAAACACGACCCAACCAAGCCGCACTGCTTCTTGACACAATGCCCACTAAACCCGGTAGCCAGTCGGAGGAAACACCGTACACCTGGCGACCGTATCGGCGTGCATGCGCCCGGCCCGCCACAGGAGTCGCTAGAGCGCGATAGAACAAGGATATCCCTGCCGGCCAAACCCTCCCCTAACCCGGACGACGCTGGGTCAATTGTGCGCCGCCCCATTGGTCTCCTTGGCCGGCTGCGACAGAGCCTGGGGCCGGATTCACAAAACCTTCTTAASAAGACATTTCTTCTTAACTGACATTTTRTRCCTTAACTATAGACTTAAGAAGAAAGTTAAGCAAAGTTGCTATTCCTCTAAAAGGTTAGAGGAAATTCTCTTGCACTATTTCTTATGTTTCTCCTTAAGCGAAAAGTTGAAAAGAAATTAGATTCTTGAAAATAAAGTTCTTGGAGATGTTCTTGAATTCCAAGATAGCTAAACCTTTGTCTTAATATCAGGACAGTGAGAGAAAAAGCTTGTGAAAGCAATTGAACATGTTTAATTCACTCACAGACTTCATCTGAAAGCTTCAGTATTCATTATTTTAAACSCAAGAACATGTTTTAGAACAGTAATCTCAGTTGGAAACWTGKWWYRKWMWMRSWSKTWGCRAGCTAGCTAAATCAGTTGCCTAGCAACAAAACATCTTAAGAAGATATTTGAGGAGTTTGTAAGAGAACCATTACATCTTAAGAAATTGTTGAGGAATTGCACTTACAAATTATCTTGTGAACTTCTTATTTTTTTCTTAAGCAGCTTAAGCCTTAGACCACTGCGCCACTTGGGAGGCCTCACGAAATTAAAAGTTATCGAAATGAGAAGGAGTAGGCTACAATGAGCAAGCAATAGCTAGGCTGTTGATTTATTGTAATGGGGTTGGGGAGATAGGCTAATTGAGGCCAAATGCTGCCCTATCTAGCTATAGCTGGCTAACTTAGCTAGCTGGCTAGCTTCTCTAGGCTACTCCAGTTAATACAGGCCCTGTTATATGGGATGATAAATAACATTGCGACAAGTTAGCTCGTATTGTCAGACAAGCTGCCTTGTCTGCTCGGCTCGCTCCCATCTCACACACCGCCCCCTCCACAACTGCAGCAGTAAGAGTGCCAGCCTCTCTCCCTCGCGAAGCAGTGCTCATGTTAAAAATTAAACTAAAACAAACCCAGATGTATTTCGAATATCCGGATATTTGATGAACATTCAGATAGTCAGCCCTCTCTCCCACAGAGACACCAATCTCGCCCCTCCCTCCCTCTTCATCTACCTGTTTTTGAAGGCTCTGTGTCGTAGCCTCAGCACGCTCATAGCCAGGCCCCAAGACTTGGGCCTAGACGGACTACGATCCATAGAGYAGGATGGATGGACACACACGGACCGTCAGACGGGGCAGTCCTCTCAGATGTGGTCGAGCTGAGGAGAAGACGATGTGTGTGTGACACACACTGTGCTGGCCAAGCAGAGAGGGCCAGGCCCAGAATTCCAAGCCCAGTCACATGGTGCTCTCTCACCTAGCTGCTAATGGCCCTGCCTACCATGCATTGGACCGCGTGGACGCGGCACGCGCACGACACACACAGACATGCGAATGCACGCACAGAGGCGACACACACACAACACACACACACACACACAGCACCACACACACACACCCACACACACCCACACACACACACAACCAACACACCACACACACCACACACAAAACACACACCACACAACAGCACAGGCACACACACACACAGAGAACACCACCAACACACACAACTAAACCACACTCAGATTCACACCACAAAACAACAACAGCGACTGAAGTACACACAACAGACAAATTATGTAAACACACACTACACGCGTGATTCGATGCGTCCCACAAACTACCAAGGACAATAACGTCCTTTTTAAATGATTAATTTTTTACACCTTATTTACCAGGTAAGTTGACTGATAATACATTTCTCATTTACAGCACGACCCGGGGAATAGTTACAGGGGAGAATGAGGGATGAATGAGGACCAATTGGAGCTGGGGATGAATTAAGCGGCCATGATGGTATAATGTCTTCACCACACAGACACGGGACATTAAGGCAGGGTCCTATTGCCGTTTCTGCTTCAGCCCAACTTACTTGTCTTGCATAAGCAATCAACTACTGCCTTGTTGACTGCGAAACAGTCACGTGGTACCCAGGCAAGGTATTCCATCGGCTGTCTTCCCCCATGCAATTACCTATGAAATGAACTGGCTATCTTAGATGGATATGAGTAATACTGAAGGGTAGGAGTAGAGATGAAAGGTCTAGGCCTGTTGTTCACCATCATGTAGGGCCTCTGTATCTACTCTGTGTGTGTCTGGCCAGCCTGTGGGGCTCTGGGCTGTGGCAGGGTGGAGGGACGGAGTGTGTGTGTGTTGTTTGTGTGTGTGTGTGTGTGTGTGTGTGTGTGTGTGTGTGTGTGTTGTGATGGATGTGCATGGCGGCCAGCAGGAACTAAGAGATTTATAGTAGTGGCCGTCATGCTGGTGTAACCGATGTGAATGGCTAGCAGCGTTAGCGGTGGTGCGTGCTATAGCGTTTCAATCATGGTGACGTCACTCGCTCTGAGGCCTTGAAGTAGTGTTGTTCCCTTGTCCTGCAAGGGCCGCGGCTTTTGTTGGATGCAGAATGGAGGTAACAGGATGCTTTGTAGGGTGTCAAGCTGATGGTTGTGCAAGAGGGTCGCCTGGTCGAGCGAGGGACGACGACAAGTTATACTGGTTACATTGATGCTCGCGTTGACCGCAGCACACAGTGTGCTGCGGAAAGTCGACAGACGACGGGTCAATAAGCGGCCGCCGCTGAGGCTGTTTAACGTACAGCTGTAACTGGCTCAGTACCCCCCAACGAACCAACCATGGTAGCGTGCTAATAGCGTTTCAATCGGTGATGTCACTCGCTCTGAGACCTGAAGTAGTTGTTCCCCTTGCTCTGCAAGGGCCGCGGATTTTATGGKGCGATGGGTAACGATGCTTCGTGGGTGTCAGTTGTCTATGTGTGCAGCGGGTCCCTGGTTGGAGCCCGGGTCGGGGCGAGGGAAGGACGAAAGCTATAATGTTACACTGGGCACTTACAGCCACGCCACCTGGGACGGTACAACACACACACGCACACACAAATGCACACACACACAAAAGCACTCACATGCACACAGGCAGACAATCAAAGACCCGCAAGCCGACACACATGTAAACAAACAAACAGACCATTATCATTCCAGTGCTTTAAATCAGCAGCTATATCAGCAGAGATTAAGCCTCTGGTGACCCAGAGTTTACCCCTACACTGCTAATCTTCATGAGGGCCCTCCCTCTCTCTCTGTGTCACTCTATCTTTGTCTATCTCTCTTCATCTCTCTCTTATGATGTCCCTCTCTCTCCACTATCTGTCTCTCTTTCGCTCTCTCTCTGTTCCCCTATCTCTCTCTCGCTCTCTATCTTTGCCAAAGCTTACTTTGGATATTTACAATATTAAAATAATAATCTTCAGAATTGTCAATGGGACAACAGTAACAACAATAACCAACGGTCAAAATAACCATTGAACAATAACAGTATAGAGGACAGGTTAATTGGTCTGTCAGACACTGTCCCTCATCTTATGGCAGGCAGCAATGTAGTGCGCTGCCAACCCACAGCTCTCTGTGTCCTCCCCCAACAGGACGGGTAGCCTATTCTCATCAGAGAGGTCTTTGAAACCTTAAATAAGGGTTTCRAATTTGGGGACATGASACTCTCTAATTGTTTTATATTATTTGAATTTTGTCAGGAATGCAGCTCTGTCTCGGGTTCTGCTGTGGTGCAATGGTTTCACAGCCTTTCCTCTACAGGGAGCCATGTTTTCCTGTATCTACTCTTCTCAATGGCAAGGCTGTGCTCACTGAGCCTGTACTTTGTCAAGGTTTTTCTAAGGTTTTGATCAGTAACCATGGTCAAATAGTTAGCCGCGGTGTACTGTCGATTTAGGGCCAGACAGCACTGCATTTTGCTTTGTGCTTGTGCTTGTGTTTCCCAATAAGCAATGTAGTTTTGTTTTGACTGTGTTGTAATTTGGTTTATTCTGATTGATTGGATGTTCTGGTCCTGAGGCTTCAGTGTGTTAGTAGAACAGGTTTGTAAAATCAGCCCCAGGACCAGCTGGATGAGGGGACTCTTTTTTTCTTTGCTCAGCTCTTGGCATTGCAGGGCTTGGTAATTGCAGGGCTTGGTAACTATCTGTCTCTCTCGCTCTGTCCACTATCTGTCTATCTCTCTCTGTTCCACTATCTGTCTCTCTCTCCATCTCTATTTTAAGCCCCCCATCAGGACATCTCRGTTCCAAGGCGATCATTGTGCCACATTCCTCCTCTCCTCTTAAATCGACATTTCCTGAGTCACTCTCTGGATGGTTCCGTCCCTCTCCCCCTCCATTTCCCTTTCRCTGCAAAGTTCATTTACAATGGTATGTTAGCTTGGAGGTACAAAGTACAGTATGTTACCAACCATACCTATCAGTAATATTCTTTCTGATTGTTAGATGTGATACGCCTAATAATAATATTTCTGTATATATTGAAAATGACACAGCAGTTGCATATACTGTAACGGCCAGACATACAGGTTTCAGTCAGTGAGTCAGCTAGTTAAGTCGTGGCGGTCCTCTTCCTCCAAACCAGCCTGTCATTAGGACTGACTGTCTGACTGGGGTTACTGGACCAGATCAGGTTCCACTGGAAGAAACAGAAACCCGCTCAGTTGGAAACAAACACCGGATGACAGAGAGAAAAGAAGAKGGGGAAACTAAAGAAGGACAGGTGGAGAACGAGCGAGAGGAAGAGAGAGAGCGAGAGAGGGTAAATAGTTGGTCCCAGAGGAAACCATTGCATGCTGCATGTAAACATATTGAGTAAACAGGGACACAGTGTGCTATCAGACCTAAACATACAAACACACACAAGACATTTTATTCAAGTGCAGCAGAAGAGGAGAGAAGGGGGAAAAGTCTGGATGATCACAATACCAGACCGCTATAATGATAGTAAATTGCTGTTACTCAAGACAGATGCCAAAATATATTTTCAACCATTATGGCTTCTACAATATTTGTGGATGTAATCCTTCATGATATGACCATGACATGGAAACATAAGGCATTGAGAAAAAATCTATAGGTGATTAAACAGTTGATTATTCGGTATATGGAAGATCTAGGCCTATAGCCTCATATTGTCAGTGAGAGAAGAAGTACATTTTTATTGTTTATTTCACTTTTGTTTATTATCTACTTCACTTGCTTTGGCAATGTTAACATATGTCCCATGCCAATAAAGCCCTTAAAATGAACTTGAAATTGATAGCATGATAGCACAAACAGACTGGCTATGGAAGAATCCTTCTGTCCCTCAACCATAACCTTTAACCCTGGACTCCCTTGAACCCTAGCGACCTGCGTGTGACACCTGAACCAGATGGATTCTGACTCATCCTGTAGATCAGGTGACTACAGCGGAATCACATGACCACGCATCGGGGGTGTCGTGTGGTGTGTCTTGTTCATTCTGCTCAAGGCCCTGTTTGATTCAATAAAAAATCCAATTGTAATTCTATGGCCCTTCTAATTCACCAAGCCCTTTGAGGAAACAGACTGGCACTAGTTGACAGACAAGAACAGTCACTCCTGTTTCCACAGACAGAGGCCAGTTGGGCCATGTCTGGTCTGCCACTGACCCTTCTGACACAGAGAGAGAACGGGACAGAGAACGAGAGAAAAGAGAGAGAAATTGAATATAGAGAAAGATATTGGGACATAAAGCTAGCTAGAGAGGGAAATGGAAACACAAGAGAAATGAAGAGAATGGAAACAGAGAGATGGCGACTGGCCAGACACAAAGAGAAAGAGAAGGAAACCAAGAGAGGCATGCTGCAGACACAGAGAGCGAGAGAAAGAAAAAGGGGGGCCGGCCCAGGCATCTTGGCTAATGGGTGCCGGCGTGCGCCGTGGCAAGTCTCTAGCACTATATCACGCTTCATTAGCTGCTATGCTATTGCGGTTATCTACGAAGCAGCCAGCCTGGGTGCAGGGATGTGATGTGGGTCACACTGCACACAGAAGATGAAGGGGGAATTGAATGGACTGTCTGTCTGGGAGGGATCATGGCTGCTCCAGATGTAACTGCTGCTGGCCTGACTCTGCTTTCTCGACTGGCTGGCTGTGGTCCAATACTCTACTACGGCAGCCTTTCCTTGTCTTCTTTCACTTTCAGAATAGTGGTTGAGTGGGACGTGAGATGAGGGAAGAAGGCTGTTTGAGATTCTTGGGACGTGCCCTTTGTCTCTGTTTCTGTCTGTGCCTGAGCTTCACTGGCTATCGACTTGTCAGATCAGTGGCGATTGGGGAAAGGAGGCTCGCGAGCTAGCACCAATGGAACGTGGCCTAGGTCTGTGTTTTTTTGTTGACCCGGTTCCTTCAAATCAATTCATTGTCTGTTCATTCAAACAGACGCTGCGTGTGAAGGTGGGAGGAGGTGACACCGTTCTGTCCTTCACTGGGGGTCTCTTTGTGTGGTGCCTTCTCTCTATCCAAACGCTTAATTCTCCTCCTCC
>NC_036842.1:57864173-57867751 GCF_002910315.2 Salvelinus sp. IW2-2015
TCCATCTCCCTCTGTTTCTCATCCTTCTCTCTATCCAAACGCTTAATTCTCCTCCTCCCTTTCTACCTCTCCTCCTCCGTTCTCTCGCCGTTTCGGAGTGGCAGCTCCAGTAATCACAGTAAAAACAGTGAGTCATCCGATCTTACCTGAGGACCATGGCACACACACACGCACGCACGCACACACACAGAGAGAGACATCTCACAGAAATACACACACCTCATATAAGACAACCCCACACATTACACAAACACACACACACACACACCACAATCTCATAGCATAGACACACAGTAGAAAAGAGAGCTACCAGTCTCATTCATATGGTTGCAAACATCATTCATATACATATATGCAGAGGTTACACCCCCATGCTGCAAAACACACACTCGTTCAAATCAAGGTCCCACTGCTCGATAATGTGACACACGGAGAGGTACAATGCATTCGGAAAGTATTCAGACCCCTTGACCTTTTCCACATTTTGTTACATTACAGCTTTATTTTAAAGCATTTTTTATTTAACCTTTATTTAACTAAGCAAGTCAGTTAAGAACAAATTCTTATTTACAATGACGGCCTACCCTGATAAACCGGGACGACGCTGGGCCAATTATGTTTACTTTTCCCCCCATCTACACACAATACCCCATAATGACAATGCAAAATTAGGTTTTTAGAAATTTTTACAATTTTATTAAAATAAAAAAAACTGGAAAATCACATTTACTCAGTATTTTGTTGAAGCACCTTTGGCAGCGATTAAAACCTCGAAACTTCTTGGGTATAACGCTACAAGCATGGCACACCTGTATTTGGGGAGTTTCTCCCATTKTTCTCTGCAGATCCTCTCAAACTCTGTCAGGTTGGAGGGGAGCTTCGCTGCACAGCTATTTTCAGGTCTCTCCAGAGATGTTCGATCGGATTCAAGTCCGGGCTCTGGCTGGGTCACTGAATGACATTCAGAGACTTGTCCCGAAGCCACACCTGCATTGTCTTGGCTTTGTGCTTAAGTTTGTTGTCCTGTTGGAAGGTGAACCTTCACCCCAGTCTGAGGTCCTGAGTGCTCTGGAGCAGGTTTTCATCAAGAATCTCTCTGTACTTTGCTCCGTTCAGCTTTCCCTCGATCCTGACTAGTCTCCCAGTCCCTGTCGCAGAAAACTACCCCACAGCATAAGGCTACCACCACCATGCTTCACCATAGGGATGGTGCCAGGTTTCTTCCAGATGTGACACTTGGCATTCAGGTCAAAGAGTTCAATCTTGGTTTCATCAGACCAGAGAACATTGTTTCTCATGGTCTGAGAGTCCTTTAGTTGCCATTTTGGCAAACTCCAAGCGAGCTGTCATGTGCCTTTTAATGAGGAGTGGCTTCCGTCTGGCCACTCTACCATAAAGGCCTGATTGGTGGAGTGCTGCAGAGATGGTTGTCCTTCTGGAAGGTTCTCCCATCTCCAAAGAGGAACTCTAGAGCTCTTTCAGAGTGACCATTGGGTTCTTGGTCACCTCCCTGACCAAGGCCTTTCTCCCCCGATTTCTCAGATTGGCCGGGCGGCCAGCTSTAGGAAGAGRCTTGGTGGTTCCAAACTTCTTCCATTTAAGAATGATGGAGGCCACTATGTACAATGCTACAGACATGTTTTGGTATCTTTCRCCAGATCGGTGCCTCAACACAATCCTGTCTCGAAGCTTTGTTTATGCTCTGACATGCACTGTCAACTGTTGAACCTTCTATAGACAGGTGTGTGCCTTTCCAAATCATGTCCAATCAATTCAATTTCCCACAGGTGGACTCGAATCAAGTTGTAGAAACATCTCCAGGACAATCAATGGAAACAGGATGCAGCTGAGCTCAATTTCGAGTCTGAATACTTATGTAAATAAGGTGTTTCTGTTTTTTTTGTTTTTTAAATAAAATGTGTAAAAATGTCTAAAAATTGCTTTTCGCTTTGTCATTATGGAGTATTGTGTTGTAACGCAACAAAATGTAGAAAAAGTGCAGGGTAAAACTTTCCGGATGCACCCTGCGAGCCCAGTAGTTGACACAACCTTTCACAGAGGCTGCAGGTGTGTCTCCAGCAGACCAACACCATGAGGTTACCCACGGCACTAACGGCAGACAGATCTCGACTGTATCTCCCTTTCCACTTCTCTGTCTCTTTCACTTTCTCTCTCTGTCTCCTTCCCTTTATTTCTCTTGCCCCCCCTTCTTCTCTCTGTATGACAAACAAGCACAGAACAAACCAAGCACTGCAGTCCAGACAAACACCTGACCCCCATCCATGTAGAACAGCATACCAGCCAACACCCCAGCTCAGGTGTGAACTAAAACAACACCATTTTATACAACAAAGACTGCAACCAAACAGCACTACTACTGAAACTCTCAGATGTCAAAACACACACCCCTCCCCCAATCCCTCCCTTCCCAGCTGCATCCATCATCTATCCCTGGCATGGCTCCAGGTGCAGTAGTAGTTCCCCCTAACCACAGATCTAATGTCAGATTATCTGTTCACCGCACTAATCATAACCAGTAGGGATAAAAGCAATGATCTGACCCAGAATCAGTTGATTGTAACGTCAACCTCCCACCCGCCATGCCTCGAGTGCAATCTTATACAACAGTCCTCGTCAAAATCTGCCTGCTGCTTAAAACGAAACGTGTCAGAGACAGAGCATCGTTACGCTCACAGCTTTCCTCCTGCCCCACTTCTTCCACCCCCTAATTCAAACAGAAGAAGATAGGCTGCTAGCGCTGCTGGCGTCTCAGCAAGTCAGCTCAACTCATTATTGGCTAACACCTTTCAGCTCAACCAAACTGAGCGAGTGTGCGAGCGTGTGTGCACGTGTACATACATGTGTGTACCTGTGTGTGCGGTGCCTCGGGTCCAGATGGTACTGTAAAAATACAGCAACGATACCCCAAACACAGCGATACAGTGATTTGACACAGATATCAAGATAAAGCATTTCCACTTGCTCTCAGGTGAGATGAAATAGAACACAGACGAATAATGAATAGGCCTATTGCTGATGCACTTTAAATAATCTCCCCTCTTATGCAAATACATTAGCCAATACAAACCTTCTCACATATTAGCCATAACACACTTGTAAACTGTATGTGGCAAGTATATTAGCATAGATACTCATTCTGTGTTGTATGTCACTGATAAAGCAACTAGGCATAATATAGGTATTTTCATATATCAACTCGTATTAAATGCCACTACTCATATATCCCACCGATACTGATGGGCCTAAAGGCATTAAGTGCTTTCTTATGACATAGGCCAAAACATTCTGTATGCCTTCTCATACTGTATATCAGCCCTGATATGCTTGAAAATAGGCTATTCACATACGTTGGCATTGATACTACTCATATGTGTTGGTATTGATACTACTCATATTTGCCATGATACTAACAAATATTGCGATACTGGAATCATCCCGGTCCTATTAGACATGCATGCATTAATGATATCCCAGGCCATCCAGCCATGATATATTGTCTATCCTGAGTCAGGATTACCAGACAAGCCACTTTGCCCCTCCAGGGTCCAGAGGTATTC
>NC_036842.1:57870207-58082473 GCF_002910315.2 Salvelinus sp. IW2-2015
TCATACGTTGCGCATTATACTACTCAATGTTGTATGATAACTCATATGTGTTGGTATTGATACCACTCATACGTTGTGTATTGAACTACTCATATGTGTTGGTATTGATACTACTCATATGTGTTGGTATTGATACTACTCATATGTGTTGGTATTGATACTAACATACGTTGGTATTGATACTTACTCATACGTTGGTATTGATACTACTCATATGTGTTGGTATTGATACTACTCATACGTTGGAATTGACACTACTCATACGTTGGTATTGATACTACTCATACGTACGGTATTGATACTACTCATACGTTGGTATTGATACTACTCATACGTTGTATTGATACTACTCATGTGTTTGACATTGCTACTACTCATACATTGGCATTGATACTACTCATACGTTGGCATTGATACTACTCATATGTTTGGCATTGATACTACTCATATGTTTTGGTATTGCTACTACTCATACGTTGGTATTGATACTACTCATATGTTTTGGTATTGCTACTACTCATACGGTGGATATTGATACCTACTCATACGTTGGCATTGATACTACTCATATTTGGTATTGTTTGGATACTACTCATACGTTGGCATTGATACTACTCATATGTGTTGGTATTGATACTACTCGATGTAGTTGGTATTTACACTACTCATACGTTGGTATTGATACAACTCAAATGTTGGTATGGATACTACTCAATGTGTGGTAATTGATACTACTCATACGTTGCCATTGATACTACTCATACGTTGGCATTGACACTACTCATATGTTGCTATTGACTACTCATACGTTGGCATTGATACTACTCATATGTGTTGGTATTGATACTACTCATATGTGTTGGTATTGATACTACTCATATGTGTTGGTATTGATACTACTCATATGTTGGTATTGATACTACACATACGTTGGCATTGATACTACTCATATGATGGCAGTGATACTACGAATATGTGTTGGTATTGATTCAACTCATACGTTGGCATTGCTACTACTCATAATGTGTTGGTATTGATACACTCATACGTGGCATGATACTACTTCATATGTGTTGGTATTGATACTACTCATACGTTGGTATTGATACTACTCATACGTTGGTATTGATACTACTCATGATGGTTGACATTGCTACTACTCATACATTGGCATTGATACTACTCATACGTTGGCATTGATACTACTCAATGTGTGGCATTGACACTACTCATATGTTTTGGTATTGCTACTACTCATACGTTGGTATTGATACTACTCATATGTTTGGATTGATACTACTCATACGTTGGTATTGATACTACTCATGTGTTGGCATTGCTACTACTCATACGTTGGCATTGCTACTACTCATACGTTGGCATTGATACTACTCATATGTGTTGGTATTGATACTACTCATACGTTGGCATTGATACTACTCATATGTGTTGGTATTGATACTACTCGTATGTGTTGGTATTTACACTACTCATACGTTGGTATTGATACACTCAAATGTTGGTATGATACTACTTATATGTGTTGGTATTGATACTACTCATACGTTGCCATTGATACTACTCATACGTTGGCATTGACACTACTCATATGTTGCTAATGATACTACTCATACGTTGGATTATACTACTCAATGTGTGGATAACTACTCATATGTGTTGGTATTGATACTACTCATATGTGTTGGTATTGATACTACTCATATGTTGGTATTGATACTACAACATATGTTGGCATTGATACTACTCATATGATGGCAGTGATACACGATATGTGTTGGTATTGATACACTCATACGTTGGCATTGCTACTACTCATATGTGTTGGTATTGATACTACTCATACGTTGGCATTGATACTACTCATATGTTTGGTATTGATACTACTCATATGTGTGGTATTTATACTACTCATACTTGGTATATTACTACCATAGTATTGGTATTGAACTACTCATATGTTAGTATTTATACTACGCATATGTTGGTATTGATACTACACATATGTTGGTATTGATACTACTCATATGTTGCTATTGATACTACTCATATGTTGCTATTGATACTACTCATACGTTGGCATTGATACTACTCATATAATGGCATTGATACTACGAATATGTGTTGGTATTGATACTACTCATACGTTGGCATTGCTACTACTCATATGTGTTGGTATTGATACTACTCATACGTTGGCATTGATACTACTCATATGTATTGGTATTGATACTAATCATATGTTTTGATTGATACCACTCCATACGTTGGTATTGATACTACTCATATGGTTGGTATTATTATAACTCAATGTGTTGTATTGATACTACTCATATGTGTTGTATTGATACTACTCATACGTTGGTATTGAATACTCATACGTTGGTATTGATACTACTTCATAATGGTTGTATTGATACTACTCATACGTTGGAATTGACACTACTCATTCGTGTATTGATACTACTCATACGTTGTATTGATACTACTCATACGTTGGTATTATACTACTCATACGTTGGTATTGAACTACTCATACGTTGGTATTGATACTACTCATGTGTTGACATTGCTACTACTCATACATTGGCATTTATACTACTCATACGTTGGCATTGATACTACTCATATGTGTTGGCATTGATACACTCATATGTTTTGGTATTGCTACTACTCATACGTTGGTATTGATACTACTCATATGTTTGGTATTGATACTACTCAACGTTGGTATTGATACTACTCATGTGTTGATTCTACTACTCATACGTTGCATTGCACTACTCATACGTTGGCATTGATACTACTCATATGTGTTGGTATTGATACTACTCATACGTTGGCATTGATACTACTCATATGTGTTGGTATTGATACTACTCGTATGTTGTAGTATTACACTACTCATACGTTGGTATTGATAACACTCAAATGTTGGTATTGATACTACTCATATGTGTTGGTATTGATACTACTCATACGTTGCCATTGATACTACTCATACGTTGGCATTGACACTACTCATATTTTGCTATTGATACTACTCATACGTTGGCATTGATACTACTCAATATGTTGGTATTGATACACTCATATGTGTTGGTATTGATACTACTCATATGTGTTGGTATTGATACTACTCATATGTTGGTGATTGATACTTACACATAGTGTTGCATGATACTACTCATATGATGGGCAGTGATACTACGAATATGTGTTGGTATGATACAACTCATACGTTGGCATTGATACTACTCATATGTGTTGGTATTGATACTACTCATACGTTGGGCATTGATACTACTCATCATGTGTTGGTATTGATACTACTCATATGTGTTGGTATTTATACTACTCATACGTTGGTATTGATACTACTCATATGTATTGGTATTGAAACTACTCATATGTTAGCATTGATACTACTCATATTGTTGGCTATTGATACTACTCATACGTTGCATTGCTACTACTCATATGTGTTGCATTGCTACTACTCATACGTTGGCATTGATACTACTCATATGTGTTGGTATTGATACTACTCATACGTTGGTATTGATACTACTCATGTGTTGCATTGATACTACGAATATGTGTTGGTATTGATACTACTCATACGTGGTATTTATACTACTCTATTTGGCATTGATCCTACTCATATGTGTTGCTATTGATACTACTCATACGTTGGCATTGACTACTCACTATGATGGCATTGATACTACTCATATGTGTTGGCATTGCTACTACTCCATGTGTTGGCATTGCTCACTCATTGTTGGCATTGATACTACTCTATACGTGATTAACTATCATACGTTGGTATTGATACTACTCATACGTTGGTATTGATACTACTCATACGTTGGTATTGATACTACTCATACGTTGGTATTGATACTACTCATGTGTTGGACATTTTGCTACTACTCAACATTGGCATTGATACTACTCATACGTTGGCATTGATACTACTCATATGTGTTGGCATTGACACTACTCATATGTTTTGGTATTGCTACTACTCATACGTTGGTATTGATACTACTCATATGTTTGTATTGATACTACTCATACGTTGGTATTGATACTACTCATGTGTTGGCATTGCTACTACTCATACGTTGGCATTGCTACTACTCATACGTTGGCATTGATACTACTCATATGGTGGTATTGATACTACTCATACGTTGGATTGATACAACTCAAATGTTGGTATACATACTACTCATATGTGTTGTATTGATACTACTCATACGTTGCCATTGATACTACTCATACGTTGGCATGACACTACTCATATGTTGCTATTGATACTACTCCATACGTTGGCATTGATACTACTCATATGTGTTGGTATTGATACTACTCATATGTGTTGGTATTGATACTACTCATATTGTGTTGGTATTGATACTACTCATATGTTGGTATTGATACTACACATAGTTGCATTGATACTACTCATATGATGACATTGCTACTACTCATATGTTGTTGTATTGATACTACTCATACGTTGGCATTGATACTACTCATATGTGTTGGTATTGATACTACTCATATGTGTGTATTTATACTACTCATACGTTGGTATGATACTACTCATATGTATTGGTATTGAAACTACTCATATGTTAGTATTTATACTACGCATATGTTGGTATTGATACACACATATGTTGGATTGATACTACTCATATGTTGCTATTGATACTACTCATATGTTGCTATTGATACTACTCATACGTTGGCATTGATACTACTCATATAATGGGCATTGATACTACGAATATGTGTTGGTATTCGATAGTGTGTGTGTGTGTGTGTGTGTGTGTGTGTGTGTGTGTGTGTGTGTGAACAGACATCCTCTTCACTCTATCAGGGTCTGTCTGTCTATCAATAGCCGTATGTTTCCATTCTATAGTCTTCAAGTGTTTTTTGTGACTGTGTCTGTACAATGCACAATCACTCCTATCTACTCTTTCTCTGTGTCCAGCTAGTCTTCTCTCTCTATGCCAACACAACCCCCATTCACTGCCTAATCACCAATACCTCTATATCTGTGCCCATTCACTCCTGTCTGTCCACGTGCCCACTCCACAGCAGATGAGAGTGTGTATGTGTGTGTGTGTGTGCCAGTCTGAGGAATGGCGCTGCAGAGGCCTCTTGGCGGCTGGGCCGTGACGGCTCTGCCCGTTCACACTTGGCATGGCATCAGTGATGACCGAGTCAGATGCCTGGCCTCACCTCATGGCTCACCCCTCACCGCTCACAGATCCCATATTCTAGATTTATATAATGTTGTGTTCTGGACATATCTTCCTTCCTGTGTTTTAGTCCGAAACTAGACCCATTTCGGCATGCTTTGATGGGATGTGTAATATCATGTTGTTTTGGTTAGTTTGATGTTTGATGTTGGTTTGTAATGTTGTAATGTGTTGATTTGACATCTTGGTTTGTGTTGGTTTGATGTTGTGATGTCTGTTGGTTTGTGATGTTGCGTTGCAACGTGTTGGTTTAATGTTGTGATGTGTTGGTTTAATGTTATGATGTGTTGGTTTCATTTGCAGTTCCTCTCTTGTGTTGGGATATCTGTTATTTGCTTGTGATGTTGGTTGCAACTTTGTGTTATAGTCTATTGGTTTGTTGTAGCGTGCCCGTTTATGTCATGGTTGTGTGATTGTTGTGCAGTGAGATTGTGTTGTTATGCTAAAATATATAGTACGCAATCGTTTTGACAACATTACACACTCTCTGGTCGTCAGGCGAACTGCAATTGTTTTTGGATGTTTGTCTCTCTCTCTCTTTCTCTACGTGTTTTGAGGTGTGCTGCTGGGTGACTGACGTCCGATTGTTTTGTCCTGCTGAGATGGGCTGGTGGCTGTGCTATTGTTGACATCTTGACAGGCCCTCTGCTGTGGAGCAGCCAGCGCCATGCAGCCAGCCAGCCAGCCAGCCAGCCAGCCAGACAGACAGACAGACAGACAGAATTTGACAGGGGGGGCTGGTGTCGTCCGACTGGCTGTGTGAAAAGCTACAGCAGCATGCATCAGTGGACCACTGCGCCTTTTTCCTCCTCTGCGTGTCAGCACACTGCACCCTCTACAAACAACGGTGGACGACAAGCGGCTCGGGATGGACAGATAGACGGAMGGATGAGGAGACAGACGGATAGAGAAGGAGAGGAAAGGAGGATGGGAGGGAAGGGGAAGAGGGGGAGGATATGGGTGATTCTGGAGAAGGAGAAGACGGAATGACAGTCGGCCAGACAGAATGCTTGGCATAGAGACAGACAAACAGAGAGACAGACAGGCAGACAGACGGAGAGACGGGAGACAGGCAGGCAGACAGACAGGCAGACAGATGGAGGGAGGGTGGGGGGTGGGGAAGGCGTTGAGACATGTTACCTTTCGGGGGACGAGGATTTCTCAGAGTTCACGGACATGAGCGGTGCCTGTTAGCCGCTCGCTCGCCGAGGGACGACAGAGACGGAAGGAACGACAAAACGGGCTCTCTGTTTCCTCTGCTTCGTCCTCTCTCCTTTCGTTCTGTGCCGTGTATCTGTGTAAGGGGGAGGGCTGCCTCCCCTCCTCCTCCTCCTCCTCTCTCTCTTTCCCTCTTGCTCAGAGGAGAAGAAAGGATGGAGGACAACGCTCCAAGAAAGAGGAGAAGGAAAAAAAAGCAGATGTGGGCTGGCTAAGCAGAAATCTTGCTGCCTGTCAAGCGAGACGAGCGATGTCAGACACCCCTCCTCAGACCCCGCTTCCTTCCTTCCTCCCTTCCTTCCTCTCTCACTTTCGCTTTTTCAGAGGCTGCCGTTTTTTCAATCTCCTTCCTGCCGTCCTCTGTCTTCCTTGGTTGGTTCTTAAATGGGTGATGAAATGAACACACAAGCTCCCAGTCTCAATCCGGTGTGTCTGTCTCTCTCCTCCTTGTCTCTGTCTCTCTCGGTCTCTTAGTGTCTCTCTCTCTCTCTCTCTGTGTCTCTCTCTCTGTGTGTCTCTCTCTGTGTGTCTCTCTCTCTCTGTCTCTCTCTCTCTCTCTGTCTCTCTCTCTCTCTCTGTCTGTAACAGCAGTAGCTGGCTCTAGCAGGCCTTCTGCAGCTCTGCACAACAACACAGCCCAGAGCGAGCTGGAACAAACCACTGCCTCACAGAGAGAGGGGGTTGGGAGGGCTGGGACCAACCGGAAAACGAAACCACTTCTCCTTGAGGCCATCTCTCCTCCCCCTCTCCCAGTGTGGTCCGGCCCTCCCTCCTTCCCTCTCTCCCTCCCTCCATCCCCCCTGCCTTATTACGACATCCTGTATCTCGGGGCAACGCCGCACAGATCTGACTCCCCCCCTCTCTATCTTCCATCCTTCTCTTCTCCCCCGTCCTCGTTTCTCTCTTTCAATTCATTTCCAGCACTGTCTTTTCTGCCTCTACGGTTGTAACGTGCGCTTGTGTTCTCTTTTCTTTCTACATTCGCTCCACTCTCTCCAGCAGATGGGTCTACTTCTCCATGAGTGAACAACACAGAGGTAGCCAGAGGGTGTGTCGTGATGGGGGGCCTCTCTCTACTGTCCTTCCCCCCCATCTCTCTCTCTCTTTCCTCAATTTGACCTAAATGTCTGTCTGTCTGTCTGTCTGTCTGTCTGTCTGTCTGTCTGTCTGTCTGTCTGTCTGTCTGTCTGTCTGTCTGTCTGTCTGTCTGTCTGTCTGTGGGGGCATTCTGAGGTTGCTGTTACCGACTAATCAACCTCCGTTTGGAATGGAATTGCGCGGGTAAGAGTCTGTACTGTCTGTACAAACACATACCCACGGCACACACAAACTCACACACGCTGCTGTATGCATTCCATGCCGAATGTATTCAAGCTTTACAAAAACATTTGGGTCAGGCAGAACCATTGCATAATGCACATGTACTTTACAGCACATGAAACATAGGCTGCAGATAAAGGACATACACTGGCGTTCCAGTGTATATTAGCCCTGGGAGAAACAGGGTTTCTAGCATTAGCACAGGAGCTAGGATAGCGTTCGGTGGTGGTCGGATGACTTCATGGGAAAATCCACATGTGATCCATATCTGGGGGGCTCTGGGAGTGTGGGATTAAACAAGCTCAGATAAGAATCACACACACACACACACACACACACACACCACACACACACCAAACACACACACACACACACACACACACACACACACACACACACACACACACACACACACACACACACATCTCTCCATAAATCAGCAAACAGAATACAACACATGTATAACACAGCACAGTCTAAATACACAAGGAGTACATGAAGCACACAAGAGAGTGACCCGTCCAATTGTCCTCATTTTCTGTGGCTGTGGGCCAACGAGAGGGGGGGGGGTACCACTAGTCTAGGTCACCATGCACCCTGATAGCTGAGCATCGCACTGTATTACTAGTACTGTATTACTGTATTACTAGTAGAGCCTGGGATGTCATAATTCCATAGAGGAGGCTAAGAACTGAGACTAAAGACCTGTCGCCCATTTTAAAGACTGCCTCCTCACACATCATTCACGTAAGCACATTCCCACTTCAGTAAAGTATGTGAACGTGCACACACGCGTGCACACACACACACGGGATGTCCTTTCTGCATGTCTTTCAGAGGGACTGAAGCTCTAGGTGGAGCTGTGGCGAAAAGCAGGGACGAGAAAAAGAAGGATGAGAGAAATAAGGATGAGGACCAGTCTCTTGGCTATAAGAGAGGGGGAGCTGAGAGGACATCAGTCTCACTAGCAGTGGTATTTTGGGAGCCAGTATTGAGGCTGCCGGGAGCTATCTTTAAACGGCCTACTTCTCTCACTGCCTGGTGGTACTGAGGAGAGAGAGAGGTAGAGAGAGGAGAAGAGATAGAGAGAGGAGAAGCGGGAGACAGAGGAGCGAGAGAGTGAGAGAGAGAAGAAGAGAGAGTGAGAGAGAGAAGAAGAGAGAGTGAGAGAGAGAGAAGAAGAGAGAGTGAGAGAGAAGAAGAGAGTGAGAGAGAGGAGAAGCGGGAGAAAGAGAAGAAGAGAGCGAGAGCAAAAGAGAAAGAAAGAAGAGAGAGATGGGGATAGAGAGAGATGGGGAGAAGTAGAGAGAGAGACAGGGAGTAAAATTGGAAACAAAAATAAAAGTATTTCCACAGGGCCGTGGGGTGAGACAGGGATGCAGCTTAAGCCCCACCCTCTTCACTAGAACAGTCTGCAGCACCCGGCCTCACCCTACACATCTGAAGTCAAATGTCTACTGTTTGTTGATGATCTGGTGCTTCTGTCCCCAACCAATGAGGGCCTACAAGAGCACCTATATATTCTGCACAGATTCTGTCGGATCCTGGGCCCTGACAGTAAATCTCAAAGACAAAAAAAATGGTGTCTAAGAAAGGTCCAGTTGCCAGGACCACAAATACAAATTCCATATTTACACTGTTGCCCTAGAGCACACAAAAAACTATACATACATCGGCCTAAACATCAGCGCCACAGGCAACTTCCACAAAGCTGTGAACGATCTGAGAGACGAGGCAAGAAGGGCCTTCTATGCCATCAAAAGGAACATCAAATTAGACATACCAATTAGGATCTGGCAAAAAATACATATCAGTTATAGAACCCATTGCCCTTCATGATTGTGAGGTCTGGGGTCCGCTCACCAACCAAGAATTCACAAAATAGGACAAACAACAAAATTGAGAATTCTGCAAAAATATCCTGTGTGTACATCGTAAAACAAATAAAAATGCATGCAGAGCAGAATAAGCCCGATACCCGCTAATTATCACAATCCAGAAAGGAGCCGTTAAAATCTACAACCACCTAAAAGGAAGCGATTCCCAAATCTTCCATAACAAAGCCATCACCTACAGAGAGATGAACCTGGAGAAGAGTCCTCTAAGCAAGCTGTTCCTGGGGCTCTGTTCACAAACAGACCCCACAGAGCCTGAGGACAGCAACACAATTAGACCCAACCAAATCATAAGAAAACAAAAAGATAATTACTTGACACATTGGAAAGGACTAGTAATTGCAAAGTAATATTTTTGTTTTCTCATGATTTGGTTGGGTCTAATTGTGTTGCTGTCGTCGGGCTCTGTGGCCATCCGAATGCTTTTTTGGCCCTAAACAGAGAGTACACAGTGGCAGAATACCTGACCACAGTGACTGACCCAAACTTAAGGAAAGCTTTGACTATGTACAGACTAAGTGATCATAGCCTTGCTATTGAGAAAGGCCACCGTAGGCAGACCTGGCTCTCAAGAGAAGACGGAATATGTGCACACTGCCCACAAAATGAGGTGGAAACTGAGCTGCATTTCCTAAACTCCTGCCAAATATATGACCATATTAGAGACACATATTTCCCTCAGACTACACAGACCCACAAAGAATTCAAAAAAACTAATCCAATGTTGATAAACTCCCATATCTACTGGGTGAAATACCACAGTGTGCAATCACAGCAGCAAGATTTGTGACCTGTTTCCACAAGAAAAGGGCAACCAGTGAAGAACAAACACCATTGTAAATACAACCCATATTTATGTTTATTTATCTTCCCTTTTGTACTTTAATTATTTGCACATAATATGACATTTGAAATGTCTTTATTCTTTTGGAACTTTTGTGTAATGTTTATTGTTCTTTTTTATTGTTTATTATCTACTTCACTTGCTTTGGCAGTGTTAACATATGTTTCCCATGCCAATAAAGCCCTTAAATTGAAATTGCAACCACATACTGTAGGCATCCAGGCACACAAACAGGACTGTGTCCAAGTGCATAACATCACCAACAACTCGTCCTTTTAAAGAGAACTTGAGCAGATCTTGGGATCTGTAATTGAATATATTCCCTAGGAAACCCTTACATGCCTCTCTGTGATTGACTATGTGCCCTAGCATGCCTTACTACCAGCTGATGTCTGGCGGGGTGTATGTTAGCATGAGTAGACAGATTGATTGACAGACTGACAGCCCAGGTCTGGCCTTGAGTGGGTCAATTTCAGTCATCCTTATAGAACTCCATATAGAGGCGCCTTCATATCCATGTACTCCTAACAAACAACATGCCTTTCACTCACGCACACACACACACACACACCAGTTACCCCTATATTCATTGAGCACCGGCGAGCCAACGCTGCTTAATCGTTGCCGCCACTCCAAAAAATATGATTTACATATCTCCCCGGGAGAGTATTTTTTTGTTGAACGACTGTGAGAAAGTCACTTCTGGTGACTTTAAAAAAAGGTAATTCTACTCTAACATTGCATGAAAAGTAAATTATGTTGACTCCATCTGAAATATACTGACGTACGCCACTGCACTGTAGGGTGATGATGAGGAGCAAGCAGTGGCTGTGCGCTCGTCTCTTAGATTTGAGCAGTGAAGCCCTTTTTCTACTTCCCCAGAGTCAGATGAACTCGTGGAAACCATGTTTATGTCTCTGCATGCAGTTTGAAGTTGCGAACTAGCGAAACGACCTTCAACTTCCTTCAAACTGCACGCAGACACATACAAATGGTCACCAGACGTGACCTTCTCACATTCATTCTACAGAAATACTCTCACGGGGGTCATACATCCAGACACCCCCCCCCCCGCAGCAAAGAGCAACCACCAGCCCTCCCCCTACCTTTACCACCACTGTTAGAAAAAAAATCCTAGGGGAAACAATGCACACACACACACACACACACACACACACACACACACACACACACACACACACACACCTGTCTCTTATACACATCTAGATGTGTATAAGAGACAGCACACACACACACACACACACACACACACACACACACACACACACACACACACACACACAGTGCTAGAGCTGGGTGATATCGACAAAAATCCATATTGCCATAAATTGTCTGAACTGATGCGATAATGATAGATAGAACGATAACTTTATAACATGAATGTGCACCACAGTTGTTTTGGCTATTATTCTTTAATCGACTCCTACCACTAGTTTGACGGCCAGCAGCATAACACCCTGCATGCCACTCCTGAAGCTAAGCAGGGTTGGTCCTGGTCAGTCCCTAGATGGGAGACCAGATAGTATTGAAGGGCCTGTAGGAGGCACTCTTTCCTCTGGTCAATTTTTAAAAATAATATCCCAATGCCCCAGGACCATGACTGGGGGACATTGCCCTGTGTAGGGTCCCGTCTTTCAGATGGCCCATTAAATAGGTTTCCTGACTCTCTGTGGTCACTAAAGATCCCATGGCATTACTCGTAAGAGTAGGGGTGTTAACTCTGGTGTCCTGGCATGAATCCCAATCTGACCCTCATCATGGCGACCTAATCATCCCCAACTTCCAATGGGCTCATTCATCCCCTGTAACTATTCCCCAGGTCGTTGCTGTAAACAAGCATGTGTTCTCAGTCAACTTACCGGGTAAAAAAATTATTGTAGCCATCAGTTGGAAACCCATTTAAATTGTATTTTTTTGCCGGTATATGATTAACAATCACTCACATCAGCGAATGCATTTCATTTCAAACTTGACATTTCTCTAGTATAGGATACTTATCCGAATGAACGATATCAACTAAATGCCTGAGATATTTTCTGTTAATCGTCCAGCTCTACACATTGCTGCTGTCCGCAGTGTGTTCCCTAGTGTAATGAGGCACAGTAAGCAGATAGAGTGCCACACACACACACACACACACACACACACACACACACACACCAAACTGAGTTGACAGAGTAGATCTTCCTAATTCCTTAACACTGTTGAATGCACCTGGTTTCCCCAGAGACAGGACAGGTAAGCAGCTGGCACTTTATCAGCTTACTGTGCCTCATTACACTAGGAAACGCACTAAGGACAGCAGTACTGTGTGCGTGTGCCTATGCCCAAATCCCACCACCAGGCACACACACGCGCACACACACACAAAAAGCAGGTGGGGAGGGCCGGGGACAGTGTGCAGTCTCATTAGCTAAGTGGTGTATGTTTAATTGATGGACGAAGGACGACGACCTTTGACCTCTCCCACCACTCACTCTGACCTCTGTGATTTGATTCGATTTTTATTGTTGGACATAAAAGACTGTAAAAACACCAGCAAATCAGCTGCACATGGTTGTAATTTTGGAAATCTGTTCCAAGAGATGTGTAATTCCTATTGGAATCCAGCCAGAGTTGGGATATCTAACATTTAGGATTTTTATTCACCCGCAACCTACATTCTGAATGACTGCCAGGGCTGGGAAGATTTAGACATGAGACTACCTTAAATATCAAACTGGAACAACCATTTCAGTAACGGGTGAAATAAGTCAAAGTAACAGATTGCCATAGTTTCGATTTTTGTAAAAATATTTTGGAGTTGCATAAGATTAATTAATCAATCAATGTACATTCAAAAACATAGATATTGAAACAAACCATTCTACAAATGAACCTGCAATAGAGCATGCTAGAAAATAGGAGCGTAGCTCCCTCGTCAAGAACCCCACACTTAACTCAAAGGTCCTTTATTGGGCAAGAGTTCTCCAAAGAACCTTGAGAGCTGAGGAAGAACCATTTAAGAACCTTGATTTTCCCCCCAGTGTATGTCATGGCTTGCTATAAGGCACAGCAGCTATGCCCTATTTAGCTATGACTAAGTATCGTGGTTATTATACACACAATGCACAACAACAACAAGCAATTTATGTTTGTTTTGGACTAGTAGAACTAGAAATGAGGAAGCCCTGCACAAAGCCTATGTTCCCAACCAACAGCATAGAACTGGATCTCACTGGATGATGGGATAGAGCTCTCTGGTGTTCACTGAGAGAACTGCACTCTGCCTGAGCCTCAAATTGAACACAATTTTATTTTTACCAAATAGAAACCATTTAAGAGGCAATACAAGGCACTGGGTAGAAATAAAAACAGAAATGGGTTAGGGAAACAGGCTAAATCAGAAAGACTTTCATAATGTAACAGGCGGAACAACCTGGTCCCAGAGCATTTTGTATTATTCTGTACGTAAATCCGAGACACTCCATTTAATATGGCAGGACAACATGGTCTCAGAGCATTTCGTATTATTTTGTACATAAATCCAAGACACTCCATTTAGTAAATGTTACATTTTGTATGGTATGTATTAACTTGTGGATGTCCATCACCCATTCCGTATGATATATTATGAATGACAATTAATTTTATATGTTACAAATTTGCAATATGTACAAACTTGCAAAATGATGATATGTTAAGAATTCTGGCTTGGTGGCTATTGCTAGCTAGCTAACATTCTGTAGGTTAGGGTTTAGGGTTAAGTTTAGGAGTTAGGTTGAGGGGTTAAGGTTAGGGGAAGGGTTAGCTAAAAGGGTTAAGGTTAGGGTTAGGAGAGGGGTTAGCTAAAGGGTTAGGGTTAGGAGAGGGGTTAGCTAACATTCTAAGTAGTTACAAAGTAGCTAAAAAGTAGTAAGTAGTTGAAAAGTTGCTAATTAGCTAAAATGCAAAAGTTGTCAGTGATGAGATTTGAACTCGCAACCTTTGGGTTGATAGACGTTTGCGTTATACACCCACCCACCCTGACCGACCAACCGGTTGATAGACGTTTGCGTTATACACCCACCCACCCCGACCAACCACCCTACTTAATTAAGTAACCATCTGTCTCATGTAACCATACAAACGMAACATATCATACTAACTTTGAGAGTTGCAGATTTACATTTACTGTGTTACGTTTAGTCTATGAGATCAGGTGATGCAAGTGCATACAACAGCACTACCACAAGCTGCATGGGGCACAGCACACAACAACGAGAGGTCTGTGTTCCAACTAACATTAATGCCCCAGCCAAAGGAAGTAGGCAAGCTTTCCATCTGTCATATTCATATAACCAGCTGTGACCAATGTACCCTCGTTAAATATGGGAATAATGAAATGAGCCTAACTGGCAAGTCAGAAGAGTGTGACATTAACCAGGTTTCCATCCAACCTTTTTATGTGAGTAAAGTACATGTCAAATAAAACATTTCACGACAGTACACTTGCCAAATGTCGACAAAACAAAATACACTTGACAAGGTCAAATTAATTATACGAGAAATGGTGGTGAAACGCATTTATGCTCAAATATTGATATAATAACTATCATATCGAAGTAAACTTGAAGTCATGTTATAATATGGTGTGTGGTCCTCCCTCTACGTCTCAGGAAAGCATGCAGTGTATTAGGCTACAGATAAAATAAGTTATGAACTTCACAGGGTGGTGAAAGTGCACGGTGATGAGCTTGATACTACTTTCCTATAAATATCAAGGGTCTTATTCTGGTGGCATAATAATTGATGCTTGGCTGCCTTTTGTCAAATAAAAATAACCTCGATCTTTTGTCCCTAATAATCTCATTATATAATTTAGTAGGCTATACCCGCAATGTATCTGATACTTTGAACTGTTGGCTAGAGCGAACATGCAAGACCATATAATGAAATTTAAAAATATATAAAACCATTAGAGTTGAAGGATGGAAACCCATTTCAATTGTATTTTTTTGACGGTATATGGGAATTTAACAGCAAAAATGATTTGCATGTGCACTATGTAATCGCACACAGACTTTTATCTGCAACAAGTCAATTTGATGGGATAGCTAGCTAGCGTTCGGTGGGAGTGAGAGCTGAGCTAGCAAACAGTGTAACAAAAGTATAATTTCAGATTCTACAAATACTCCAATAGAGTCTGCATTTCAGGAATCACTTTAGCAAGTACCCCTGTTGCACTGTTAAATTATTTAGCCATTTAAACTATTTGTTTTTGGAGGAAAACTTTTTGGAATGACCTCAATGGGCTTGTCCGAAGTGTCGAACTTGACAACAGTTGCTATCAATTGGAGCGCTACGACTGGTTGCCCAAACTTCTAGGTCAGGGCTTAGCGAAGGGTCAATTGTAAGGCAACCAGCTGCAAAATGATTATGTAGTTTGCTCAAGATTTGGGAATATAGCTGAACCAACATACAATGTTGCCTTCCAAAGGCAAACTTGAATTTGTAATTTGACTAAACAAGTTTTTATACATTCAGCTCACTGTGAACTCAACAAATCAAATTCAATTTTATTTGTCACATGCCCCGAATACAACAGGTGTAGTAGACCTTACAGTGAAATGCTTACTTACAAGCCCTTAACCAACAATGCCGTTTTAACATTCACACATTAGCTCAATTTCTTTCCCACCTAACTCACAGAATAATGGTGATTAACATTGGTTTCGTTGGCTTTTTTTACAGTGCTATTGTGGATGTTGTATGCATACAGACTTGTCTGCGTCATTCTGGCTGGAAGAGTATGTTTGGGGCAGCTCATCTCACCATGTGTGTGTGTGTGTGTGTGGCTGAGAAGGCTCAGCCAGAACCACTGACGGGATAGAGATTACAGTGTGTTTACAATGGCAACGGAGCTGCCATTGTAAACACACTGTAGAGGGAGTGTTTATGGTGTGAACTGTCTGCGTGGCTGTACACACACAGCTCTGGATTAGCGCCGATAGATAATGAGATGAATAAACCTCCTCCCCCAGTCTGGTTAGGGTCCAATCACACAGTAGGCAGGCCTAACGTTAAGAATTTCATTCACTACAATAGCCTTAGTAATACACTACATAGACAAAAGTATGTGGACACTGTTCATCGAACATCTTATTACAAAATCATGGGCATTAAAATGGAGCTGTTTCTCCCCTTTGCTGCTACAACAGCCTCCACTCTTCTGGGAAGGCATTCCACTAGATGTTGGAACATTGCTGCGGGGACTTCCATTCAGCCACAAGAGCATTAGTGAGGTCGGGCACTGATCGTGGGCGATTAAGCCTGGCTCGCAGTCAGCTTTCCAATTCATCCCAAAGGTGTTTGATGGGGTTGAGGTCTGGGCTCTGTACAGGCCAGTCAAGTTCTTCCACACCTACTTCGACAAACCATTTCTGAACCTCACTTTGTGCACAGGGGCATTATCATGTTGAAACAGGAAAGAGCCTTCCCCAAACTGTTGCCACAAAGTGGGAAGCACAGAATCATCTAGAATGTCATTGTATGCTGTAGCGTTAAGATTTCTCTTCACTGGAACTAAGGGGCCTAGACCGAACCATAAAAACAGCCCCAGACCATTATTTATCCACCAAACTTTACAGTCGGCACTATGCATTCGGGCAGGTAGCGTTCTCCTGGCATCCGCCAAACCCAGATTTGTCTGTCGGACTGCCAGATGGTGAAGCGTTTTCACTGCTCCAGAGTCCAATAGTGGCGAGCTTTACACCACTCCAGCCAACGCTTGGCATTGCGCATGGTGATCTTAGGCTTGTGTGCGGCTGCTCGGCCATGGAAACCTATTTCATGAAGCTCCGGACAAACAGTTATTGTGCTGACGTTGCTTCCAGAGGCAGTTCGGAACTCGGTAGTGAGTGTTGCAACCAAGGACAGACAATTTTTATGTCCCACCCGTTTCAGCACTCTGCAGTCCCATTCTGTGAGCTTGTGTGGCCTACCACTTCACAGCTAATCAGGTTAGGTCAGGTTATTTGAGCCAAATAGAGGAGAGACACCCATGAATAGTATTATTGGCAGGTAGGCTTAGCTGCTGGTTAATATCTGAATGGAATAAGAACACACACCTGCCCACACAATCACACGTGTGCACATGTGTATATGATAAAATGATTAGTGGAGGGACTCCCGAGTGGCGCATCATTCTAAGGCACTGCATTGCAGTCACTACAGACCCGGGTTCAATCCCAGGCTGTGTCACTACCGGTTGTGACCGGGAAACACATAAGGCGGAGCACAATTGGCCCAGCATGGTCCGGGTTAGGGGAGGGTTTGGCCGGCCAGGATTTCCTTGTCCCATCGTGCTCTAGCGACTCCTTGTGGCGGGCCGGGCGCCTGCAAGCTGACTTCGGTCACCAGCATGACGCTGTTTCCTCCGACACATTGGTGCGGCTGGTTAAGCGAGCAGTGTGTCAAGAAGCAGTGCGGATTGGCTGGGTCGTGTTTCGGAGGACGCATGGCTCTCGACTTTCACCTCTCCCAAGTCCGTAGTTGCAGCGATGGGACAAGACTGTAACTACCATTTGGGGAGAAAAATGGGTAAAAAGTACCACAAAAAAAACAAGTATTAGTGGAGAGGAGAGTGTAACACTAGCCCACTGACTAGGTCAGATATGCCCGTACAGGACTACACATAACACAACACTTCCCTCACTATGCCTGGGTTGGCAGACGCCTTGGTTCTGATCACACAGTGTATGAGGCATATCTATTGTTCTTTTTCTCTTTTTCCCGTACAGGACTACACATAACACAACACTTCCCTCACTATGCCTGGGTAGTTGGCAGACGCCTTGGTTCTGATCACACAGTGTATGAGGCATATCTATTGCTCTTTTTCTCACACACAAGCCTTAGGCATTTTCTATTTCCAGCTCTTCTCGGAATATCAGAAACTCATGATCAGATATGGGGCTTCACTTATAAAAGAAAGGAGGATAAACTGAGAAGATTGGAAGATGAAATGTACCTATATTAAACAATATAAAAGGGAGAAAACAACTGTGCTATGGGGAGGGGTACATTCGGGGGCCTGGTCAACTAAATGAACACAATTATCATACCCCCTTTCCACATTTTCCAACAGACTCACACTGCGTCACCTTTAATACCCGCAGGGGGCAGCCGAGAGAGGATTTTTAGGTTCTTTGCCCTCACTGGCACTGTGATCCTCCATGAGTAAATATGAACACAGAATTAAATGCTCTAATGCCTCGCTTTTGCCTCGATGGTCTGGCCTGCCTGGCCTGCCTGGAACTGGACTGCAGCTCATAGATGTTTTGAGAGACACACAGGCAGATCAAATGTAGGTTAAACCTCCAGTACAACATCTTATTCACCCATGCATGATGATATTTGTGTCTCATCGCAATAGTTTTACAGTGCCGGAATCCTGTCTGGTCTTACCAAGAACCAAATACAGTATATGAAAACATTTCTCAAAACCCATCACCAAGTTCTGAGGAGAACATCGTGCCAGTCCTAATCAGTAGGCCTTAATATGGATTAAATGGATAGGGTAGATTTAGTTCAACCAAATCAAATCAAACTTTATTTGTCACATGCGCCGAATACAACAAGTGTAGACTTTACCGTGAAATGCTTACTTACAAGCCCTTAACCAACAGTGCAGTTCAAGAAGAAGAAATATTTACCAAATAGACTAAAATTAAATTAAATAATAAAAAGTAACACGATAAAAACAACGAGGCTATATACAGGGGGCACCGGTACCGAGTCAGTGTGCGGGGGTACAGGCTAGTTGAGGTAATCTGTACATGTAGGTGGGGGCGAAGTGACTATGCATAGATAACAAACAAACAGTGAGTAGCAGCAGTGTACAAAAGGGAGGGGGGGGGGGGGGTCAATGTAAATTGTCCGGTGGCAATTTTATAAATTGTTCAGCAGTCTTATGGCTTGGAGGTAGAAGCTGTTGAGGAGCCTTTTGGTCCCAGACTTGGCGCTCCGGTACCGGTTGCAGTGCGGTAGCAGAGAAAACAGTCTATGACTTGGGTCACTGGAGTCTCTGACAATTTTATGGGCTTTCCTTTGACACCTCCTATTATATAGGTCCTGGATAGCAGGAAGCTTGGCCCCAGTGATGTGCTGGGCCATTCGCACTACCCTCTGTAGCGCCTTACGGTCAGATGCCGAGCAGTTGCCATACCATGCGGTGATGCAACCGGTCAGGATGCTCTCGATGGTGCAGCTGTAGAACCTTTTGACGATCTAGAGACCCATGCCAAGTCTCCTGAGGGGGAAAAGATTTTGTCGTGCCCTCTTCACGACTGTATGTTTGGACCATGATAGTTCGTTGGTGATGTGGACACCCAACCAAACTCTCGACTCGCTCCACTACAGCCCCGTTGATGTTAATGGGGGCCTGTTTGGCCCACCTTTTCCTGTAGTCCACGATCAGCTCCATTGTCTTGCTCACATTGAGGGAGAAGCTGTTGTCCTGGCACAACACTGTCAGTTCTCTGACCTCCTCCCTATAGGCTGTCTGATCGTTGTCGGTGATCAGGCCTACCACTGTTGTGTCGTCAGCAAACGTAATGATGGTGTTGGAGTCATGTTTGGCCACGCAGTCGTGGGTGAACAGGGAATACAGGAGGGGACTAAGTGCACACTCCTGAGGGGCCCTAGTGTTAAGGATCAGCGTGGCAGACGTGTTGTCGCCTACTCTTACCACCTGGGTGGCGGCCCGTCAGGAAGTCCAGGATCCAGTTGCAGAGGGAGGTGTTCAGTCCCAGGGTCCTTAGCTTAGTGATGAGCTTCATGGGCACTATGGTGTTGAATGCTGAGCTGTAGTCAATGAACAGCATTCTCACATAGGTGTTCCTTTTGTCCAGGTAAGAAAGGGCAGTGTGGAGTGTGATTGAGATTGCGTCATCTGTGGATCTGTTGGGGTGGTATGCGAATTGGTGTGGGTCTAGGGTGTCCGGGGGGATGTTGTTGATGTGAGCCATGACCAGCCTTTCAAAGCACTTCATGGCTACCGATGTGAGTGCCATGGGGCGGTAATCATTTAGGCAGGTTACCTTCGCTTCCTTGGGCACAGGGACTATGGTGGTCTGCTTGAAACATGTAGGTATTACAGACTTGGTCAGGGAGAGGATGAAAATGTCAGTGAAGACACTTGACAGTTGGTCCGCGCATGCTTTGAGTACACGTCCTGGTAATCCGTTTGGCCCAGTGGCTTTGTGAATGTTGACCTGTTTAAAGGTTTTGTTCACATCAGCTACCGAGAGCATTATCACACAGTCATCCAGAACAGCTGGTGCTCTCGTGCATGCTTCAGTGTTGCTTTCCTCTAAGCGAGCATACAAGGCATTTAGCTCGTCTGGTAGGTTCGCATCACTGGGCAGCTCGCGTCTGGGTTTCCCTTTGTAGACGGTAATAGTTTAAMCCCTGCCACATCCGACGAGCATCAGAGCTGGTGTAGCAGGATTCAATCTTAATCCTGTATTGACACTTTGCTTGTTTGATGGTCTGAGGGCATAGCGGGATTTCTTATAAGCGTCCGGATTAGTCTCCCGCTCCTTGAAAGCGGAAGCTCTAGCCTTTAGCTCGATGCGGATGTTGCCTGTAATCCATGGCTTCTGGTTGGGATATGTACGTACAGTCACTGTGGGGACGACSTCATCGATGCACTTATTGATGAAGCCGATGACTGAGGTGGTGGATTCCTCAATGCCATTGGATMAATCCCGGAACATATTCCAGTCTGTGCTAGCGAAACAGTCCTGTAGTGTAGCATCCGTGTCATCTGACCACTTCCGTATTGACCGAGTCACTGGTACTTTCTGCTTTAGTTTTTGCTTGTAAGCAGGAATCAGGAGGATAGAATTAGGGTCAGATTTGCCAAATGGAGGGCGAGGGAGAGCTTTGTATGCATCTCTGTGTGTGGAGTAAAGGTGGTCTAGGATTTTTCCCCCCCTGGTTGCACATGTAACATGCTGGTAAAAATTTGGTAAAACTGATTTAAGTTTGCCTGCATTAAAGTCCCCAGCCACTAGGAGTGCCGCTTCTGGGTGAGCATTTTCTTCTTTGCTTATGGCCTTATAGAGTTGGTTGAGAGCGGTCTTAGTGCCAGCTTCATTCTGTGGTGGTAAATAGACGGCTACGAATAATACAGATGAGAACTCTCTTGGCAGATAGAGTGCCTTATGATAAGCTGTAGACGACACTACCTCAGGCGAGCAATACCTTGAGACTTCTTTAATATTTGACATTGCACACCAGCTGTTATTAACAAAAAGACACACACCCCGGCCCCTTGTCTTACCAGAGATAGCATCTCTGTTCTGCCGGTACATGGAAAATCCCGCTAGCTCTATATTGTTCGTATCTTCGTTCAGCCACGTCTCGGTGAAACATAAGATGTTACAGTTTATAATGTCTCGTTGGTAGGATAATCTTAATTTTATTTTCCAATGATTGCACGTTAGCAAGAAGAATGGAAGGCAGTGGGAGTTTACTCGCTCGCCTCCGGATTCTCAGAAGGCTGCCCGATCTGCGGCCCCTTTTCCAGCGTCTTTTCTTCATGCAAAAGGCGTAGATCTGGGCCTGTTCCAGTGAAAGCAGGATATCCTTCTCGTCGGACTCGTTAAAGGAAAAAGTTTCTTCCAGTCCGCTGTGAGTAATTGCTTTTCTGATGTCCAGAAGTTATTTTCGGGCCTTCCTTGTTTTATGGATTTGGCAGTAATCTGTGGATCTGTGGATCCTGATAATCAGCAAAATATGGGTTAGTCTACTTTTACAGTTGACCATTATTATTATTAATTAGAAAGCGATATGAGCTGGAGAACCCCTTTTACATGCTCCAAATAATCATGCCTAAATCAATGCAAAATCACTTCAAGCTAAGTGTAGAATAGGCAGATCCTCTTCAGCACGCTACACTGAAATACTGATAGGTCTACCTAAAACACTCCTGGTACCTAATCCATTGGTGGTGCAATGGCCTACTTCTTCATTCAATTAGCTTCCAGTCAATCAGCCCTACTCCTTTACTGTGTCCTCCCTGGGAGAACCCAGAGCAAGAYCATAACACAGACTGGGACCTTATCGTCAATATCTGTGTGAGAGCGATAGCTTAGCTATTCTATACGCTGCACACTACAAAACAGATGTTTCCTCACTATTAGCATACAGCTTTCATATAGCCTACCCAATCGTTATACAGTCATCAGTGTGAGCTAACAGACGTCAAACAGTAATAACAACTGATATTTCCTCATGACTACTTACTTGAAATGGTCTGTATTGGGCTATGGTTTAGCTGGTTAGCTAGCTGCCTGTCACGCTGATTAATAACAGCGTCATGACATGACTAAGGATTCGTGTTAAGTGGCACCCATCAGAATGTTTTGTTTTGAGAGTTGCTCTTAACTACCAGAGTAGGCTTACTTGTGCTTACTATAAATGTCATGTTACCCAAACAAGCATGGAAGGGAGTGGGTGTGTGTGGATTATGGGCTTTGTTTTAGCACCTTCATGGTCCTGACTGAATTCAACCCAAACACAGCCTTGTTACAGCTGTTTCTCCAGACCAGAAGGGGAACTGGTGCACATTGCTGTCCTGCAGGTTTGACTTCTCATGACACATTTTGCAGCAGTGGAAAAACATGGCCGCACCTACAACCACACGAATACACACACTCAAACACAGGAACACGCATAGACAGAAGTGTGATCTATGTGCACGTCATCCTGAGTCCGATACGGCACAGACTACTCTGACACCCATTTCCTCTCTCCCTTCCGCTTAACTCTCCCTCTCCTTCCTCCGCTGTCTCCTCCACTGCTGTCCAGGGACAGGCAGTCCCTCCCTCCCTCTCCACTGAATTACAGTGCATGAGGCTCATATGGTGTACTCTGCTAGGCTGATAAGGCCTATATGGTACCACCCTCATCGCTAGCATTGAGAATTTGAGATACACACAAACAAACAGGTAAACAAGGGCATCTAAACACCAGGTAAGTGATGTCCATTCAGTAGAGCTAGCCAGGTCTGGTCTGGTGTATTGACTCTTCACCATCACTAAGTGATCCCCTCTGGGAATCAATTCAATGAATTCATTAAGTCAGCTGAGGTCTGAGTTCTGACAACCTTGACGCCTGTACCTAGTCCTCTGACTTCCATTGAAGAACCACCACAACATAGCAATGCTAGCATTTATACATAGCATTTATATATTTGACTGAACTCCAAACTATAATCATAATTAGGCTTAAATAATTTGTCATATTTGCAAAAGGTCTCTCAAATTTGGGGCCTGATGGGAGTTGAGAGCTGAAGCAACAGTAACCAGCTACTACAGAATTTTTTTTMGGTTTGAATTCCTGAGAACATTCTGCTACCTGGCTGCCTCACTCTACTGAACCACACACAGTCCTGTTCGCCAGGCTGCTCACATCTTCAATCAGCTGGCGAAAGGCAAGACAAAAATCAATGCAGTTTACAATGCAATGTGTCGCAACATTATTCAGACTGCATTGGCTCATACAGGGATCTACATTACAGCAATACACAGAGAGCAGATCTATACAACCCTCACTGTTAGCGCTGAGGCTGGAGTTTCTATAGGATATCACTAACAACGCCCAGTGTGTGTGTATAAATCTGCTCTCTGTGTATTGCTGTAATGTAGATTGCATTGTAAACTGCATTGATTTTCGTCTTGCCTTTCGCCAGCTGATTGAAGATGGGAGCAGTGGTACATACAGAGTCATGATAATGTTATTGAAACTCTAGTGCAGGGTTGCCAAACTAATTTTCCCCCGGGGGCCACATCCGGTCTTCAACAAGGTTGAAAATTGGTTAAATATCCTCGTTGACAAAAAGTGCCAAAAAATAGAATTTGGAATTTGATGCTCCCTGACTGTCTAGCTTTCACTTCAGTGATTATTAGTGAACTGGACACAGTCCAGAAACTGTATGAATGTAGGTCCATTATCATCACTGCACAATTTCAATTTGGTTTTGGTTATTTTAAAGTATATTGAGTTTGTGAGCTGTGTGTTTGACACCCCTGCTCTTGTGGTTCTGAAGTAATGCCAGCAAAATTAATAAACTCCAAATTGAGATGACTGAGTAATCAAGAACAATAACTCTAGGACGGTCAGAGGTTTAGCCATCATTCATTTCAATGTGTTTACCTACAAATCTACCTGATTATGTATTTAAAAAACATTTTAAAACACAAACTAGCAACAGAAACTCAGGAAAAAAAGAAACGTCCTCTCACTGTCAACTGTGTTTATTTTTCAGCAAACTTAACATGTTTAAATATTTGTAGGAACATAACAAAATTCAACAACTGAGACATAAACTGAACAAGTTCCACAGACATGTGACTAACAGAAATGGAATGTGTCCCTGAACAAAGAGGGGGTGAAAATCAGAAGTAACAGTCAGTATCTGGTGTGGCCACCAGCTGCATTAGGTACTGAAATGCATCTCCTCCTCATGGAATGCACCAGATTTGCCAGTTCTTGCTGTGAGATGTTACCCCACTCTTCCACCAAGGCACCTGCAAGTTAGCCGGACATTTCTGGGGGGGGGGTGGCCCTAGCCCTAGCCCTCCGATCCAACAGGTCCCAGGCGTGCTCAATGGGATTGAGATCCGGGCTCTTCGCTGGCCGTGGCAGAACAATGACATTCCTGTCTTGCAGGAAATCACGTACAGAACGAGCAGTATGGGTGGTGGCATTACCATGCTGGAGGGTCATGTCAGGATGTGCCAGCAGGAAGGGTACCACATGAGGGAGGAGGAAGGCTCAGTCCCCAGACAGACAGATAAGTGTGAGTATTTAGCCTGTGTTCTTATGCGTGAGCTGGTGAAAGAGTGATAGGATCACATTACTACGTTTTTTTGTTGTTACTTTAAACCTTTTTTCTCCCCAATTTCGTGGTATCCAATTGGTAGTTACAGTCTTGTCTCATCGCTGCAACTCCCGTATGGACTCGGGAGAGGCGAAGGTCGAGAGCCGTGCGTCCTCCCGAAACACGACCCAACCAAGCCGCACTGCTTCTTGACACAATGCCCACTTAACCCGGAAGCTAGCTGCACCAACGTGTCGGAGGAAACACTGTGCACCTGGCAACCGTGTCAGCGCACACTACGCCCGGCCCGCCACAGGAGTCGCTAGTGCGCGATGGGACAAGGACATCCCTGCTGGCCAAACCTTCCCCTAACCTGGACGACGCTGGGCCAATTGTGAGCTGCCCCATGGGTCTCCCAGTCAGGGGCCGGCTGCGACAGAGCCTGGACTCGAACTCAGAATCTCTAGTGGCACAGCTAGCCCTGCGATGCAGTGCCTTAGACCACTGACTGACTGTACACCATAAAAGAAGCAAAAGTTGGATGAAAAGTTGGACGTGCCGAAATAGAAAAAAGTTACACTTAATTTCATCTACTGTAGGTCGAGATGAGCCTCCTGTCTGTAGCAATAGACAGGTAGACTTACGTCTCCTGAAGGGCCTAACCATACACAAAACAGCACACACACACGTGGGCACGCATATGCTCAAACGCTCATGTGGACGTGCAAACACACACACGACAATGAATGGACAGGAAGGCCAACTTGTTGACAGACTATTGCCAAGATGTCATCTGAGAACATGCTGTGGGTGTTCTTGTTGTGGTTTCCACTCCAGCTCAAAGCATGTCTCTACAGAGAGATTGTTCACAGCAGCAGCCAAGCATGGGCCGTTAACAAACACATAGCTTTGACATAGCTTTGACCTTTGAAGGTGGTAAAGTCCAGAAAGATAGAGGATGTTACAGTTGCATTTGTCAATTTCTATTTCAGAGCAATTTCAAGTAACATGATGTCAATATCCCCCATTTGAATCAACTGAAATTGACACATTGTTATACATCCATTATTAGCTGCGTGATAATAAGAGACATTTCCAACATCGTTCAATTAATGGCAACAACAACAAAAGACACTGAGCTTAAATAAATGTATATTTGACACGTTTGTGAGTGACGTGGTATCATTTGGTGAACGTATCCTGAAGCAACAGATAGACCATTCCAGCACCTTCCATAGCTGCGCGCGTGTAGGCAGAACCTTGGTATGGTATCACCTAATTGATGCAGTGACTACACCGGTGACGTCGGTCCAATAGCATCATGCCATGAAGTCGGCTCCTCTCTCTCCAGACCAATTCGCATGCACTTTACAGAGCCACTGCGCCGCGGCGCGCACACCAACACTGCACTCCGTCATAACCGGCTCATGCGCCATGCAAAATACAGCACTCGCACACCCAAAATTCACAGAGATCTCATTCACTCTAGTATAAGTCCCTCTATACACACTGTGTATAGGTACTGTTACGTCATATAGCATATAGCATATAGCATATAGCATATGGTCATTTATTGCGATCTACAACTTCAGCATGCAATTCATATCCTATATGGGCAAGACTCCACTCCGGGTATGATATATGATATTAATCGACGTAACCACACACACCGGCCCGAGAGACGTTGCCAATGACAACTTCCAACACAGTTGGACCGCCCAGAAGAGATGGACCCGAGCCGCAGAGGCCAGGCAGAGTTCCAATTCCCGCCAGCACCATCGCAGTATGCCTGTGTGTGTGTACGTTGTGCCATAGGCGCGCAAAAACAGACTCTCCCCCATATGTCGCCTTCACACCAGCCACTCGGCCAGACACTGTCAACAGTGACAGCCGTCTGGCTGACGTTGTATGGGAAGCCTTATAACCGCTATCACTGAAACAAAACACAACAAACGAGCACAGCACTGCACAGCACTGCACAACCAACACTCCAAGTACACTCCTCTCCCCGACCGCCGCCCTGCTTACCTCTTTCCGTGGGCTGCCTTGTCTTTTTTCCCCTTCGGCCTTCTCTTTCGGGCCTGGATGGCCATCACTAAGAGATGTATGCAGAGGTAGGACCGAGGTCCGAGCACGGAGTGAGAGTGGGGGACAGGGAGAAAGAACAACACATTAGTCTCGAGCTATAACTGGCCGGTCCAAGCATCGTTTACCTAAAAGGTTGAAAACCCCTCACGCGCGTCATTTCACTACTTCTAACCAAAACCTACAGATACTGTCCAGGATGCAGAATATTTGAAGAATAAAAGAGATTTCCATACCTTTCCTGGAGCTCATGATGTTTTCCTCCTTCCCCTCAGCAGCAGCGGCAGCTCAGCGCCAGCAGCCGGGATCTCTCGCTATCCAGCCTTCCCTCCAGAGAACGCGCACTCCCTCTGTCGTTAGGAGGAGGAGGCGCGCTCAGGCACTGGAGCTCTATGCTACATGGCCGCGCACAACTGGCAGGTGAGGTGAGTGCAAAAAGGAGCCCCCAAAGAACCAAAAACAGAAATACTGACTCCCGTCTACATTATTAGACTATCCCAATGTATTGTCTCTGATGTCATGAACTTGAAAGGATTCCCCTTGCCTGCCTCCATATTTATCACCATCTCAAAGCATTATTAGTTATTAGGCCTATATGCTAACGGGGGCATATTATGAGTAAGGGAAAGACTCCAGCTAAATTATCCACCATATTTTATATTTTTGCAAGACATTTTATTGACAAGTTGGTTTACTTTTCTGTCAGAGGTCTTAAAGGATCTTACCAATTTGGAGAACTGTTAAGGCTATGGGTTTGGAAATGAATCTGTTGTGGCACCCCATAATCCGTAGCCATGGTGAGTCATATGGCAAACATAATCCGTTATTATCTCACCCTAGATCACAAGCATCCCTATCCCTGACCCTGAACAACAATTTTCCTATAGATAGGCCTATTTCTCAAATAAATGTTGAATGAGAGTAGACCTATCTGGGATTGGTTAACCTACATGTTCTTATTATAGGCCTAGATTAATACTAGGCTATTCAAATTATAATGTATGAGGAGGTATCGTCATTGAACACTAAGAGGAAGCTGCTAAATCATAGGCTACTCATATATCAAATATATTGTTWAGTTGTAACACCGTGGTGTTTGGCCAAAGTAACCCTAATAGCATGGAGCTTTGTGATTGACAGGCCCTTGAGGCAATGGGTGTTTGATATGGGCGGGTTTCAAGGAGTGACTATTTCCGGAGTCAAACACACGTGTGTAGGAAAACTGGCGTACTTTATTGTGCGCTCTCTACTAAACCCCTGTACGAGCAGGTAAATCCAATTTTGCAATAGAAACAATTAATGTCAGTATTTCCACATTGCATTCATGTAACTATGCATAGCTTTGCCCTGGCTAAGCATTTGTGGGCGCATTTGACTAGTCATGTTTCTACTTGGCATGAGCTATCGTTAGCAGGCTAGCTAGCTAGTAGCTAATTAGTCAGTCGAAGATAACATCACAACAGAGGCATGCATCTATGAAATTAAACAGGTTTCCGAACCATCTGCCAGTTGGATGGAACTGGGTACCAACAATGTAGTAGCATAGCCACAGTGTGAAATGTTGTTGTTACACAGTTTCAGAAAGGAAGATACATTCGCTATAACTAAACAGAATAATTGATAATGTCGTGTTTACAACGATGCTACAGTAGGTACCTAATCATCCTGCCAATCAGGCGATGCAATTATTTTTTTATGTTGGTCTGGAGGGTGCAGGATATGAGGGCCGGTGCGCAAAAAAAGGGCCAGTGTGTTTTTGCGTTACTGATTAATTATTGAATCACCTACAACTGGGCTGGGTCCAGTACTAAAAAAAAGTAGTAGAACGTTCCATTAAACGGAACCGGTGCTGTTCTGAACGACCAGTTGAAAAACGTGGAGGGGAGGGTTGGGGCAGGGTTTCCCAAACTCGGAAAGGGGAGGTGTTAGATGGCCAATCCAGTACCTTGCTAGAGGCTAGTGTTCACAGAATATTTGGTTGGAGCGACATGCTCTGTAAAAAAAATAAAATGCCTTGTTTACATCCATAGGTCCATCAGGAATTCTCTTTGGGTTGCTTTGAGGTACCATACACCCCATCTACTAACTGCTGACATCCGAGCACCAGGTATCTGCCAGATACACAGCTTTTTCTTTAAGGTCCCTATCAGCAATCTGTAAGTCAAGTGTTCAGCACAACTCTCCCATTATATTAAAAGAGAAGTTCACTTTATTTGAACCAAATCTGTATTTTGGATGTAAATGGCATGTTATAGAAGTGCCCAGATACTTTTTTTTGCAATCAATTGTTTTTGAGAAATGTACAATCTACCAGCTGTATATTTCCGCATGCTCGTTCAGCAGTAGGGGCACAGATAACGTGCTCCAAAAACACCCAAATACATCCTTTTAGAAACAGCAATGCGTTCAGTATTTTTTTTGTAAAAAAAATTATTTAACCTTTTTTAACTAGGCAAGTCAGTTAAGAACAATTTCTTATTTACAATGACGGCCTAGGAACAGTGGGTTAACTGCCTTGTTCAGGGGCAGAACGACAGATTTTTACCTTGTCAGCCTGGGGATTTGATCTAGTAACCTTTTGGTTACTGGCCCAATGCTCTAACCACTAGGCTACCTGCCGCCCATATAGTGATATACAGTATAGTGATGAAGGTCTTTAGATGTTGTACATATTAAATTGTTTTTCCTAACTAGTGTTGCACAGTATACTGTAACTTTGGTACTTTTTGGATACTAGAACATGAAACACGGTTCGGTACTAAAATTTTTGTTTTGTTACTTTCGATACTTCTGTCAAATGTGTCTCATGGATCAAGCGCCTGTCTATCAGTGCAGCCGACCCCTTATTATAGCGCTCACCCTTGCCTGCTCCACTTACTCACTGCTAGCCTCCACTGGGATTCTGGGCTGCATCATGTTAGCTCCCCATTCATGCTGCTCACAAGTAACACACTTGAATAATGCGACACGTTATGTAGAAATGTTGCAACTGTTATTTACTGTTCGCAAAACAATGTCCACACAGGCTAGAACACTTCACAATGCAAGATACAGGTAGATTCCACCTATTATAGGCTACATTTCCTTGCTAGCTGACAGCTAAAGCTGATATTAATTCACTGACCTAGTACTTTGTTTGTGATAATATGCAAACCATCATGCAAAATATGCTGATTTCAAAGCTGATTGCCATCCAAAACTTAATTAATTAACTTATTCGGTCTCTCTCTCTCATCTCTCCCAAAGAGTATCTATTGCAGGGATGGGCAACTCCAGTCCTCGGGGGGGCCTGATTGGTGTCACATTGTGCGCCCCCCCCCCCCAATTGATTAAACTCAATAACTCAATGTATGCACGCTCCTATTGAATATGCATTTACCTGTATTGTGGCTAGGCCGAGGCTACATCTTGATTTACCCAGTTTATTAATAGAGATTTACCATTCAAAAAATTATTACCATTACGTTGTAATGCAGTTAGATTTGTAAAAACAAAGTCAAATTGATTGTATGATAGGTTTTATTATTATTATTTAAATGTAGTGATATTGAACTCAAAATATGCCCAACGATTGAACAGAGCAGTAGTGGTATTGTTTTGATATAGAGTATCTGGATGGTATAGAGTATTGTCATACTAAACCTGGTATCGAAGTCAAAATTCTGGTATTGTGACAACACCATTCTGAACTTTATCTGTGACTTTGTATACCGTTTTGTGCGACTCAAGCAGGTTCAGCTGTGCTGCTTCTCAGTGTTGCCTGCGCATACGCACACGAAACAGGATCTTGGACCACACTGAGAAGTGTCGCTCGAGTCGCACAAAATGGAATTTAACGTTGAGGATACATTTCGGGAATGACACAATTTCATGTGTACATCTAAAGACCTGCGTCACTATASTGAGTGTTGCCGTTTCTAAAAGGACATATTTGGGTATTTTCGGAGCCATTTGTTCATGTTTTATTTGTGCCCCTGCAACTGCTGAACGAGCCTGAGGAAGTATCTCGCTGGTGGGGCTAGTTTCTCCAAGACAAGTGAGATCGCAAAGAAAGTGTCTGGGAACTTCTATAACATGCCATTGATGTCCAAAATACAGATTTATTTCAAGTAAATTGAGCTTCTCCATTAATTCTATAAGAGTAGGTGTTTGTAGTAGTGGTGTGGATGTTAACAATGACATGCTGAGTGAATTCGATGTCTTCTCTTGCCCCTCAGCTTGGGCCCTATGGCCGACACAGAGCCCATGCTGGTCCCTGCCGCTGGGGGGGAGAAGAGAGCATGCCCTGCTTTGGAGGAGGAGGAGGTTGACCACAACACCAAGAGACCCAGAGTCCAGAAGGAAGAGAAGAACGGAGGGCCCTCTCACAAGCTGCCCCAGGATGAGGGAGAAGAGCCAGAGGGGGAAGAGACGGAGCCATTGGAAGAGGATGGAGAAGGGGAAGGGTTGGGGTCAGGAGAGGCCTTTGCAGAGATGATGAAGCATGGCCTCACAGAGCTGGATGTGGGGATTCTGAAGTTTGTCAGTGAACACAAGGGGTTCTCAGGCATTCTCAAGGAGAGGTTAGTCCTGACTCCGGCCCTCCTGAAGAGCGATCTGAACATGGCGTATGTGTTGCTGTGTGTGTTTCGCTATGACTGAGATTAGCTCTTGCTCTGTCTGTGTTAAGGTACTCTGACTTTGTGGTGCACGAGATCAACAGAGAAGGCAAGACAGTGCTGTTGGATGATCTCTCCGTTCCTGAGGAGGCTGAGGTGAGCTAACAATGAATCAGTACATTTCTTTAGTCTTGCAGTTTAGAGTGAAATATAATCTATAAGTCATTGTTGAAGTTAAACTCTGATGTTGGACTTGTCTTGCAATAGGAGGCCCCGGTAGAGCAGCCAGAGTCCCAGGTTTTCACAGAGGAGCAGAAACAGCAGCTGGAGCAGCTACAACTCTTCAAGAACAAAGAGGGCAATGTCTCTATAGAGGTGAGTGCATGCATCGTTTCCACCAATCCCACTGAAAGTTTATTTTCATTGTATCTTCACATTGTATCATTCTAGTTAAGATGCAAAGTTTACATTTGACCACGGTCCTCAAAGGCAAACTTTAGAGATCAATTAAGTTTTGATTACACGCACACAGGTAGCCGATGACACAAAAGAGAAGCGGACCCTGGTCCACAAGGCTGTGAAGACCCTGTACCCTGGACTGGAGACCAAGACAGAGGAGCGGGAGGGAAAGAAGTTCATCGTGGCCTACCACGCAGCCGGGCAGAAAGCCCTCGCAGGTACAGGAGAGAATGGGAGATGGGTGTCGTGGACATTTTCTGGGTTGTCTCTCTGGTTTAATTCCTATTGCTGGGTGAAATCTCTGTAACATCGATCATAGAACCGAATCAAGTCGCTTTCACGTTCTCTTACTTCAACAAAGAGTTTACATTTCAGAATGGGGAAAGTTATGATTGAATGGTTGGAAAAGGGTGGTGCTGCATGCCCTTGTTCAGCTTGGCCTCATGTCTCTCATTACATGGGGTTCTCTCTAAGCTGAGTAGCTACTGGGTTGGCTATGGGATTATATGTAGGGTGCATGAATGAACAGGTGCATGTGTGAGGTCAACACACCTGCATGATGATGCTGACTAAAGATCCAGACCAAAGATCCTGACCAGTCCCATGGACTGAGAGAGATCACATGGATCTTGATTTTTATCCAGGTTTCTGTGAACTTTTAGATGTTAGAAGTCTCCCCAACAAATCAGCAGTCTCTCTCTCTCTCGAAGTGGACTGGCATGTTTTGCCTCTGAATCAATTCCCTGGGCTTGTTAAGATCATTTAAGACGTCGCCGTTTTTCACCTTGAATCATTTCCTGTAAATGTAGTGGCCTATTCAAAAAGAGCACAACATGGTAGTCATCAAATAATGGCTACTCTGTCATGCCCGTGGAACACTCCTGCTGCACAGAACGGTTTAGACACAACGGCATTCCAACCCTGCATGCTGACCTCGCCACCCCTGCCGGTCTGTCTGTCTAACGGTCCACGACCATCTTTTAGTAACATTCTTTTATCATTTATATCCTATTCCTTTTGCTCTTCTCTGGGTGGACAGAGGTCAAAGCAGCTGCAGGTAAGACTTTCTCGTCAATGGCAAGGTGTGTAGAATTTGCAGGAAACTAGCTTCAAAACAGCTCAATTTTGTCGCTGGTCAACAGGGGGGGGCTCTAAAATATTCGGTCACCTTTAGCCACGCCCCCGCCACGCCCACCACCTAAGCCCTGTTATTATCCAGAAAAAACGCTGCACATAATAAATAATAAAACCACTCTGATTATCCTGCTTGTTCAATATGGCTACTATTTTATTGGTAAATAGTTTTATTGGTAAATAGTCATTACCAATTTCAGGGTGTAGGCTAAGCTAGAAGAACCCCTGTTAGTTAGTTTAGAGCAATGGGGAATGAGTGTTCGAGGGGAGCATTTCAATTACTGAGGCGTCCGTCTTGGGACATATATGCAGGATGCTCGTGGCATAAAACAGTTGTTAAAGAAGTGGTTGCTGCTGTCTGTGTTGGGCTCCTTAACAGAGCTGCCTCCGCACAAAAGGATAAAGGAGCCAGATAGTAATTTGAAAAGCATACCAAAGCACTGAATACTGATGTATTCTCTGACAGATGCGGTCTGTCTGCTACTCTGCCTTTATCGCCACAACTCACTCCTGTCCTCCTGTCTCCCTGGCCAGCCCCCAGGAAACACTCCTGGCCTAAGAGCCGCGGGGCCTTCTGCCACTTCGTCCTCTACAAGGAGAACAGAGACACCATGGAGGCCATCAACGTGCTCTCGAAGTTCCTCAGGTAAAAAACACACACAGTTTCACACATGTAAGCAAAACTTCTACTAAACTGTACAACTCCTGATTTTGTGTCTGTTATTTCCCAGGATGAGGCCCAATGTCTTCTCCTACATGGGGACCAAGGACAAGAGAGCCATCACTGTGCAGGAGATTGCAGTTCTCAAGTGAGTGTGGTGGCTTGCTGCTATCAGCAAATACTTGTAAATACGTACTTACTTAACCTATGTTCTCTGTCCCTTCAGGATCACAGCAGAAAGACTGTCTCACCTCAACAAGTGCCTCAATAACTTTAAACTGGGAAACTTCTGCTACAAGAAACACCCTCTGAAGCTGGGAGAACTACAGGGCAATCACTTCACTGTGGTCATCAGGTCAGTGGATACTAGCTGCGCGTGTCGATGTGCGTAATCTCTTTGCTTGAACTTATTCTTTGTAACTCAAACTACTCTCCAATCCTGATTTGATTCATTGAACAATTAAAATAGCGCAGCAACTTTTAATCTGATCTACGCGTTGCTATTTGTTCCTGGCTGGTTACCTCCCACACAGGAACATCACAGGGACAGAGGAGCAGGTCCAGCAGGCCATGTCCTCCCTTAGAGAGACGGGCTTCATCAACTACTATGGCATGCAGCGCTTTGGCACCACCGCCGTGCCCACACACCAAGTTGGCAAGTAAGGACACGGACTCTCACACATTTGGGTATGGGGTCGGCAGGTAAAAACGTGATCCCCTTGGTGCATAGGGTAACCGGCCCATGGGTACGGGGTTGGCAGGGGACGGATGATTGACTGTTGTTGTGTCCCTCTGTTTGGACCAGGGCCATCTTGCAAGACAACTGGAAGGAAGTGATAGATCTGATCCTGAAGCCTCGCCCTGGAGGTGAAACATTTACTGCCTTTCATTTGTCTTTATATCGAATACATGTCCGCTACCAAATGGACAAATCTAAAATGGATAACATTATTGCAGGAGCGCGTGTCAAACCGTTTCTGCCACGGTGTGGCCCTTGTGACAACTGCAGATGTAAAAAGGATGTTTTAATAGAATATGATGTATTGATTTACTGCTCTCCCTCTCTCTGCCAAGCGGAGAAAGGTTATCTGGTGAAGTGCCGTGAGGAGTGGGCCCAGTCCCAGGACCCAGAAGCAGCGCTGCAGAAGCTGCCTGTTAAACGCTGTGTGGAGGGACAGCTGCTCCGAGGTCTCTCCATGTACGGCAAGAAGAACATCATCACTGCCTTCGCCATGGTGAGCTGAGCCCGCTTTTACTCGTACAAACTAACTGGCAGACGCACTTTTATAACTGGTCAGGAAGCAATGGCTGTACTCACGCACACTTGCCAAATGGCAATATCAGACATCACGCACCTTTTATTTATCCCCAAGTTGTTCCAATGGACTAAGTTGTTAAAAGTGAGAAACAAATGTAGCCACACACACTGTTAATTTGTTTGACTTATTAAAGCTGCTATATGTCACTTTATGAACGGCCTGACCAAATTTGCATAGAAATGTGCATTATAGATATGCCATTCTCATTGAAAGCAAGTCAAAGAAGCGGTAGATGTGTTCTATGTGTGCTATTTCTATGCTTCCTGTTATGTTTCGTTTGTGCGTCTTTTACCTTCTGTCTTGCCCACCAGTTGAAAATGCTATATTTTTGGTTATGTAAAAAATATTTCGCAGTGGTTTAGATGGTACAATGATTCTCTACGCTATACTTGCTTGTTTTGTCACAAACTGAAATTATGCGAACTATTCAAATTGTAGCAACCAGGAAATGGTGAAGGAGTTTCTGCTTAGTGCACCTTTTTTAAAGTATGTTTTTCTCTGGTTTATTATAGCTGAGGTAACTCCCTGTGTTGGCCCTCTTCTTGTCTTCTAGATCCCTCGTAACAACCGACTGATGTACATCCACAGCTACCAGAGCTTTATGTGGAACACCATGGTCAGCAGACGCATTGAGGCCTTCGGACTGAAGGCTGTGGAGGGAGACCTCGTGCTCAGGGGAGGTGGGTCCTATCTGTTTATGTTTTGTGGGTGTATCTCTGATTCACCAGCGCATGTGGTGATACGTGTGGTTGGAATTCTTGAATAAATGTTCTGTAGAGAAGTGATTGAGCACACGGCCCAGAGTGCCTGTCTCACAGATGGCTCTAAAGTGTAATACATCATGTCTAACAGGGCTTTAGACCACCTGCTGAGCTGGGCTGAGTTAATGTGCTCATTCTATGTAGGGTCTCAAACCAAGTGATGTAGACATCCTCCTATTCACCCGTGGTGTAAAGTACTTTTAGTAAAAATACTTTAAAGTACTACTTAAGTTGTTTTTTGGGGTATCTGTACTTTCCTTTACTATTTATATTTTGGACAACTTTTACTTCACTACATTCGCTAAGAAAATAATGTACTTTTTACCGATATCCGATATTTTCCTTGACAAAAAAAACAATACTGATAACCTATATTATACATTTTAGCGGCCATTTAAGCATTCTAGTACAGTTAAATAGTTGACACACACACGGACGTAGCGGTCTAAGGCACTGCATCTCAGTGCAAGAGGTGTCACTACAGTCCCTGGTTCAAATCCAAGCTGTATCACATCCGGCCGTGATTGGGAGTCCCATAGGGCGGCGCACAATTGGCCCAGCGTCGTCCGGGCCGTCATTGTAAATAAGAATTTGTTCTTAACTGACTTGCCTAGTTAAATAAAGGTTACACACACACCACACTGACCAAAAAAGTTATTTTGTTGGAATTTATGTATGTTCCCATTACCAGTAAAACATAATCAAAATCTATTTCTTTCACTTAATTGCTGTGCTGTTTCGTTGTTCAGTCATTTCATTCTCAACCAGGATTTCTATGGAATGCCGTTGCGTGTCAAATAACACTATTTGACGTGTCAAATAACACTATTTGACCAATCAGGACCTGAATGTGACACATTTTTTACGTAGCTGTTACATATTGATTACACCATCACTTGTATTTCATATGTCCCAACGATTCATCGATACGTATGCTATGATGCTGGTAAAGTTGTCTCGCGCATCTACAGTGCTGGTCATAAAAAAGATAGCAAAGCTCATGGATGCAAAGAAAAATCTTCCCCAAAAACATAGCAAAATGACACTGTTTCAGTAGCTATAGTTAGCTAGCTAGCTAGGTGTCATCATCTAAAATAACCCTAATTTATGATACACTTATTTGATTAATGGTGGTCAGACCCATCTATCTGAAGCTAGCCACAATAGTGGACTTTGCGGTTAGCCTTCAAAATAAAAGTATGACATAATTGTACTATTTGTATTTATTTGCTGTCAATGACATACTTTTATTTTGAAGGCAAACTGCAAATTCCACTATTGTGCCTAATGCTTATAGCTTCACAACACAACCTGGTCCGGTCGAGCGTCACTAGCCAGATGAAGCGAGCTTGCTGCTTATAACGTTAGCTTTGGGCAACAGGGTTACATAGCTGGCTAGCTATTTTCATGAACTGAAGTTCAATTTCAATAGGCGAACAACAAGTGGCAACTCAGCTAATACTTACTCACAAGTATTCCTAAATCATTGCTAAGAATAATGAAAATGACTACAGTTTACATTTACATTTACATTTAAGTCATTTAGCAGACGCTCTTATCCAGAGCGAGTTTCTACTGGTCATTGTTTTCAGGTTGATTGTATTGGTGCTAGCTAGGTACCAAGCTAAAGCTAGCTACCCCAGAAGTTGCGGTCGAACAAATTATGCTTTATTACTAGCGCAGTATTGTGAACACATCGTTCGTGGCCGGTGTTTGCTTATTTGCAGACTTTTTTGTACAGCTTTGACAGTGCTACTGTATATTTTTTGACATGCAAAGACCCAAATGGCGTTCCATAGTATGTATGCCGTGAAGCTAATAGCAGTGATGCTATTACTGTGTAACTCCGGTAGGGCAGCATCTGAAAAATAACGCATTGGTAATGTGTACCGGTGCTCGACCAGTCGGCGAAATCCAACATCACCCACGACAGAGAACGGTTGATTGTCAAGTGCAATGAATTACATTATCTTGGCTTTAATGGATTTTTCCTTTGAGTTGTGTCGCTGAAATTGTCTTACTCTTTCAAATGACTGCTCGACTTGTTGACTGCTCGATCCACACAGCAGACATTGTGGGTTAGGTTAGGAATGCTGTATTGCACGAGTAGCGCAAAATGTTACGTGGCGTCATTACGTCATGTACCTACGTTATATAGGTATGCACAGTAGCTTTGACATCGTTTTTTAACATCAACGTTAAACTAGACATCGGGCTGATAGCGATGTTGGCATTTTTAGCTAATATCGTCCGATTCCAATATGTTCACCGATATATCATGCATCCCTACTATCCGCAAATAAAAAAACAAGAAAAAGGTTCCGTCTGATTTGCTTAATATAAGGAATTTGAAATTATTTATACTTTTACTTTTGATACTTAAGTACATTTTAGCAATTCCATTTACTTTTGATACTTAAGTATATTTAAAACCAAATACTTTTWGAATTTTACGCAAGTAGTATTTTCCTGGGTGACTTTCACTTTTACTTGAGTCATTTTCTATTAAGGTATCTTTTACTTTTACTCAAGTATGACAATTGGGTACTTTTTCTACCACTGCTATTCACCCACTTATCTCCAGGCACTGCATTCGTGCTGTCCGCAGCAGAGGCCGAGACCCACTCTATCCAAGACGTGGTGATGCCCCTACCAGGGTTTGACGTCATCTACCCCACTCACCACGGTAAGAGAGCCCTGCATTCTCCCACCATGTCAGGGCAAAGTCTCTATCCCTCCCGTAAGCTCTCCCCTCCCCCATAATCGGAAACAATCTCCTTAATCCTCTACCTTACCGAACGGTTTGTCCTGTCTGAACTAGTTTAATTTGGCTTGTTTGCCCTTGCATGAACTAGTTTCATGTCAGGGCAAAGACTTATCCTGTTGTCTGGGGTGTTACAAGCAGAGGTGAAGAAGAATTTCAATCCGTGGAAAATGATATCTCCCGAGTAGCACAGCGGTCTAAGGCACTGCATCTCAGTGCTAGAAGCGTCACTACAGACCCTGGTTCGATTCCAGGCTGTATCACAACTGGCTGCGATTGGGAGTCCTGTAGGGTGGTGCACAATTGCCCAGCGTCGTTAGGGTTTGGCGTGGTAGGCCGTCATGGTAAATAKGATTTTTTTCTTAACTGACTTGCCTAGTTAAATAAAAAAAATAAAAAGATCTCTGGAGTATTCTATTCTGTTTTACTGTTCTATACTATTCAGATATGTGGTTGAGGTGTGTGTTTCAGATGTGATTGTGTCTTTTCCTCCTGTTCTGTAACAGTGGGTAAGGGCTACAGGGAGATGCTGAGTGCAGATAACCTGGACATTGACAACATGAGACACAGGGTGAGGGACTACTCTCTGGCCGGGGCCTACCGACGCATCCTCATCAAACCCAGTGACGTCAGCTGGTCTGTAACACTCGCTGTCACCTCAGTATCAATTAATACATATATTTTCAGTCTTCGCTAACTATAGGAAAAGGCGAACGAATAGTGTTGGAGAAGTTTTCGTTACACATTCTAAATGCATAAAAAGGAGCTGTGGATTGCTTCATTTTTACCTTGATAATGTGATTGCCTTGTATAATATTTCCTCCTCTACATTCCTGAGTTGTGTTTCTTGTATCATCTCTTTTTCTATAGGGAGGTGATTAACTATGAGGACCCTCGTGTCTCCCTGATCCACACTGATGTGGAGAAACTAGAGGACCAACCTCCCCCAGTCTTCAACAAAGGTATGTTCTAGTTTCATCCTGTTGCTGTGCATTAATCAATATGTTGTACCTTTCCATTCACCTTGTATCTGTAATCCATGAAATTGAAAAACACTCTTGGTGGTGTGTTTCTCCTAACTCTTTCTCTCCACCACCAGAGGGGAAGTACAGGGCTCTGAGGATGGAGTTCTCCCTGCCTCCCTCTACCTACGCCACCATGGCCATCAGAGAGGTGCTCAAGATGGACACCAGCATCAAGAACCAGACTCAGCTCAACACCACCTGGCTAAACTAATACAACAGAACTGGGCCCACTGAGCTTCATATAGGGGCTCCTTTTCCAGGTTGCCGAGCAGTCTGTCCTTTAGTGGGTGTCTACTTACTGTATGTGAGACTAACAGTCTATATTGTATGTGTGTGTGTGGGTGGGAGTGTTTTGGTACTTTGACATGCCAAAGGTCATTCCTCTCAAGGTGTGTCAGTCAGGGTGATGGGAAATCTTACCTCATCCCACGCTACCAAGAGTAACAACTCTGATATTATATTGTTACTACTCTGATTATTTTCTTAGTTTCTTCATTTTTTTATCAGGAAGTTTTTACTGTCTTTTAAAGCTTTGCGGCACTGGAGAAATTCAGAGATATGTTTTTGAAACAGCTGACGTGCTACAGAAGCACTTTAAAGGGGCTGTGTAGAACAGTTTGTGTAACCCATGGTGGTGCTCTGTGACACCCCTGCTACTTCCCAGGGTACTACAATGACCTGACCCTGGTTGTACAGAATTACTGTTTGCTTTTTTAACTGTAAAATGTTTTTGTTTTTTGGAAACCAGCTCTCTTACAGAGAGAGAATTAAAATGTTGAGTGCAAATGCTTTTTGTTACGTTATTCATGGACTTGGATAAGATGTATCATTCTGCTCTAACATGTGCCACTGTTAGGGTATTATCTTGAACTTGTAAAGTTGCCTATAGTAACTATTCATAGTAGGTGCTGTGGAGCTGACCATCTGGCAGGGGGGCTGATGCCAGCTGGCTGTAGTCACTGAATTCATCGCCTGGCTCCAATCTAATTTGTATGACTGGATCCTGTCATCAGCCAGTCACCCTGGGATACTGAGGGTCTCATACGGTTTTACATGATTTTTCTCTTCTGTCGTGCTCTGAAATACTTCAGATTTCATCATATTGGAATTCGTGTTCGGTGATATGGTACAGTCACATTTACACGTTATTTTCTAGCAGGACTGGTGTCTTATGAGTGACCGTCAATTGTCTTTTTTTCTCAAGCCCTAAAACATACCAACTCATACCACAAGGGGGGGGGGGGTGGATTTACGAAGACATAAAGCTTTTATTTTTACAGAATATTTTATTTTGATTGAGCTCAAAAAATGTACATCGCCTTAAGTCATTTCCCAAATCCACTTGTGCTATTAATACCAAAAAAACATAATGAAATTCAAAATGTATAAATGTAACGGTACTCGTTGAGACCAATCAAATCTGTCTTGTGATCACTCAACACAACAAACATGTCTGCGCCGTTGGCAAGAAAAGCGCGATGAATGTGTTTCCCTGAAGTCGAATATCTCGAATTTACAGGTAGCTATCTACATTCCGTCAACTTTTCTTTAAAGTTGTGATCCATTCTGCCATTGAAGTCGCGAATACTTTGTTGAAAGATGTCGTCTGGAACCGCTTTGATTTATGATGAGGAGATGACTCGCTACAAACTGCTATGGGTTGAGTAAGTCTTGCTTCCTTATTGTGCATTTTGTTGTCCTACACACTGCAGTCTAGCGAAAGAGAGCAAAAACTGATATCTATATCAAAGATTATGATAACTATCGTTCTGCTGTGTGTGTACGTATGAGTGGGTGAGTCAAATATAAATCGTTTTATCGGTCGCATACACACATTTAGCAGATGTTATGGCGGATGTAGCGAAATGCTTGTGTTCCTAACTTCCAACAGTGCAGTAATACACACGAATCTAAAAGTTAAGAAATATAGAAATATTAGGACAAGCAATGTGTTTATGTGTACTGACCCGTGTAGGCTGCGTGTGAGTGCACTTGTTCAAAAGTGTTTGAGTGCACACTGTTAGCTGGGTCATTCCTGTTATGTGGTGCCTTTTCAATCCCCAAGAAATAACACTTTAGTGTAAAATGTGTATTTTACCTAAAAACACAGAGATACAGTGCATTCGGAAAGTATTCAGACCCCCCTGTATTAGTATTCTAAAAAGGATTAACACGTTTTACCCCCTCGTTAATCTACGCACAATAACCCATAATGAAAAAACGAAAACGGGTTTAGAAATGTTTGCAAATGTATTCAAAAATACAAATAAATCGTATTTACATAGGTATTCAGACCCTTTACTCAGACAGGTTGGACAGGGAGCGTCCCTGCACTGCTAATTTCAGGTCTCTCCAGAGATGTTAGATCGGGTTCAATTCTCGGTTCTGGCTGGCCCACTCAAGGACATTCAGAGACTTGTCCCGAAGTCACTAATGGGTGGTCTTGGCTGTGTGCTTAGGGTCGTTGTCCTGTTGGAAGGCGAACCTTCGCCCCATTCTGAGGTCCCGAGCACTCTGGAGCAGGTTTTCATCATTGATTTGCCTTTTGGCAAACTCCAAGCGGGTTGTCATGTGCCTTTTACTGAGGAGAGGCTTCCGTCTGGCCACTCTACCATAAAGGCCTGATTGGTGGAGTGCAGCAGAGATGGTTGTCCTAGAAGGTCCTCCCATCTCCACAGAGGAACTCTGGAGCTCTGTCAGAATGACTATCGGGTTTTTGATCACCTCCCTCAGCCAGCTCTAGGAAGAGACTTGGTGCTTCCAAACTTTTTTCATTTAAGAATGATTGAGGCCGCTGTGTTCTTGGGGACCTTCAATGCTGCCGAAATTTGTTGGTACCCTTCCCCAGATCTGTGCCTCGACACAGTCCTGTCTTGGAACTCAACGGACCATTCCTTCGACCTCATAGCTTGGTTTTTGGTCTGACATGCACTGTCAACTGTGGGACCATATAGGCAGGTGTGTGCCTTTCCAAATCATGTCCAATCAATTGAATTTAACGCAGGTGAACTCCAATGAAGTTGTAGAAACATCTCAAGAATGATCAATGGAAACAGGATGCACCTGAGCTCTTTTTCAAGTGTCATAGCAAAGGGTTTGAATACTTATGTAAAGAAGGTATTTCTGTATTTTATTTTTAATACATTTGCAAAAATTTCCAAACTGCTTTCGCTTTGTCATTATGGAGTATTGTGTGTAGATTGAGGGCATTTTATTTGTATTAATTTTTTTGTATTAATTTTTGAAAAAGGCTGTAATGTAAACGAAATGTGGAAAAAGTCAAGGGCTCTGAATACTTTCCGAATACACTGTGTGCACTTTTATGCATTTTTACCATTTTGGTTTCAGTGGATGTAGGCGTTTTTGCCATCTCCCCAGTGATATTCATTGTCTTCTACGAGAAATATAAGCCATTAAATAATAAAATATAAAAAATATTTATTCATTATTTTATAGTCCTACTTAAAATATCTGTCATCACTACTCTTCTCATGATTATTTTATTTGTTACCGTATTTAAGAATTTACGTGTGTCATAAATGCGGAAGACACATTTCAGTTGAATGCATTCAGTTGTACAACTGACTAGGTATCCCCCTTTCCCTGATTTCACTTTCTCCCCTGTTAGTTGGTAGTGATACCCATTTAAAAAACAGCCCCTTCCCACAATGACATCACATTTAGGAAGTGTCAATCTTTTTTGGGGCAGGGAAAACAACAGTGCAACGCTAGTAAGTATTAACACTCGGTTTTATCTACAGTACCAGTCAAAAGTTTGGACACACCTACTCATTCCAGGGTTTTTCTTTATTTTTTACTATGTTCTACATTTGTAGAATAATAGTGAAGGCATCAAAACTATGAAATAACAGATGGTAGTAATCATGTTGTAACCAGAAAAGAGGGAACAGAGAAAAGGAAAAATAACAAGAGATTCCAACGCATCAAGGGAAATTCCAAACCTCCTGGCTCAAAAGTGAATGCCATGCTGAGACCTCATCCTGTCCAACCAACCATTAGAAGAACCCTTCTGTTGCACTCATCATTGGTTGAAGACATTTATTATAACTAAATATCGCAACACCAGAAAAGAAAGGGAGAGGCAGATTGCAAGAGTAACTATTGGGAACATAGTGAAGAAGTACCAACTCCAAAGGCTCAACCAGACTAGGTCTTTCAAAGAAGAGGGTTGGATTGGCTGGAGATGTGTGTACGAAGAACTGCTGAATCCAAGAAGGGGTGATGTGTGACGCACGACTACAGGGAGGAAACAAGCTGTCACGCCAAACATACAGAAGATTCAAAAAAAGGTTGCTGACCGACAATGAAGAATCTACACAGGAAACTCCTGTCAGAAAGTCAAGACTCAATCTCCTACTCTTTCTTCTGCACCTTTAGGCCGTTTTGAGTTGTGGCACCAACGGAAGCTGATTGTGAGGCATGCCAATGTTAAACCCACGAGAATCTCCAATTCATGACTGACAGCCTTTACAGCTGTGGGCTTTTATCGTCCAAAAACTGCAGCGAAAGACTCAATGAAGATGCATCAAGTGATACGTGTGTTGCCAGGTCACATCAAGTACAGAGACACAACCTGTCTCTGCCAAAGAGATGAGGGGGGTCACGGCCTGTCCCTGCTTTGAGTTAAAAGAAGCAACTCTAGAATCTGCTGACTTTCTGAGAAAAGAAAAAAAATGGCGTTGTGTGTTTGGCTATTGTGGTGAGCTAACATAAATATATATTGTGTTTTCGCTGTAAAACATTTTAAAAATCGGAAATGTTGGCTGGATTCACAAGATGTTTATCTTTCATTTGCTGTATTGGACTTGTGATTTCATGAAATTATATTATATGATATCCCTGTGGCGCTAGGCTAGGCTATGCTAGTCAGCGCTTCTGATGAGGAGGATCCCGGATCCGGGAGGGTGATTAAGTAGAGGAAATATGTAATGTTCCGTGTGTGAACCATATGCCTATATTTATTAGGATTTAAGTGCCTGAGCTTGACCAATATGTTTTTCTGATAGTCAAACATGTCCCTTTTCTGATAGAATACAAAACAGATGGAAAATCTATACTTTTTCTTTCACATGTGGTCCGGAAGGCCCGGCAGAGTAGGAATGACCCGGCTAATTATTTGGCTTACATTTGCATGTCCTCTCTTCAGCCCGGCTTGTAAAATTGAGATCCCTGAGCGTCTGACTGTCAGTCACACAGCTCTGCAGGAGGAGGGTCTGGCTGAGCGCTGTGTCTCTGTGCCTATACGCCAGGCCACCGACGCAGAGATCCTACTGGCTCACAGGTGAGTCTATCACGCGCACGCATGCACACACATACACGCATGCATGCACGCACGCACGCACGCACGCACCCACCCACCCACACACACACACACACACACACACACACACACACACACACACACACACACACACACACTGCTCTATGTCGTACCTACAGTGAGGAGTACCTGGAAGCAGTAAAGAAGACACCATACATGAGCCTTGATGAGCTGAGGACATTCACCCAGCAGTATGGGGATGTCTACTTCCACCCGGTGAGATGAGATGGACAGTCAATCAATCAACTAATCGCTGCATTGTCTCAAATGGAGAAGATACAGTATAGTGCACATAATATAGAAAAGCACACAATGGGACCTGACTATGAGGCTGACCGAATCAGAGTTAGCATTGTGAAACCCATGTTCTCTGCTTGTGTTTTCGCCTCTAGAACATCTACCATTGTGCCAAGTTGGCCATCGGGGCCACTCTCCAGCTGGTGGACAGTGTGATGACGGGGAAAGTAAGGAACGGCATGGCCTTGGTCAGGTGAGTTTTAACCACGGAGGAACAGAGTGCATATGGGTTTGTCCTGTTTTATTTACAATGCCCCGCAAGGTGTCATGGACTTCCTGTATGCACAGTTACGGTATCTGGTACTCAGATTCACCTCCCTCTCCCACCTCTTTTTTTTCATCAGACCCCCAGGACACCACAGTCAGCGCAGTGCTGCCAACGGCTTCTGTGTGTTCAACAACGTGGCCATCGCTGCCCACTATGCCAAGAAACAGTACGGTATCAAGAGGTGAGCAGGGCCTGAATAGAACCCACTCTTAACTGATTCCATTGTAGGGCATTGAAAGTAGAAGAGTGGGCGAATGTGTGTTTGTTTTTCTCCGAATGTTTTTGTTTCCCCAGGGTGTTGATAGTGGACTGGGACGTGCATCACGGACAGGGGGTGCAGTTCGCTTTTGAGGATGACCCAAGGTGAGTGTCTTTTCTTGATCCTAACTGGACCTTTTGTCTGGTAATCAAACCTGTCTGATCTGCAGATTGCTCTGACTGACACCCCTCTTCCCCCCCAGTGTGCTGTACTTTTCCTGGCACCGCTATGAGCACCAAGGCTTTTGGCCCAACCTGAGGGAATCAGACTATGACAGTGTGGGCAAGGAGAAGGGTGCTGGCTTCAACATCAACGTACCCTGGAACAAGGTGAGTTCCATAGAAGTAGAATTCTAGAAGTCCTTTTAAATCAAGGAGCCCTGCCTACCATACAGTACTTGTTACTTTCTCAGTAGCATTATGCCTTCAGTTCTCAATTTGATCTCTTGACTGGTTACAGGTGGGGATGGAGAACAGTGATTACCTTTCTGTCTTCTTCCATGTTCTCCTACCCATCGCATATGAGGTGAGGCATTCTCCCAGGTCAGAATCGGCAGCACTCACAAAACGTGTGCGACGTTCTCTCTCTACATATCAACCTCAAATGATGACTGAATGAAATGAATGCTCTTTGTTCCAGTTCAGTCCAGATTTGGTCTTTGTGTGTGCAGGCTTTGACTCCGCCATTGGAGACCCAGAGGTAAGGCATTCTACTGCTTAAATGAATGACCAACTAATATAGGCCTAGACACTATTCTTATGGTTGTACAGTATAAGCAAGCGTTCTTTTATGCTTGTGTCCCAGGGTCACATGTGTGCCACCCCAGACATCTTTGCCCACCTGACCCACCTCCTGAAGTCCCTGGCTGGGGGGAAACTGTGTGCTGTCCTGGAGGTGACGGTCACTCATAGACTTATGATATTTAACGGTGTCACTCTTTTCTGAAATGAGTCACATTAACAAAACAGGAACTGTTTTTGCTGTTTTTTTGTACCTCGTTTCACTCTATAAAAAACTATTTTAGGGAGGGTACAACTTGATCTCACTGTCCCAATCAGTGTGCCAGACCGTCCAGACCTTACTCGGAGATCCCACCCCCCAAACGTCAGAACTGAACGGCCCATGTGAGAGGTGGGCTGACGTGTCAGTCACAGCTTTAAAAAAGGCTATAACCTAAATAGCTTGTACAGTCAGTTAACGCACTACATTGTGTCTGCCACGTTCTCTTCGTCCCTGCAGTGCTCTGGAGTCCATTCAGTGTGTTAGATCAGCTCACAAGCCATACTGGGCCTGCCTCAAACACACAGGTACTATATAACATCACCCTCTGATCACGCTCAGATCTCATCACTTCATTTACAACATATCAACCTGATTTACCCTAATATAGCTATTAATCTTATCTTTCCTCCCTCCTTCCATTCACTTCCCTTCCAGTTGCCCCACCCGTGTCTGAGCCCAGCACTAAACGCTGTAAGCTGGCAGAGAAGGAAGAGGGTGTGCAGGCTGAGGAGGGTCAGAAAGAAGAGGGGGATGGTCAGAAAGCGGAGGAAGAGGAGGTGGTGTGGATGAAGCCTCCGTCCCGGTTGGCTCCTCCGGTCCACACTGAAGTGGCAATCCCTGCTGACCTGGAGGTCCCTGACAGATGTGACCGTGTGAGGTCATCACTGGCCCCAACTCTTCAGATACTGCAAAGACTAAGGTCTGTCCCTAACCTATACTCCTGAGATACCTCAGAGATTTAACTCTGTCCCCAACAAATGTCCCCAGATACATTCACCACCCACAGATACATTCACCACCCACAGATACATTCACCACCCACAGATACATTCACCCACAATAATGTTAAAGCTGCAATATGTAACCTTTTAGCCAACTTGATCAAATTCACATAGAAATGTGTGTTATAGATCTGTCCTCATTAATATCAAGTCTAAGAAGTGGTAGATCTGTTCTATGTGCGCTATTTCTATGCTTCCTGTTTTTGCCGTCTTACTTTCGGTTTTGTATACCAGCTTCAAACAGCTGAAAATACAATATTTTTGGTTATAAAAAATATATTTTACAGCGGTTTAGATGGTACAATGATTCTCTACACTATGCTTGCTTGTTTTGTCACATAAACGGAAATTAAGTAAACTATTCGAATTTTAGCAACCAGGAATTGGCGGTGCGTTTTCTGCACAGTGCAACTTTTTAAAGTATGATCATAGTTCCTGTTTAATCAATTTGTACTTTTACTTTGATAATATGAATACACATCATATTTATTGGACTCCAATGGTTTTGGTGAAGCTTCAATAATACTGTCTTATTTTATAACCAGGGATAACTTTTTTGAAGGGTCGGCGGAGGAGGAAGCTCTCATGTCTCTCTGCAGCGTCATCGCGCTCTTTGAAAAGATGAAGAAACAAGAGGTGAGCTGTGTTTAGAAGCTAAGAGTAATTTCATCTTACTCATCAAAAGTAATTTGCGTTGTGAGTCATTACATACATCAAATGCCCTCAATTGTTGCACTGCATCAATTGCACATCACTTTTGCCCGTGTGTTTCTTTAGTTCCAGTACATTTTATGTTGCCTTTGTTTGCTTGTGATGAAGTAATGCAACACATTGCTATTCCTGGGGCTGGAACATGATGAATACACAGAGGGTATTGTGTGTTTATGTATTATGAACTGAACTATGGGGCTATTATTCCCAGCACCACAAGTTGTAGAGAGATGGTGTGGTTTGGCCTCTGATATTTGGTCAGTGATTTGGCTTTGGCTAACCTGGCACTTTGATGCTAACTATCTGTCAGATTCGTAACGGTCTGGCGCTGGTGCCTGATGTCTCCGTGGCGATGCTGTGTGCCGCGCAGCATGCTCAGATGTCTCTCACCAACCGGTATACACCGTTTATGACCTTTGACCTTGAGTACATTCTCAATCCTGGACATGCATAAGCCAGCAGAGAAACTGGTGGCGAACACTCAGTTGGTGAGTGTTTTTCTCCTCACAGGTTATTGCTGGTGTACCTGGGGGATGGGGAGATCCCGACATACATCACTGAGGACGGGTGAGAATGTTTGCACAGTAACCACACAGAGTAACCACACAGTCATAAATACCCTTCTAAACCATAAACATCTCCTTCACCTTTGTCTTTTAGGAAAGCACTCGTGGTGCAGATCAGCAGTAAGGAGCCAGAGGAGCAGAAATCCAGATATCAGGTTTCTGTGTGTCTGAAAAAGGTACAGCAAATTATTTGGAAAAGGAAACGTACTCCTACGACATGATTCTCTTGTTGCGCTTGCCAAGGTTTTATGTAGGAGATGTATGTTATTTTCTACCTTATTTTAATGCACAGCATCTGTTGTGTACAGTGTATTATTACAGTGTGTGTGTGTGTGTGTGTGTGTGTGTGTGTGTGTGTGTGTGTGTGNTGTGTGTGTGTGTGTGTGTGTGTGTGTGTGTGTGTGTGTGTTTGCGTACCACCACAGGGCTGCAGTGATGTGGCGGGGTTGATGCAGGCTGTGCTGTGCCTGCTCCTGCCTCTGGCCTATGAGTATGACCCTGGGCTGGTGCTGCTGGTGCAGGGGCCAGGCAGTGAGGTGGGGAAGGCAGCCTGGGCACAGATCACCAGCCTACTCCAGGGCCTGGCACAGGGCCACACACTTGCCCTTATACAGGTGAGAGGGACACCGAGGGAGTGAGGGCCCCACTTTGACTTGGTCCTAGCTATGCAGTTTTAAAGTATTTTGAATTATGTTTTTTCTCTGTATTTTTTTCACGTCGTATGAGTGTTGCAGGGATGATCCTCTAACATATTGTTGTCACATCCCAGGAGGGTGAGAAGGAGGCTGTAGGGACCACAGCAGCCTCTCTGCTGGGGGACCCTGCTCCCTCTCTGGGACCCCTGGGGGCCCCTCTCCCTGAGGACATGGAGGCCATGGAGAGACTGAGACAGAGGCTGCAGACACACTGGGGACTTCTGCAGAATGCAGGTGAACAAATGATCACAGCCTCTAAGGAAACCTATTCAGTTACTCAAATGGATAATAACATTTTAGAAAACCAAAATAGTTATTAGTATAGACACCTCAAGAAAATACTGACCCCTCAGATTGTTAATACATTTTTGTCCTTTTAAAGCTGCAAAGGGGAAAGAAGTCGAGGAAAAAGGACAGAACCAGGACTGAAGTAATCTCCACACCAATTGAGTTTGTGACCAGGGGAGAAAATCCATCTCCCAGGCATCCATTTTTATACTGTTTGTAATTTTGGTAATTAAAAACAATTAAACCATCTGTTGGTCATTCCACTATCTAGTAATTGAAAATGTCTGAAACTTGCAGCACTGCATAATCTCCATATTGCAACACAACAAAATATGAATATCATCGTTACTCTCTGTTTTCATCAGTCCATGTGTGATGGAAATTGAGAAACAACTTCCTGTTTGCGCAATTTAAGTTAAGTCATAGGGTCATTCAGTATTAATACAGAGGATGCAGTTAGGTCAGAAAAGATGTAGACAATGCTGTGATCTGTGTCAAAAGCAAAACCTATTTTCTATGGAAAACTAGAGCATACCACAGAAATACTGCTGTAAAACACTACTGCCAAAATACATGGAAATGGGAATACATACCAAAATATCCATAATATAAATGTGTTAGTTAATTATTTATTAGTTCCTCAGAGTATTAGATCTGATTCTGAATAAGGACTACTGGTATAGATGTTGAGTAGCCTATGACAAATTGTTATGCATCAAACAGTGGGTCCGTCCCTCTATGGGCTATTGTGTGACGCATCCTCTCCTCTCATGGGACAACCTACATCCAGCCATTGACCGGCGCTGTCGGGTAGCTAATAATAAAGGCGATGCCTTGTCTGCTAACTGAGTCATCCGGTCCATTGAAGTCAAACGGGCGCTCCTCTTTGCCTATTGTTACCGCTACCGGCCCGAAGTGTTGTCTTCTTTTGAAGCGCCACGTCCTTTTTCCTGCCAGCGGACTTAATTCCAGGTGTTCAATGAATCACGGGGATTGAGGTTTCACAGAATTGAGCTGCAGCGAACAGTTAGTTGACCGTTCGTCAAAGATGGCTGGAGCTCCTGTTAGGTCAGCGACTTCGCAGTCAGGCAAAATGAAAAAGGACGAATCTTTCCTTGGAAAATTAGGAGGAACGCTGGTTAGAAAGAAGAAGTCCAAAGAAGGTAACATATGCTTAATTCCCTAAAGCGTGACGTTATACATTGTCATAATACCACACATTTGTGTATCCGTTTTATTCCCCGCTGTCCATGGTGCTGCAATTTACGTTTCCCATCAATACATTATATTGACAAGGGTCTAAATGTAGGATATAACTTCATAAAACCTTTTTAGTTGGAATAAAGAACAACAACTGGGTTGCATGAGCCACATCTTTGTCAATTATTTCTCATCTTTATTTCAAGCCATTGAAATGGCTATGATCAGAAGTAGCCTACTATTATAAAACATTGGACTTCAATACAAATCATACATGCCATGGCAAGTATTTTAACTGTTAAACTTTGTGTACATTTAAAAAAAAAAATCAACCTTGGGAAGTTTCAAAGTGAATACTCAATGTAAGCAAGTAAAAACAAAGCCACAAAGAAAGTAGACTGGCAAGTGGCATTCCTCATGATGTAATTAACATAAATAGATCAGATGGTCATCACCTATGCCAAGAATGCAAGGTTATTAAGATAATGAGTAAGAGGATTACTTTCCCATGATGTTTACTTTCTCTTCTCTTTTGAATAAAGTTTGGTCTGTCCTAGTCGTGCAGTTTCACTTTTTAATTTATTTACCAAGCTATTTTGAAGCCCACTTCCCAACTCTCTGTCTAGTATGAACAGCTGCAAGATTTGGCCCCTGTGTGTGTGTGTGTGTGTGTGTGTGTGTGTGTGTGTGTGTGTGTGTGTGTTGTGTGTGTGTGTGTGTGTGTGTGTGTGTGTGTGTGTGTGTGTGTGTGTGTCAGTCCCTCCCTGCCTGGCATGTGTTTTCGCTCATTTCTATATAAGAAACTCTAAAGGCAGGAAAATGGAGGCTAGGTTGTAATTGCTGTGGAACCCCAGTAAATTCCAGTCATCAACACTCAGTACCTCCTATATGTGTTCTGGGCACGTGCTCTATTAAGGGGGAATAGATTTCCTGAAGGTAAAGCTCATGTTCCGTGTTTGTTACTTATACCACAGCTAAAGAGTGCCCCTTTGTGGTGACTGGTGAAAGTGATGATAGCCCTGGCCTGGGGGGATGGAAGAACAGTTTCAAGACAGCACTCTGTGATAAATGCAGAATAAAAAAATAAAAATAGATGTATTCAGTGAATGATTGAAAGGTGTAGCCAGGTCAGTTTGGTTGTAGTCTTTTTAACTAAGAAAGATCACAACCAGACAATACGACAATACGAGCTGAGTGGTATAGGCCTAACTGTACATTCACTGGGTAATTACTTTAGGCACTTTCTATATTAAATTTCGCTCTTTGGGAAATTGCCTTTCATCTCTGTGTATCCTGAAGGGGTACCTGAGAGAGCTTGTTGCCTACAAAAAAATCTAAATGAAAACCACACATTCAGTACTCTATGATTTGCCCAATAAGTGTGCAAGTTGCAACTCTCAGTTTGAGACTATGAACAGCAGCTTGTGATCAAGGCCAAACACACATTATAACGCCTTCTGAAGAAAATAAATGTCTGTTATAATAGCTGTATTACTGCTATGTGTTGAACTCAGATTCCTTCTGTGTGTGCCGGACCTAGATATCATGTGTTTGTGACTGTTTCTGCAGATAAACAGAAAGGAAGCATCTCTCTCCCTGATGTGTTCTTTTAAGGCTAGTGTCAATCACCACTGCACTGGACTTGAGAGTGATAATAGTCAGTAAAAAGTGCTAGTCATGGCCTTAAATTTATTATAATGAAGAGTGTATCCTTACTGTCTCCATTATGTCTTAATGGGTGTGACTGAGGGAAATATTATTTCAGTGTTACAGCAATGTCTACCTCAGAAAGTACTCCCACAAGTAAGTTATTTTTTGTTTCACATATTTTAGTTTCAGCATTATATTTTTCGATCTAGTCTATGTAGTAAATATATCATCTAGAAATTATTTGCTGGAGAAGCTATAGAGAAATACTTTCCCTGTGAAAATGAGTGCTGGGGACATATCAAAAGCCCATTTATTCAGTGTAATTTGAGAAGTTTGTTAGGTGACCGACTGCATTACCCCTGCAAATGTTAAAAATAAATGAATGTTTGTATAATACAGTCAGTCACCTAACTAACTTCTGAAATTACACTGAATAAATGGGCTTTTGATATGTCCCCCGCACTCATTTTCACAGGGAAAGTATTTGTATAACACAGAGGAAAATTTAAACATTAAAATTAWTWTTTTTTTTTTTWATGATATATAGTTCCAGTCAAAAGTTTGGACACACCTACTCATTCCAGGGTTTTTCTTTATTTTTACTATTTTCTACATTGTAGAATAATAGTGAAGACATCAAAACTGAAATAACACATATGGAATCATGTAGTAACCAAAGAAGTGTTTACACACAATACCCCATAATGTCAAAATGGAATTTTGTTTGTAGACATGTTTATAAATGTATACAAAATTAAAATCTGAAATGTCTTGAGTCAATAAGTGTTCAACCCCTTTGTTATAGGAAGCCTAAATAAGTTCAGGAGTAAAAAAGGTGCTTAACAAATCGCATAATAAGTTGGATGAACTCATTCCATGTTCAATTATAGTGGTTAACATGATTTTTGAATGACTAACCCATCTCTGTACCCCACACATACAATTATCTGTAAGGTCTCTCAAGCGAGTAGTGAATTTCAAGCAAAGATTCAACCATAAAGACCTCGCAAAAAGAAGGCACCGATTGGTAGATGTGTAAAAAAAAAAAGAATAATAAGCAGATGCTGAATATCCCTTTGAGTGGTGAAGTTATTAATTAGGCTTTGGATGGTGTATCAATACACCCTAGTCACTACAAAGATACAGATGTCCTTCCTAACTCAGTTGCCGGAGAGGAAGTAAACTGCTCAGGGATTTCACCATGGTCAATAGTGATTTTAAACAGTTAAAGAGTTTTTAATGGTTGGGATATGAGAAAACTGAGTACGGATCAACATTGTAGTTACTCAACAATAATAACCTAAATGACAGAGTGAAAAGAAGGAATAAAAAATATTCCAAAACATGCATCCTGTTTGCAACAAGAAACACTATAGTAATTCTACAAAAAATGCGTCAAATGAATTAACTTTTTGTCCTGAATACAAATCCAACACAACACATCACTGACTACCGCTCTTCATATTTTCAAGCATGGTGGTGGCTGCATCATGTTATTGGTATGTTGTCATCGGCAAATACTATAGTTTTTGGGGGGGATAAAAAGAAACGCCATACAGCTCTAAGCACAGGCAAAATCCTTGACGAAAACCTGGTTCAGTCTGCTTTCCAACAGACACTGGGAGATGAATTCACCTTTCAACAGCACAATAACCTAAAACACAAGGCCAAATATACATTGGAGTTGCTTTCCAAGACGACATTGAATGTTCCTGAGTGGCCTAGTTACAGTTTTGACTTGAATCGGCTAGAAAATAAATCTATGGCAAGACTTGAAAATGGCTGCCTAATAATGATCAACAATCAACTTGACAGAACTTGAATGATTTAAAAAGAGTAATGGGCAAATATTATACAATGCAGATGTGCAAAGCTCTTAGAGAATTACCGAAAAAGACTCTGTACAGCTGTACAGAGTCAGCTGTAATTGCTGCCAAAGGCGCATCTACAAAGTAATGACTCAGGGGTGTGAATACTTACACTACCGTTCAAAAGTTTGGGGTCACTTAGAAATGTTGTTGTTTTTGAAAGAAAAACACTTTTTTGTCCATTAAAATAACATCAAATTGATCAGAAATACCTCTAGTTTGAGAAACAGACGCCTCATAAGTCCTCAACTGGCAGCTTCATTAAATAGTACCCGCAAAACACCAGTTTCAACATCAACAGTGAAGAGGCGACTCCGGGATGCTGGCCTTCTAGGCAGAATTGCAAAGAAAAAGTAATATCTCAGACTGGCCAATAAAAGTTTTATATTAAGATGGGCGAAAGAACACAGACACTCGACAGAGGAACTCTGCCTCGAAGGCCAGCATCCCGGAGTCACCTCTTCACTGTTGACGTTGAGACTGGTGTTTTGCGTGTACTATTTAATGAAGCTGCCAGTTGAGGACTTGTGAGGCATCTGTTTCTCAAACTAGACACTCTAATGTACTTGCCCTCTTGCTCAGTTGTGCACCAGGGCCTCCCACTCCTCTTTCTATTCTGGTTAGAGACAGTTTGCGCTGTTCTGTGAAGGGAGTAGTACACAGCGTTGTACGAGATCTTAATTTTTTTGGCAATTTCTCGCATGGAATAGCCTTCATTTCTCAGAACAAGAATAGACTGACGAGTTTCAGAAGAAAGGTCTTTGTTTCTGGCCATTTTGAGCCTGTAATCGAACCCACAAATGCTCCAGATACTCAACTAGTATAAAGAAGGCCAGTTGTAGTGCTAAAATAATTGCAAAAGGGTTTTCTAATGATCAATTAGCCTTTTAAAATTATAAACTTGGATTAGCTAACACAATGTGGCGTTGGAACTCACGAGTGATGGTTGCTGATAATGGGCCTCTGTACATCTATGTAGATATTCCATAAAAAATCAGCCGTTTCCAGCTACAATAATCATTTACAACATTAACATTGTCTACACTGTATTTCTGATTAATTTGATGTTATTTTAATGGACAATTTTTTTTTGGTTTTTCTTTCTAAAACAAGGACATTTCTAAGTGACCCCAAACTTTTGAACGGTACTGTATGTAAATTACATATTTCTATATTTAATTTTCAACAAATTTGCAAACATTTCTAAAAACATGTTTTCACATTGTCATTGTGGGTATTTGTGTGTAGATTAGTGAGATTTTTTTTTAATTTAATACATTTTGAATGCAGGCTGTAACACAACAAGATGGTGGAATAAGCCAAGGGGTATGAATAGTTTCTGGCACTGTGTATATACAGTATATATATTATAACTGTCTCTTGGCAGTTATAGAGAAATAGAGAAATATAGAGATGTAGAGAAATATTTGATGGCGATGGTTTTCTCCGTTGAAATGATGTTCCTTTATGTAATGTTATTTCTGAAGCCTGATAAGTGTTAACAATCAGTGAAGGTTTACCAGTAGTAGAGTCAGCATGACTGTCATCATAGTCAACTGAAAGCTCTGAATAGCCCAGGCCAGGGTTGTGACATGGTCATCTCAGCTCTGGACAGTGGGTGTATATGGATTCTGTGTCCGTTTAGTCACTCATGCCTATGCTGCCTGCCCGACATAAATAACCATGGCTAAATTTAAGGCCTTGCCTGTCTCACTGAGGCATAAATAACTTTCCCCGGGTCACAGTAAATCAAGTTCCCTCAGGGGGCACGGGAACCTTGTTGTACGTTGAAAATCTACTGAGATATAAGGAGATGTAAGCTTTTCATCTTCATAGAATGGGTATATTTAGATGATATTTACACCATGAATTTGACACTTTACCTCCAGCTTACAGCTAAATTGCTTGTGGTATGTTGTTGTTTTTGTCGATTGACTGCAGTCTTCTGCCTACTCTACTCTCTTAATGGTCTTAACCATGACAGGTGTTTCATATAATGCCTGCAAAGAAGCTGGCTGGTGATTTATTTCACTGCAAGGCCGGGGGTAGAACTGAGTTAGTGTAATTATATTAAGAGGAATACTTTTAGCGCACGATTCATTGTTCAATGTAGCAAAACAGATTAAAGGCCCAGTGCAGTCAAAAATTATCTTAGGCTTGTGTGCGGCTGCTCGGCCATGGAAACCCATTTCATGAAGCTCCTGATGAGCTCCTGATGTTGCTTACCAGAGGTAGTTTGGAATCGTGTTGCAACCGAGGACAATCGATTTTTACGCGCTTCAGCACTCGGCGGTCCCGTTCTGTGAGCGTGTGTGGCCTACCACTTTGCGGCTGAGCCGTTGTTGCTCCTAGACATTTCCACTTCACAATAAGAGCACTTACAGTTGACCGGGGCTGCTCAACGGTGCCACGTTGAAAGACACTGAGCTCTTCAGTAAGGCCATTCAATCAATCAATCCCATTTATTTATAAAGCCCTTTTTACATCAGCCGATGTCACAAAGTGCTATACAGGAACCCAGCCTAAAACCCCAAACAGCAAGCAATGCAGATGTAGAAGCACGGTGGCTAGGTAAAACTCCCTAGAAAGGCAGGAACCTAGGAAGAAACCTAGAGAGGAACCAGGCTCTGAGGGGTGGCCAGTCCTCTTTTGGCTGTGCCGGGTTGAGATTATAACAGTACATGGCCAAGATTCTACTGCAAATGTTTGTCTATGGAGATTGCATGGCTGTGTGCTCGATTTTATACTGAAATATATACTGAATTTACTGAAATAGCCAAATCCACTAATTTGAACTGATGTCCACATACTTTTGTATATAGTGTATATTTACACACTATGAGGTTAGAATAATACTGTGACATTTAGAAAATTATGATAATGCCCTTTTAGTGTAGGAAATGTCAGCCTGTTGTGGTGGGATGGAGTTTTGGCCTGCCTGGTAAAATCACCAGGTGGTAAATTCTTTAATAGACCAATAAGAAAGAGAGTTCCAAACCTCTCTGCCAACAACAGCTGGTTTTCCACCAGACAACTCCCATGCAGTCCTAGCAAAATTATTTATTGGGAAATTGCTAAGATGCTATTTTTGTTTCTTTTTGATCATTTTAATTGAAAACAATCACAGTAAGTTACTTAATTGTTACCAGGAAATGATTTGATATTGAGATAAAAACAGCTGCATTGGACCTTTAAGACCTGAAAGCAACGCTGATAGCATAAGGACGAAGTTGTACACTAAAGAACATCTCTAACCAAGAAAGATAGCCTGTTGGGTTTTTCATATGTAGCTTACCTCTGATTATCATATAAACAAAAAACAGGAACATCACACTGCTGTCTGAGTTTATTCAGCATTAGACTGTTCTCCTATATGTTATGATAGTTTAATCATATTGTGTTACTCTGCACCCTCCTACGCAGTACTGCTGCTGCTAGATTGGGTACACAAACACAACATGGTCCACGTCAGTGCAGTAGTGTAGTGTAGTAGTATCCATGCTCTCTGTCCTGTCCTGTGTTGTCTGTAGCATCCCAGGGGTTAGTTAGGTAGTGTTCTGCTATTGTGGTTGCAGTTCCTTTCCTGCCCTGGTAATCCCCCCCCCATCCTATTTTATCTAACCCGTAACCCTAAACCTAACTCCTAACCCTTGACCCTAATTCTAACCCTAACCCTAGTTGTAACCTAGTTTTACTATCCTTGTGGGGACTTTGGGGGATTTTAGGTCCCCACAAGGATAGAAGAACCAACACACACACACACTCATACACCCACCCCTCCTCTGCTCCTGTAACTGGACCGTAAGGGTGGGGGGGTTGTGACAGAAATAAACACGTGATGACGCCTCGGCCACTGCCTAGTCCCACCGGGCAGGACCTCACACACACTCTCACACACACACTCTCTCTACCACTATACCTTCACTTCGCTGCTACTCTCTGAGCACCTCTGGGATCCCTGGGCTAATTTCTGGAGACATGGCGGGCCTACTATGTGGGACCAAGAGGAAGAAACAAGGTAGTTCTGTTTGACATGGTGGGATTGGCTGGAAGGGCTGGCTGCCCCAACTCTGATTTATGAATGGGGAAGCATGCCCTGTACCGTATTTACATTTTGTGAGTGCTGCTGGTATGTTGCTGTTTAGGGACCTGTTCGTGTTTGTGTTTTGATATGAGAAATGCATGCTGAATATTTTTTCTTCAGTTTCCAAGTAACTGGGGAGTAATCCAGATTCAGCTTCGGTTGTGATCTATTGACACATTACATTTCTATGGCAGTATTATTTGGCTATATTATATTATATTATTGTTTGGGAGGGCTTTGGTCAAATCCTTAACAGTAATTTTCACTCATTCGATTGTATCACAGATGTACTGGACAGAGTCACAGTGGGAGGAAATAGCACAATTATGATGAAATGCAGGACTGTAATTATCAAGGAAATGCTGATCTGGTGTGTGATGCAGGCAGGCCCGCTGGCTTGTGGTTGAGCTCTACAGCAGGGCAAATCAGATAGGACATCTTTACAAACTACAGAGGACTACTCCTTTCTCCAACATCAACAACATCCCTTTTCTGCATACCATAAATGCGCTGTCTGCTGTTTTCTGCATACCTTAAATGTGCTGTCTGCTGTTTTCTGCATACCTTAAATGCGCTGTCTGCTGTTTTCTGCATACCATAAATGCGCTGTCTGCTGTTTTCTGCATACCATAAATGCGCTGTCTGCTGTTTTCTGCCGCAGAGGAAGATGAAAGGAATGTAGCCATTAGGGTTGGAGGCCTAAATGTAGACACTAGCCACATCCCAGAGGTAACGTCAGCCTGTGTCAGTGAAGGTGAATCAAAGCTCAGCTCAGCAACAGATTGGTTTGGCTTCATCTTGTGGTTTGTTTACAGCCTAGTCTCGGGAACCCAGGATCAAATATTACATGCGCTTAACAGTCACAAGAGACTGTTTACATCCTCAGTGATCAGCGAATTCATGTCGATGCGTCCTATTGAGTGCTTGTTATCATCAATTCACTAATAGAGTCATTAGATTTCTGGATTAGTATTAGTGTAGAACTACCCATGGAGAAGGTGTGGCGTCGGTCTTAGGCTCCAGGCAGTGTGTTAATCCCCCCCTCACACCAGACAGTTGGGTAGACACACACGCACGCACGCACAGACACACACACACAGGAGCCCACCGCTGCCACCCTTAGACAGCTGTGGGGTGTGCTGTGTGTGTGTCCTCTCACTGAGCTTTAATAGAATCGAAAATATAAATATCTTCACTTGTGTGTGTGCGTGTGTGTGTGTGTGTGTGTGTGTGTGTGTGTGTGTGTGTGTGTGTGTGTGCTAGGCTCTTATCCATAGCCTAGTATTTCTTTCTAGACACTGATAACAGATCTACACCTGAAACTTGAGCTGTACGTTGTTGTTTCTTCTACTCCACAGAGCCGTTTACTTTATGTTAGTATTCTTGTCTTTCCTTATTTTTGTTATGTTGTTGTCGTGGCGATTGGACGATGTACACCATGCGTATCCCGTACATACGACTAATACAATTTGAAACTGAAGGTGTGTGTATGTGTGTGGTGGCGGTCACTCTGAGGTTAATGCTATTGATTAAACTTGTTTATCTAATGCTGGGTCCTCTCTGTTGTCCCTGTCCCCAGTGAGTGACCTTCATGAGGAGGGGAAGAATGCCATCAACACTCCCATGCTGCCCTCTGGGACTGAAATCCACCCTGAGGACACCATGCTGGGTAACAACAACTCCTAAAACTCAAACCTTTACCCGAAAACTAACCTTCATACGCACAACATGTTTCTGTGTTGCTCGGTAACACCAACTCAAACTCCTAATGCTAACCTCAATACATACAGTACACTCCCATAGGAGAACCCTTTTTGGTTCCTGGTAGAACCCTTTTGGGTTCCATGTAGAACCCTCTGGGGGAAAGGATTCTACTTGGAATGTCTCTGTAGGCCTCCTGGACAAACCATAGGCTCTCTCATCTACAGAATCTTATGTATCCAAAACTGTTGTGCCATTTGTTGTCATTCCACTTCAGTCTTGTAGGTGTATTGGTCACTGACTTCTGATGCCTTTGGTGAACTGTTGATGACACTTTTGGCCTTTGGTGACAATTGTACTCGTTGGTGCCTGAGGGTTACGAGGTTATGTCTGGAGACCTTACTGAAGTTGATTGGGGGTGACTTCTGGGCACTCTGGGAACTAATTGTGTCTGTGAGTGACCTTTGGTGGAAGAGGAAATGAAAGAGCAATGTGCAGGGGTGGAGTTAGCACAACACCCTGTGTCTTAATAATTCCGCTCATCACCAATCTGATTCACTCTATGATTTAAGATAACTGTGCTCTCTAAAGGAGAAGAGGACTGAGTGTGTGTGTGGGGGTTGGGTGGGCATGTTGAGGTCTTCGAATGTGTCAGAATATGTGTTCACTTCCACCATGTATTAGTTGGATCCCTCTGGCTTCACAGCTGAGTGTCTTTCTCCAATCATGCCTTTCTTAGAAGAGAATGCTGAGAGGAACATGCTGGATCCGACCTCAAGGGAGAATCCAAAATTCAAAGATCTTCAGAGGGTAGGTGTCTTATGCAAAGCTTAGTATTTCTTTCTGTATACTGTAGATCAAACACCGGTAACAGATCCAAACCTGAAACTTCAACTGTATGTTCTTGTTCCTAGGTATTGATAGACTGGATCAACAATGAGCTGGAAGAGGACAGGATCATCGTCAAAGGCTTGGAGGAGGATTGCTATGATGGACAGGTGCTTCAGAAATTATTTGGTAAGGAAGAATTAGTTTGGACTTTGTGTAGTGTCTGTGGCTGAACTTGTGTTTGATCGTTTGTACATCAAATTATAGAGTTGAAGAAGTAACTTTGCAGTACACAGTATTTGGATGAATGTTATAGTATACAGATTTGCATAACCGTGTAACTCCTCTCTCCCGGTGACAGAGAAGCTGTCTGGGCGTAAGCTGAACGTGGCTGAGGTGACCCAGTCAGAGATAGGACAGAAACAGAAGCTCCAGACGGTACTGGAGGCCGTCAACGAGCTGCTCCGGCCTCACGGCTGGTCCATRGAGTGGAGCGTCGACTGTGAGTTGTCCACTAAGCCCTGAAAATACAGTAATTCAATATCCAGTTTGACACACAGGACTAACGTAAGGGTTCACAGACCATCAGACACATACTTTTACACAAGCGCTACTACAGATCAGTTCTGTTATGGCATCTTTAAAGTCTTTAAAGAGATACATTATCTTCTCATTGAATATTACCATAGGCACTGTATTTAACCTGATTTATAGTAGTACTGAACTGTATTTCACTTGATTTATAGTAGTACTGAACTGTATTTAACCTGATTTACAGTAGTACTGAACTGTATTTCACTTGATTTAGGCAGTGAGTACTGAACTGTATTTCACCTGATTTCAGTAGTACTGAACTGTATTTCACTTGATTTATAGTAGTACTGAACTGTATTTCACTGATTTACAGTAGTACTGAACTGTATTTCACCTGATTTACAGTAGTACTGAACTGTATTTCACTTGATTTACAAGTAAGTACTGAACTGTATTTCACCTGATTTACAGTAGTACTGAACTGTATTTCACCTGATTTACAGTAGTACTGAACTGTATTTCACCTTATTTCACCTGAATTACAGTAGTACTGAACTGTATTTCACCTTATTTCACCTGAATTACAGTAGTACTGAAGTGAATATAGCACACCATTCAACCATGGTAAAGTCATTCTAGCCATGGTAATTCAAAGTGATGTCACGGCTCACAACGCCCTCTTCTGGTCTCCTCTGCCGTCCACAGCTATCCATGCTAAGAACCTGGTGGCCATAGTGTACCTGTTGGTGGCTCTGGCCATGCACTACCTGGCCCCCATCAGACTGCCAGAGCACGTCTCGGTACAGGTGGTGGTGGTCAAGGTAAGGAGACACAGCACACATTGACATCTATTATCTATTACACGTCGTGATGATGACTCGTTGACCTGTGTTGGTGGCTTTGATTGTTTTAGAAAAGAGAAGGCATACTGCAGACGTCTCATGTGACTAAGGAGCTGACGAGCACTACAGAGTATGTACTACCGTTATATCGGTTGTATGTTTTCAGTTTCCGTGGAAGTCCTTACAGTATACAGGTGTAACAATTCCGCTTTTCTTTATCTTCTTTCTAGGATGATGATGGGTAGATTTGGTGAGTACTTGTTGGTTGAACATTGAGGTCAGTTGTAAAATTTGATTATTGTGGAGTTTTTTAAATTATTGTTATCTCCTGTTTCTCAGAAAGGGATGCATTTGACACCCTCCTGGATCATGCACCGGACAAGCTCAATGTTGTGAAGAAGGTAAAATATTTGAAGAGAGATTCAAACTTGCAGAAGGCATTGTGTTTGGTTCCGTCATACTTTACGCTTCGTTTTTTGTATCCCTCTCTCCATCAGTCCCTCATCACCTTTGTGAACAAACACCTGAACAAGCTGAACCTGGAGGTCACAGAGTTGGAGTCACAGGTTAGAAATCTGATGATGCTTTATTTAAATACACAACAGCTCAATCAATATAACATACTGTAGCTACTGGGCATAAGATACAGTGAGTTTTCCTCCATATCGTCATGTGGTTTTTATGTTCTTGTGTCCAGTTTGCTGATGGTGTGTACCTGGTGCTGCTGATGGGACTGCTGGAGAACTACTTTGTCCCCCTCTACAACTTCTTCCTCACACCAGAGAACTTTGAGCAGAAGGTAGGTAGGATTATTAGAAGTGGTGTTTCTCTGTAAGTGGTGGACTTGTAGATGTGGTGATTCTTTAGTCGACTGTTAGCAGTTTCCTCCGGTTGATCCTCTCCCCTGGTTCCCCTCAGGTTCACAACGTGGCATTTGCCTTTGAACTGATGCAGGACGGAGGCCTGAAGAAACCCAAAGCCAGGCCAGAAGGTATAGTAGAAAGCCAGTAACACATGGTGGGGGAATGCAGGTAGTGTGAATTCAGTTGGAAAGGGACACTTGATTTAGGTAGACTGTGCATCGGAGAGCTTATGACACATACGCAGCTGTAATACCGTAGATGTCCAATAGGTGTAGCTGTTGCCTCACTTTAGATACTTGAACATTGGTGTATGTCTAAGCCAGCCTTTGACCCAGACACCCAACCTAACCCCGCCAGCTCTTATCATTCTGAATATAAAGTCTCACAAGATGTGTGGGTGTTTTCATTTTTTATTTTTGCATACTAATATTACCCAGAATCAGTCAAGCAGCATGAACTACCTTGACTTGCCTATTTTTTTGTGTGTGTGTGTTTGTGATCTTTCCTCTGGGAGCAGTTTGTTTATTTGTTTTAAATAACTTTTGACTTATTTTGTGTTGTCTTGTTTGGTTCTAGACGTTGTGAACTTGAACCTGAAGTCTACCTTGAGGGTGTTGTACAACCTGTTCACCAACTATAAGAACTCTGAGTGATGTCTACCTGCCACGCACAGTCACAGCCACAGTACAGTGTGAGGAGAATGAAGGCACTGTGTTTGTGCTACCTTCACACTGGCTGATGTCTGAACCCCTGAGGAATCCACTGGGACTAAACCAAAGGCCCACCCTTGTATCAGTGGGATGGCCTGAAGAGACTCGGAATGTTTGTATTTAATCTCCCCAATGACAGTATTTAAATCCTCCTTTATGCTAACCCTACCCAAGCACACATATGTTTCATGTTTTAGTACATGTTTTAGGTTCATGCAACTGGAAAACATGGGTTTGTATTTTATGCAAAAAAGCCACTACTGCTTTATAAGATAATATTTATGATCCACTGTTGCATATGCTAAGACTTGCTGTATATCATATCTCAGAAAGCTTTGTACATTATTCCCATATCATTATTATGGTATTATTACTACATCTATTGTTCTATTGTATGTTGCCATTCCAAAGTATGATATGAATGAATTTTAACAGTACTTTTAGATTTCTCCGATTGTTTATATGGACAGGTTCAAGCCATATTTCTTACCCGATGCTGACCCTGTTGCCTTTCGCCTTAAGTGCCATGTTATTCTCTTCCTACTGTACCCGAGAGAGCCACAAAGCATTGTGGTATTAACCTGCCCTTCAGACGATTCCCAGTAGACCGTCCGGAGAACAGCTAGCGAGGCTCTCCACCGCAATGTAGCAGAGAGTGAGAGACCAGAGAGCTGCATGTGGCCTACAGGAGTCCACTCATGCATTTTAGACTGAGGGTAAATTATTAAGAGGGATGAGTCAAGTCTGATCGCCAGGAGAACAACTTGTCTCACTGCTTGTATGTATCTGCCTCGATGTCTGTCTATCCCAAAATAAATGTTTCAACTCAGACAGCGTGTGTTGCTTTAATTATACACTTCATACATGTACGTTAGCTTTCTTAGTTTGCCTTCAAAGTGAGTCAGAAGTGGGGTGTAGATTAGAACTCCGCATCACAAACCCTCTGGATCCGGTTTAGCAAAGGAATTATGGGGTTATTTTAGGACCCTGTCTTTATTTTCTTGTCTATTTCCTTGGTTACCATGGCGACCTCCCCTTTCCTAAATCTCCCTTTCCTCTCTAGGTGATGGCGTCTGTGTTTTTCTCTGCTCCTCTGACGTGGAGATGGAGCACATGCAGTGTGTTGTCTCTGTCGATGATTGTGGAGTGCTGGAGGACAGACAACAACCAACTGATACAGCCAGCTTCCAAAGGGAATGTGTGATAGGGTTGTCAGTGAGCCATACAGTAGAGCTGTCCTGTTCGTTTGGGAATCCTGTGTGTTTGCTAAGAGAACGCTTTCACTTCTATGAGGTGAAGTGACCTCACTTTTACCGGTCTGCGCTCTATCCTAATGCTCTAAACTATAAGTCTTGACCACTAAGCGTCATATACAAGACCTTTCCTCAGAACGCACTCTGAACTGTGTGTAGCAAAACCACAGTTACAAAAGAGGAAGTGCTCACTACTTACTTATTTCCTTCCGCATCCTCTCATTTTTCTTTTCACCCGTTTATTCCTTCATTCTTCCTTTTTGTTTCTCATAGAAATGTTTAATTGGTCCTGAATTGGACGAAGTTTGTTTGTGCTGTTATCCCGTGGCATGTTTCTGGAGAACTGCTTGTCAGATTGGGTGTACTTCTTTTTGTAGCACGGCTATTTGGATTGATTCAGTGTTGACGTCAGTCAGGAAGCTGTACACACGAGTTCCCCTATTCTGTCTGCTTGCTGCTACTGCTCTGAAGGTAAGGTTTACTGGATAAAACATTTTTGGTGTGCCTCCGGGGGAAAGTTTGTGTCAACTTCAGGCAGAGAATCTCTAGGAGAGGAGTGGACTACACACACAGATGGCACAGTGAAGCTACACTCTAGTCTCAGGGAGACACTTTGACACATTGTTGGTCACAGTGCATCCCAGTCAGGTTAGTCTACTGTCAGAAGGCCTTCCTCTAAACTTGTTTCTGTTCTGTGTTGTTTTGGGGCCCAGAATCCAAATAAAATATCCAGAGAGACGATTGCATGCAGCATGGTAGTGGGACTTCACAGGAAGTTATGGGGTATATATCAATTTGCCCGTTTGTTCACTTGTGTGGGCTCAGRTTAGGCAGAAGTGAACTCACCGAGAAGGAAGTAACCAAATCAAATACCAGAATTGTTTCAGTCTTCACGTCGGAGGTTTGAAATGGCCCCTTACATGAATTGAATTTGAACTATCATTGAACACTGTCTGCTTCACTGATACCAGAAGCACTGTGTTCATATTTTGCTCCCTATAGGGGATATGGAGGACTTTCCTGATATGTACCAGGGGAAAGACCCTGAGGACATTGAATCTTTCCAGGGTAAGTCTACATTCAACTGTACTCAAGCTCAGGCAAACTGTTTGATTTGATATTTTCTTTCCAAAATGGTTGTCAAGCAGTAGCCTCAACTGAACAGTTTGCACGTTGAAACAGGTGAGAGGAGGAAGATCATTCAGCCGACATCTTTGAAAGATCCCAAACTTGAAAAGCTGAAATCGGTACGATTGATCTCTATTTAAGAATTCATGTTCCAACACCAGCCACAACATTATCCTAAATGTATTATCTATCATCAAAGCCCATAATAACACCATTAATACATTATACTACTATACTCTAGGGCCATGTTACCCCAGGGTCGTATGGGCAGAAAAGTCATTACAAAGAAAGCCTCTGATTGCATATTCATTAGGGTATGCTGAACCACTAAACCCTCTTGTGTGAGAGGTGGGTCGACCAGTACGTCTTTATTAGAGATGATGGTAGACAGATCACGGAGTTGTTGCTAGGCCCAGATAGATGTTGCCAGGGCACCTTCTCCCTAAGCCCTCAGAGAGGATTTGAAATAGAAAAGATGCTTATGGAATAAATTCAAGTAAAATGAAATAATTGTCTTCATCAATTAGATGAGCGTGCAACAGTGTAGGCATAAAAGTGTTGGAAAGAGAAAACCACAGAGTCTTTCTGGCCCTTGTAATCCCACATCTGCTCTCTTTAACACCTCAATAACACACCAACCAGTCTCTTACTCATGAATAATTGAATAGAGACATAGGTGGAAATTGCAATAGGAATCCTTTGATATCATAACATCAGTCTGCTCTGAATAGACCAGTAAAGGTCATGTATACAAAGATTTACCACAGTAGATCAGTGGAGGCTGCTGAGGGGAGAACGGCTCATAATAATGGCTGGAAGGGAGTAAATGGAAGGGTATACGGTATCAAAAACAGGGTTTTCATATGTTTGATACCATTCTATTCACTCTATTACACTCCATTCCCGACATTATTATGAACCGCCCTCCCCTCAGCAGCCTCCACTGCAGTAGATAGTACGGTACTGATCTCTGCACCCAGAACCAAATATCTTCGTTGGTACATTTGGTACATTTCTGTAACAGTAGCTACGTCAAAAGAGACTAATACAGTACTATAGCAGGCAATTAATATCACTGATTATAACTTACTGTTATCATGAACCTTGGTCTTCACAGGTTTTGGTTAACTGGATCAACAGTACTTTGAAAGAGGAACACATCGTAGTGCAGAGTCTAGAAGAGGATATCTTTGATGGCCTAATACTCCATCACCTCCTTGGTGAGACACACGCACACACACACTCTCTCTCGCTCTCCGTATGCGCTTGGCCTTTACCTGTGCTCTTCACAGGGAGGTTAGCTGGAGTGCTTCTGTCTGTGGAGGAGATAGCGGTGACCAGTGCTGCTCAGACACGCAAGCTGGAGGTCATCCTGGAGGTCCTGAATGAGAAACTGGGGCTACAGGACAGCTCTCTCAGCAGGTGGAGTGTCAAACGTGAGTCACATTCACAATACAACCCCGCAAACAAAACCAAGTCCTTTGGACGTCCACTGTTGGCTGGGAAAGCTACACAACACTGCTGTTCCCCTCAGAGCCATGTTTGGCTAAGGGTCTCTTCAATGGAATTTGATGGTGAAGCTACAGTATAACCCCAGTCTGCTGACACCTACTGAGAGGGATTATTGTAGGGGAAAAGGCAGCCCCACGGGGTGCAGTGTTAATCATCAGTGGGGCTGGAGATTAGTTTGTGTTGTGTTGCCAACAAGATTGACTGCACGGGGCTTTGGTATGGTGTTCTAGCAGGTTGACTCTCCCTTCATTCCCTTCCTTCTCTGTCAGTCATCCACAACAAAGACTTGCTGGCCACTCTCCATCTTCTGGTTGCCATGGTGAGGTGCTTCCAGCCTAATCTGGAGCTTCCCCCAAATGTCAGAGTGGAAGTTGTCCTGTTGGAGGTGAGTTTGGTGTCAAATGAATGGTACTTTACCCTTAATCAACCTAAAAAAAAAGACTTCCCTGTTCAATAAAGTTGTGCTCTCACTTCAGGTCAACAGAAGTGGAATCAAATCAGAAAAGGAAATAGAGATTCTTACAGATGAAAGGTTGGTAAATTATTTCCGATTATGTTGTTGTGTCCAATTACAGTTGCATGTTCTTCAGAGAAGTTATTCTGTTTCAGAAGATAGAATATTCACTTAATTTGCTGTCTACTTCAACAGCGATTCAACTACAGACTCCCTGAGCAGTTCAGACAGTGAGTATGATATGCAGGGTCACCTTTGCAGTACTGTGCTGTCGTTTATCCAGGACATTGCAGAGATAAACCCTCTCCTTCCTGTCTCTTCATCCAGGTGAGGATCCCATTGAGCAGCTGCTGAAGCTGGAACCCCACAAGATCAACACAGTAAAGCGGGTAAATAACAAAATATGGGTCTTCCATCCCTGCTGACCTGTTCTGTAGTCTTAACCATTGCATTATTAGACAGAGGATTGATTTTAGGACTAGAGTATATATTGTCTAGCTACACTGATTCAGGGAGAGGCTGATTTGTGTGACTAATGCCTCTGATTGCTCATACTGTGTATGATTGAATGAGCATTGCACCGACCCTATACAACTGTAATATGGTCTCATTAGAATATGTCAACACAGTGACATTGAATGTTGTTGTTATATACGGTATATATGCAGTGTATTTGGAAAGTATTCAGACCCCTTAACATTTTATTGTGTTACAGCCTTATTCTAAAAATGTTCCCCTCATCAATCTGCACACAATACCCCATAATGACAAAGCAAAAACAGGTTTTAGAAATGTTTGCTAATGTACTAAAAACAACAACTGTTTTATGCTGTAGCGTTAAGATTTGCCTTCACGGGAACTAAAGGGCCTTGCCCGAACCATGAAAAACAGCTCAGAACATTATTCCTCCTCCACCAAATTTTACAGTTGGCACTATGCATTCGGGCAGGTAGCTTTCTCCTGGCATCCACCAAACCCAGATTCGTCCATCGGATTGCCAGATGGTGAAGCGTGATTCATCACTCCAGAGAACACGTTTCCACTACTCCAGAGTCCAATGGCAGTGAGCTTTACACCAGTCCAGGCGATGCTTTGCATCGTGCATGGTGATCTTAGGCGTGTGTGTGGCTGCTCTGCCATGGAAACCACYGACGAACAGTTCTTCATTGCTTCCAGAGGTAGTTTGAACTTGGGAGTGAGTGTTGCAACCGAGGACAGATGATTTTTACGCGCTCAGCCCTCGGCGTTCCCGTTTTGTGAGCTTGTGTGGCCTACCACTTCGCGGTTGAGCCGTTGTTGCTTTTTCTTAATTGAAGAATAATAGTGAAGACATCAAAATTATGAAATTAACATATGGAATCAATTCTTGACTGAGGGACCTACAGATATTGTATATATGGGGGACAGAGGAAGGGATAGTCATAAACAAATCATGTCAACCCCTATTATTTCACACAGAGCGAGTCCATGTAACTTCTTATGTGATTGGTTAAGCCACATTTTACTTCTGAACTAAGTTTGGCTTGCCTTAACAAAGGGGGTGAATACTTATGCAACAACTATTTTCTAGTTATTGAAGTTTTATATATACTTTTCTTTTCACTTTGACATTATGGATTATTTTGTGTAGATCAATGACAGAAAAAACAACAATTAAATCTATTTCAATCCCACTGTGTAGCACAACAAAATGGGAAAAAATCCCAGTGGGGTGAATACTTATGATACCCACTGTATATACCATTTAGCAGACACTTTTATTCAAAGGGACACGGCTACAGAGGTTAAAATGTCAACACCTTTCTAAAGTGATAGGTCTGTAATCCTATATCTTTCTATTATAGGCCATCATGCACTTTGTCAACAAGAAGATGTCAACCTTGGGACTACAGGTGACAGACATGGAGAAACAGGTTTGTTTTACTGTAGAAAGGGTTTGGCCATTCTGTTTGGATGGGTATTAATTGAGCACTACAAGTGTTGTGAATTGAAAGGTGATTGATCTGTTTCCTTTCAGTTACATCACACCACACCCATTTGGGTAAGAACCAACTGACGGTGTTCTTTATTCATGTAGTTTTCAGATGGTGTTATTCTCCTGCTGCTGATTGGACAGTTGGAGGGCTTCTTTGTTCCTCTCTATGACTTCAACATCACCCCAGTCAACACTACTGAGATGGTAAGGATCTCCTGTGTCCCAGGACTCCTTCTTTGGGAGGAATCATGTTCTGGAGGCAGCTCTGCCTCAAAGGAAGAATGTATGTGATTGTATGGCTCAATGGTAAGGGCGGAGCTTACGTATGATACAGTGAATGGAACAAATATCACATTTTGGCCTACAATGATATTCTGACAGCAGCGGAACAATTAGATCCAATGTGTTAATAATTTGAAATCCAAACAGATAAGGGTATAGTATAATCAAATAAAATCAATTAAAATCAAATTTTATTTTTTTATTTTTTTATTTTTTTATTTTTTTTATTTCACCTTTATTTAACCAGGTAGGCTAGTTGAGAACAAGTCCTCATTTGCAACTGCGACCTGGCCAAGATAAAGCATAGCAGTGTGAACAGACAACACAGAGTTACACATGGAGTAAACAATAAACAAGTCAATAACATGGTAGAAAAAAAAGAGAATCTATATACAATGTGTGCAAAAGGCATGAGGTAGGCAATAAACAATAATTACAATTTAGCAGATTAACCTGGAGTGATAAATCATCAGATGATCATGTGCAAGAAGAGATACTGGTGTGCAAAAGAGCAGAAAAGTAAATAAATAAAAGCAGTATGGGGGAGTGAGGTAGGTAAATTGGGTGTGGTAGTTTACAGATGGACTATGTACAGCTGCAGCGATCTGTTAGCTGCTCGGATAGCAGATTTTTAAAGTTGTTGAGGGAGATAAAAGTCTCCAACTTCAGAGATTTTTGCAATCTTCCAGTCGCAGGCAGCAGAGAACTGGAAGGAAAGCGTCCAAATGAGGTTTTAGCTTTAGGGATGATCAGTGAGATACACCTGCTGGAGCGCGTGCTGCGGGTGGGTGTAGCCATCTGACCAGTGAACTGAGATAAGCGGCACTTTACCTAGCATAGCCTTGTAGATGACCTGGAGCCAGTGGGTCTGACGACGAACATGTAGCGAGGCCAGCCGACTAGGGCATACAGGTCGCAGTGTGGGTCGTATAAGGGCTTTAGTAACAAAACGAATGGCACTGTGATAAACTGCATCCAGTTTGCTGAGTAGAGTGTTGGAAGCTATTTTGTAATGACATCGCCGAAGTCGAGGATCGGTAGGATAGTCATTTTACTAGGGTAAGTTTGGCGGCGTGAGTGAAGGAGCTTTGTTGCGATAGAAAGCCGATTCTTGATTGATTTGGAATGGAGATGTTTTGTAGAGTCTGGAAGGAGAGTTTGCAGTCTAGCCAGACACCTATGATTATAGAGTCACCATATTCTAGGTCGGAACCGTCCAGGGTGGTGATGCTAGTCGGCGTGCGGGTGCAGGCAGCGAACGGTTGAAAAGCATGCATTTGGTTTTACTAGCGGTTAAGAGCAGTTGGAGGCCACGGAAGGATTTGTATGGCATTGAAGCTCGTTTGGAGGTTAGATAGCACAGTGTCCAAGAAGGCCGGAAGTATATAGAATGGGTCGTCTGCGTAGAGTGGATCAGGAATCGCCCGCAGCAAGAGCAACATCATTAGTATACAGAGAAAGAGTCGGCCCGAGAATGAACCCTGTGGTACCCCATAGAGACTGCCAGAGGACCACAACATGCCCCGATTTGACACACTGAACTCTGTCTGCAAAGTAGTTGGTAACCAGGCAAGGCAGTCATTGAAAAACCGAGGCTACTGAGTCTGCCGATAAGAAATGGTGATTGACAGAGTCGAAAGCCTTGGCCAGGTCGATGAGACGGCTGCACAGTAATTCTTTTATCGATTGCGGTTATGATATCGTTTGTACTTGAGCGTGGCTGAGTGCACCCGTGACCGGCTCGGAAACCGGATTGCACAGCGGAGAAGTACGGTGGGATCTGAGATTGTCAGTGATCTGTTTGTTACTTGGCTTTCGAAGACCTTAGATAGGCAGGGCAGGATGGTATAGGTCTGTAACAGTTTGGGTCCAGTGTGTCTCCCCCTTTGAAGAGGGGGATGACCGCGGCAGCTTTCCAATCTTGGGGATCTCAGAATGATACGAAGGAGAGGTTGAACAGGCTGGTGATAGGGGGTGCGACAATGGCGGCGGACAGTTCAGAAATAGGGGTCCAGATGTTCAAGCCCAGCTGATTTGTATGGGTCCAGGTTTTCCAGCTCTTTCAGAACATCTGCTATCTGATTTGTAAAGGAGAAGCTGGGAGGCTTGGGCGAGTAGCAGCGGGGGCGGGCTGTTGCCAAGGTTGGAGTCGCCAGGAGGAAGGCATTGCCAGCCATTGAGAAATGCTTGTTGAAGTCTTCGATTATCACTGATTTATCGGTGTGACCGTGTTACCTAGCCCAGTGCAGTGGGCAGCTGGAGGAGGTGCTCTGTGTTCTCCATGGACTTTACAGTATCCCAGAACTTTTGGATTAGAGCTACAGGATGCAAATTTCTGCTTGAAAAAGCTGGCCTTGCTTTCCTGACTGACTGCTGTATTGGTTCCTGACTTCCCGACAGTTGCATTACGCGGGGCTCTTCGATGCTATTGCAGTTCGCCACAGGATGTTTTTGTGCTGGTCGAGGGCAGTCAGGTCTGGAAGTGAACCAAGGGCTATATCTGTTCTTGGTTCTGCATTTTTGAACGAGCTGCTGTCTAATATGGTGAGGAAGTAACATTTAAAGAATGACCAGCATCCTCAACTGACGGATGAGGTCAATATCTTCCAGGGTACCGGCCAGGTCGATTAGAAAGGCCTGCTCGCAGAAGTGTTTAGGGAGCGTTTGACAGTGATGAGGTGTCGTTTGACCGCGGACCGTGGCGGAACAGCGCAATGAGGCAGTGATCGCTGAGATCTTGATTGAAGACAGCAGAGGTGTATTTGGAGGGCAGGTTGGTCAGGATAATGTCTATTAGGGTGCCCAGTTTACGATTTAGGGTTGTACCTGTGGTTCCTTGATATTTGTGTGTAGATTGAGGGCATCAAGCTGGATTGTGGACTGCCGGGGTGTTAAGCATATCCCAGTTTAGGTCACCTAACAGAACAAACTCTGAGCTAGATGGGGAGCGATCATTCACAGATGGTGTCCAGGGCACAGCTGGGAGCTGAGGGGGTCGGTAGCAGGCGGCAACAGTGAGAGACTTATTTCTGGAAGATTAATTTTTAAAATTAGAAGTTCGAACTGTTTGGGCATAGACCTGGAAAGTATGACGAACTTTGCAGGCTATCTCTGCAGTAGATTGCAACTCCTCCCCCTTTGGCAGTTCTATTCTTGACGGAAAGGTTATAGTTGGGTATGGAAATCTCAGAATTTTTGGGGCCTTCCTAACCCAGGATTCGGACACGGCAAGGACATCAGATTGGCAGAGTGTGCTAAAGCGGTGAGTAAGYCAAACTTAGGGAGGAGGCTTCTGATGTTGACATGCATGAGGCCAAGGCTTTTTCGATCACAGAAGTCAACAAATGAGGGTGKCTGGGGACATGCAGGGCCTGGGTTTACCTCCACATCACCCGAGGAACAGAGAAGTAGTAGGATGAGGGTGCGGCTAAAGGCTATCAAAACTGGTCGCCTAGAGCGTTGGGGACAAAGAATAAAAGGAGCAGATTTATGGGCGCATACACATGGTTAGCAGATGTTAATGTGAGTGTAGCAAAATGCTTGTGTTTCTAGTTCCGACCGTGCAGTAATATCTAACAATTAATCTAACAATACCACAARAACTACCTTATACACACAAGTGTAAAGGAATGAATAAGAATATGTACATATAAATATATGGATGAGCGATGGCCGAACGGCATAGGCAAAATGCAGTAGATGGTATAGAGTACAGTATATACATATAAGATGAGTAATGTAGGGTATGTAAACATTATATGAAGTGGCATTGTTTAAAGTGACTAGTGTATTATGTTATTCACTGTAGTCCTGTGTGAGATTGAGATAACGTTGCTCCGGTGTGTCAGTCATCTGCATGTGTCATGGCCTGCTGTCTCTCACCTCACTCTCTCTGGTCTAGCTGCAGAATGTGACCGTGGCCCTGGACCTCCTGAATGACACAGGGCTACCCACGACCAACATTGAGCCCCAAGGTAAGGGTGCTCATTTTCTGTGGCACCCATAGTTGACCTACGTATATTGTCTCACCAACTTGGAGCCAAATGGGTCTTGTAATAGTGCACTTAGAGTAGGAGATAGAGGGGCTTGAGGAGACTATCTAAAAATATCACATCCACATGTATCCTACTGTAAGTGAATATATCTTTGTAATAGGAAGTTTGACCAAGATTGCTCTGGGCTGTAATTTTCACATCACAGTAATGGCGCTGTGAGACAGAATTGTTAAACTAAGTCAGAAGATTTCCTGTATCATAGCCATTTATCTGGGCAATAGCGGTATGCCACTGTTCATATGTCGAGTGGAATCCAGGATTTGTGTTGATAGTTTGAGTTAAGCCACATCCCTACGCACGGGGATATAAAGGGATAGCTGGGATTCCGTTGGAATTTTCATGAATATGATAATTATCGCCCTGGATGATTGGCCGAGGGTTTGTCCCAAATGGCAACCTATTCCCTATATACAGATGTAGGATCTTGATCTCCCTGTTGCAGGAAATGTAACACTTTAAGTGTATTTGAGGTTTAATAAGGCTTCGGAAGTTTGTAATTTCCACACATTTTCAGACTTGATTTTCCCTTAAGGAAAATGCACCAACCCTTACAAAACTGTCCATTGATTAAAATCCACATAATAATTCACATTTCCTGTTGCTGCAGGATTATTTTCCTGCTGTAGAAAACTGGCTCAAATTAAGATCCTACATCTGTAGAGCACTAGTTTTGAGTTCTATTGGGACTCAGGCCCACTCTGAGGTCATAATAATTTATTTAGAGGCTCTCTCAGGGAGGAAACCTCTATTTGTTAGTTGTTGATAGACAAATATCATGCAATGCTAAACTGACAAGAGGCTAGAAGTGTGCGTGTGTGTACATACTGTACACTGTTAATAAAGAGGCGCTAAGCATTTACTTTTATTGTAAATTATTATAAAAGAAGCTGGTTAATTTGCCTGGTAGCATAACCTGTAATTTGAAAGTAAAGCTTTGAGTTGATAAATGTTAATGGTTGGGCCGGTACAACTCATTTAACCCAGAAGCAAGAGACAGATCTAATAGATTTTTTAGCGTACTTTTAATTACGGGCACATTTCTGTGATGGAATAAGGGATCCCACTGCTCCAGGTCTACAGCACACACCACTGTGTGCATTAATTAGGCTAGCAGGAGCTCTAGCCGATCTAAATAGTTCATTTAAAGGGATACTTAGGGATTTTGGCAGTGAATTCTTTTATCTACCTCCCAGAGTTGGATGAACTTGTGGATACAATTTCTATGTCTGTGTCCAGTAAAAAGGAAGTTAGAGGTAGTTTTGTGAGTCAATGCTAAGTAGCATCAGCACAATGACTGGAAGTCTATGGGTATCTACTAACATGCTAGCATATATTCATAGACTTACAGTTATTGCGCTAACGCTAGTTAGCATGGGCTTGCGAAACTACCTCTAACTTCTTTCATACTGGGCACATTGACATACAAATGGTATCCACAATTTTTTGGGGGCTGTCTTGTTAGACTTCAGTGCAGCTTTTGACATTTTCGATCATAGTCTGCTGCTGGAAAAATGTATGTGTTATGGCTTTACACCTCCTGCTATAATGTGGATAAAGAGTTACTTGTCTAACAGAATACAGAAGGTGTTATTTAATGGAAGCCTCTCAAATATAATGCAGTTAGAATCAGGAATTCCCCAGGGTAGCTGTTTAGGCCCCTTGCTTTTTACAATTTTTACTAACGACAAGCCACTGAATTTGAGTAAAGCCAGAGTGTCTATGTATGTGGATGACTCAACACTATACACATCAGCTACTACAGTGACTGAAATGACTTCAGCACTCAACAAAGAGCTGCAGTTAGTTTAGAGTGGGTGGCAAGGAATAAGTTAGCCCTAAATATTTCTAAAACTAAAAGCATTGTATTTGGAACAAAACACTCACTAAACCCCAAACCTCAACTAAATCTTGTAATAAATAATGTGGAAATTTAGCAAGTTGAGATMACTAAACTGCTTGGAGTAACCCTAGATTGTAAACTGTCATGGTCAGAACATATTGATTCAGTAGTAGCTAAGATGGGGAGAAGTCTGTCTATAATAAAGCGATGCTCTGCCTTCTTAACAACACTTTCAACAAGGCAGGTCCTACAGGCCCTAGTTTTGTCGCACCTTGACTACTGTTCAGTCGTGTGGTCAGGTGCCACAAAAAAGGACTTAGGAAAATTGCAACTGGCTCAGAACAGGGCAGCACGACTGGCCCTTGGATGTACACAGAGAGCTAATATTAATAATATGCATGTCAATCTCTCCTGGCTCAAAGTGGAGGAGAGATTGACTTCCTCACTTATTTTATTTCTGAGAGGTATTGACATGTTGAATGCACCGAGCTGTCTGTCTAAACTACTGGCACACAGCTCGGACACCCATGCATACCCCACAAGACATGCCACAATAGGTCTCTTCACAATCCCCAAGTCCAGAACAGACTATGGGAGGCACACAGTACTACATATAGCCATGACTACATGGAACTCTATTCCACATCAAGTAACTGATGCAAGCAGTAAAATTAGATTTGAAAAAACGGATTAAAAAAACACCTTATGGAACAGCGAGGACTGTGAAGCATCACAAACATAGCCACAGACATATGCATACACACACACATACACACACACACACACACACACACACACACACACACACACACACACACACACACACACACACACACACACACACACACAATAACARACGCACTATACATACACATGGATTCTGTACTGTAGATATGTGGTAGTGGTGGAGTAGGGGCCTGAGGGCACACAGTGTGTTGTGAAATCTGTGAATGTATTGTAATGTTTTTAAAATTGTATAAACTGCCTTBATTTTGCTGGACCCCAGGAAGAGTAGCTGCTGCGTTGGCAGCAGCTAATGGGCATCCAAAGTAAATACAAACACAAATACAAGTTCATCTGACTCTGGGGAAGTAGATAAAGGGCCTCATTGCCAAAATCAGGAAGTATCCCTTTAATTATGCATCATACAGGGAAGAGTGATATTGTTGGATCTAATCTTACCGTTTAGATATTGATTAGATTGTATGCAAGGTTGTTTCTGGTTCAGTTTTGTGGCAGCATCAGTAAATGCACACTATTGACCTCCATTATCAATGCTTCAGTGATGGTGAGGGGGTGACGATGCATAAATAGATGACCCTGATCACTTAATGTGTCTCTGACTGCATCTCTCCTAGATATAGTCTCTCAGGATGTGACAGCTACCTTGAAGGTCCTATATGCCCTGTTCAAGAAGCACAAAAGCGGATGAGAGTGGGAAGAACATGGACGAGGATCTTAGGAGGTGAAGACGCCAGAAGTCCTTTGCCTGAGGTGTTTTTCCCCTGGCAAGTCCAGAATCATAGGCTGATTCCCTCTGTGAAATGTTTACAGAAAAATCATATATCGATTCTATGTAAAGCTTTGTGTACTTTGTGTCAATAAAATTGTACTCTATGTGCCATAGTTTGAATAGCATGGGAAACGAATTCCCGACCATATTCACCTTTGAAGATCCAAGTAATCTCAAAGTAGTCTGAAATTGTGAGTGAGTATCCTATCGTGTTCTATGACTCTGACGCTGCTGCTCGCTGCAACAAGATATCATAGGAAAACGGCATCTTGTGACGTTTTTACAAAACGATAAGCATCACAACGTCTGATACTTATGTCAATACATTGCAGTCAATGGAAAAATATGAACGTCACAGGGTTGATGCCTAAGTGAATACATTGCATTTAATAGGGGAAGATTATTGACACAATGTGGACGCCTTTGGACATGACACCCTCGTTCTCTCTCAATTCAATTCAATTCAAGGGGCTTTATTGGCATGGGAAACATACAGTATGTTAACATTGCCAAAGCAAGTGAAGTAGATAATTTACAAAAGTGAAATAAACAATAAAAATGAACAGTAAACATTACACTCACAGAGTTCCAAAAGAATAAAGACATTACAAATGATGTATATATACAGTCTTGTAACGATGTGCAAATGCTTAAAGTACAAAAGGGAAAATAAATAAGCATACATATGGGTTGTATTTACAATGGTGTTTGTTCTTCACTGGTTGATCTTTTCTTGTGGCAACAGGTCACAAATCTTGCTGCTGTGATGGCACACTGTAGTATTTCACCCAGTAGATATGGGAGTTTATCAAAATCGGGTTTGTTTTCGACTTCTTTGTGGATCTGTGTAATCTGAGGGACAAATGTGTCTCTAATATGGTCATACATTGGGCAGGAGGGTAGGAAGTGCAGCTCAGTTTCCACCTCATTTTGTGGACAGTGTGCACATAGCCTGTCTTCTCTTGAGAGCCAGGTCTGCCTASGGCGGCCTTTCTCAATAGCAAGGCTATGCTCACAGAGTCTGTACATAGTCAAAGCTTTCCTTAAGTTTGGGTCAGTCATTGTGGTCAGATATTCTGCCACTGTGTACACTGATATTCTGCCACTGTGTACTGTTTAGGGACAAATAGCATTCTAGTTTGCTGTTTTTTTGTTAATAGTAATTATCTTTTTGTTTTCTCATGATTTTATTGGGTCTATTTGTGTTGCTGTCCTGGGGCTCTGTGGGGTGTGTTGTGTTTGTGAACAGAGCCCCAGGACCAGCTTGCTTAGAGGACTCTTCTCCAGGTTCATCTATCTGTAGGTGATGGCTTTGTTATGGAAGGTTTGGGAATTGCTTCCTTTTAGGTGGTTGTAGAATTTAACAGCTCTTTTCTGGATTTAGTTAATTATCGGGTATCGGCCTAATTTTTTCTCTGCGTGTATTAATTGGTGTTCTACGTTGTACACAGAGGATATTTTTTGCAGAATTCTGCATGCAGTCTCAATTGGGTGTTTGTCCCATTTTGTGAATTCTTGGTTGGTGAGCGGACCCCAGACCTCACAACCATAAAGTGCAATGGGTTCTATAACTGATTCAAGTATTTTTAGCCAGATCCTAATTGGTATGTTAAATTTTATGTTCCTTTTGATGGCATAGAATGCCCTTCTTGCCTTGTCTCTCAGATCGTTCACAGCTTTGTGGAAGTTACCTGTGGTGCTGATGTTGATACCAAGGTATTTATAGCTTTTTGTGATCTCTAGGACAATGGTGTCTAGATGGAATTTGTATTTGTGGTCCTGGCAACTGGACCTTTTTTGGAAAACCATTATTTTGGTCTTACTGAGATTTACTGTCAGGGCCCAGGTCTGGCAGAATCTGTGCAGAAGATCTAGGTGCTGCTGTAGGCCCTCCTTGGTTGGTGACAGATTCACCAGATCATCAGCAAACAGTAGACATTTGACTTCAGATTCTAGTAGGATGAGGCTGGGTGCTGCAGACTTTTCTAGTGCCCTCTCCAATTCTTTGATATATATGTTGAAGAGGGTGGGGCTTAAGCTGCATCCCTGTCTCACCCCACAGCCCTGTGGGAAGAGATGTGTGTGTTTTTTGCCTATTTTAACCGCACACTTGTTGTTTGTGTACAAGGATTTTATAATGTCGTATGTTTTTCCCCCAACACCACTTTCCATCAATTTGTATAGCAGACCTTAATGCCAAATTGAGTCGAAGGCTTTTTTGAAATCAACAAAGCATTAGAAGACTTTGCCTTCATTTTGGTTTGCTTGTTTGTCAATTAGGGTGTGCAGGGTGAATACGTGGTCTGTCGTACGATAATTTGGTAATTGTTAATTATTTTCACTGAAGAAATGTACAAGTCTGCTGTTAATGATAATGCAAAGGATTTTCCCAAGGTTGCTGTTGTCGCATATCCCACGGTAGTTATTGAGGTCAAATTTGTCTCCACTTTTGTGGATTGGGGTGATCAGTCCTTGGTTCCAAATGTTGGGGAAGATGCCAGAGCTAAGGATGATGTAAAAGAGTTGGAATTGGAATTTGTTGTCTGTCTATTTGATCATTTCATTGAGGATTCCATCAACACCACAGGCCTTTTTGGGTTGAAGGGTTTGTATTTTATCCTGTAGTTCATTCAAGGTAATTGGAGAATCCAGTGGGTTCTGGTAGTCTTTAATAGTTGATTCTAAGATTTGTATTTGATCATGTATATGTTTTTGCTGTTTGTTCTTTGTTATAGAGCCAAAAAGATTGGAGAAGTGGTTTACCCATACATCTCCATTTTGGATAGATAATTATTCGTGTTGTTCGTTGTTTGTTTAGTGTTTTACAATTTTCCCAGAAGTGGTTAGAGTCTATGGATTCTTCAATTACATTGAGCTGATTTTTGACGTGCTGGTTCCTTCTTTTTCTGTAGTGTATTTCTGTATTTCTGTATTTCTATTTCTTTTTTAGTGATTCACCATAGTGAAGGTTTCTCAATTTCTTTCTTAGATTTTTGCATTCTTCATCAAACTGTTACGTTCCCCAGTTTCTGTGTTGTAGTTTGTATTTGAGTGTGTGTGTTTCAGGAGATTACTTCCTGAAATTCTCCCCAAGCAGCTGATTGGTCGGCCCCAAATGATGATTGGAGTGCTGACCCCGCCCCCTCGTCAAGACGCAGCTGTCTCCAATTAACAATGCCTTCTGAAGCTATAAAAGCCAGTGTTCTGTTGTTCAGGAGAGAGATCATTGCAGGCTGCGATCATTGCAGGCTGCGATCATTGCAGGCTGAGGAGATTGCAGGCTGAGGAGATTGCAGGCTGAGGAGATTGCAGGCTGAGGAGATTGCAGGCTGAGGAGATTGCAGGCTGAGGAGATTGCAGGAAGATTAATTGTGATATAGATCATTGCTGAGAGAGGAGGTTGATGGCTGAGGGTTATAGCATGTTGGTCGTTGGTATGTACTGTGTTAGTAGTTGCTGGGATCAGTTGGTATGTACTGTGTTAGTTGTTGCTGGGATCAGTTGGTATGTACTGTGTTAGTTGTTGCTGGGAGCAGTTGGTATGTTCTGTGTGAGATTGTTACTCAGAGCTTATTTGATGTCCTTTGTMTCTTAGTTTGTTTGAGTAATTGTTTGATATTCTGTGTCATCTGTTCCCAGGGGGGAAGGGGAAGGCACCTAGGGAGTGCTTAGGCAAGAGGCCCGCGGGCATACATATACCCGTAGTATATTCACTGTCTAGGCACACTAGGAAAGACCTGGGTGGACCACCCCCTGTATTTTGGTTAGCGCACCAGGTGGTGCTAAATTAGGTAAGTAGTGGGTAGGCAGGTTAGATAAGATAGGGGGAACTTTGACATTTACTTTCTTTGCTTTGGTTCTGTCCAGCCCCTTTTCCCCATATTACCGTGTAAAGGAATAAAATCCTAGTAAACGGTCAATTCTGCCTTTTGTCGTCCTTTCTCACACCTACAGTCCCATACCTATTTCACTTCACGGGGAGTTGAGTTGCAGTAGGGTGTTGTGTTCCCTCTTCTCAGAGGTGTGCGTAACACAAACAACATTGTTGTTCATTTTCTTTGGTTTTTCTATTTGAGATTTTTTAGATTTGATAGGGAAGCTGAGAGGTCAAATATACTGTTAAGATTTTCTACTGCCAAGTTTACATCTTCACTATTACAGTGGAACATTTTGTCCAGGAAGTTGTCTGAAAGGGATTGAATTTGTTGTTCCCTAATTGTTTTTTGGTAGGTTTCCAAACTACGTTCCTTCCATCTATAGCATTTCTTAAAATTACTCAGTTGCTTTGATGCCTCATTGAGTATAGCTCTCTTCAAGTAGACTGATTTTGCTGTGGTCTGATAAGGGTGTCAGTGGGCTGACTGTGAACGCTGTGAGAGACACTGGGTTGAGGTCATAAGGTGATAAAGTAGTCTACAGTACTACTGCCAAGAGATGAGCTATAAGTGTACCTACCATAAGAGTCCCCTCYAAGCCTACCATTGACTATGTACATACCCAGCGTGCTGCAGGAGTTGTGACCCGTTTTTGTTGGTTATGTTGTCATAATTGTGCCTAGGGGGGACTCCTATGGTAGGGGGGGAGGGCATGCTGTCACCTCCAGGCATGTGTTTGTCCCCCTGTGTGCTGAGGGTGTCAGGCTCTTGTCCGGTTCTGGCATTTAGGTTGCCACAGACTAGTACATGTCCCTGGGCCTGGAAATGATTGATTTTCCCCTCCAGGATGGAGAAGCTGTCTTAATTTAGGTATGGGGTTTCTAGTGAGGGGATATAGGTAGCACACAGGAGGACATTTTTCCCTGTTAAGATATTTTCCTTTTGAATTTCTAGCTAAATGTAAAATGRTCCTGTTTTGATTAATTTAATGGAGTGAGTTAGGTCTGCTCTATACCAAATTAGCATACCCCCTGAGTCCCTTCCCTGTTTCACACCTGGCAGTTTGGTGGATGGGACTACCAGCTCTCTGTAACCTAGAGGGCAACAAGTGGGTCCGTCTCCGCTATACCAGGTTTCTTGTAGGATGACAATGTCTGTATATCCGATTTCTTTGATTAAGTCCAGGATCCTGCTCTTTAGGCCAAAGGCAGAAGACCTCAGGCCTTGGACATTCCAGGATGAGATACTGAAGGCTTTCTGTTCCAAAAAGTGTCCAATGTTGGTTGTGTGGTTTGGCCTCAGGCCAGTAAGTGTGAGCAGAGCCCGCTGAGCATCTGCTACATGCCATTGGCTTGGGCTAGTGTAAGAGTGGGGGTTGGGCTTGTTTGCCCGCTCACGGCTTGGGCGTATGTGTGACTTCCATGTTGAGACCCTCTTTGCAGGGGTGGTGTGCAGGAGGGGCATAGGTCTGATCTGAGGGGGCGTAAATGGGATGTGGGCATGGTTGACTTGGGGGGTGTTGATAGTGGGGGTGTGTATGTGGCTGGTGGTGTTGTGGTCTGGATGTAGGTCCTCTATGTGTAGGTCTGGGGGGAGGGGGGGGAGGTCTGCAGGTTGGAGAGTGTCTCGCTGGTCTGGGCAGGCTGTCTATTGAATCTGTTGCTCCTGTGTGAGTGTTGGGGCTGCGTTGAGAGCGATAATGAACCCGGGTGAAGGTGGGCACTGCTGCCTTGTATAGGTGGACCTGGTCATAGAGGCTGTCCAGGGTGGAGTGGTGGGCCAGGAAAACATTTGGTTTGAGGCACCGTCACGGGAAATAAGCGTTACCCACTGTATGGAGCAGGGTGGAGATAACCACTTTTTCAATCACTCCCTTCATGCTGTGGCAACCCTTTCCTGCTATGTTTCTCAGGTGTTTGTGCCTGTGTGTAATTATTATGTGGCTAGGTGAACCTAGTTGGTCCTCAGACAGAAGGTCTAGGGCGCGCTGGGTGTTGGACACCAAGAGTTTAGACACACTGTGTTGGGGAAAAAGTTAGTTTTCTTGAATATTTCTCCCATTTGAGTCCATAAGGAGTACAATACACTCTCTCCCTCCCTCGTCTTTCACTCACTTTCTCTCTTCCCTCCCTCCTCTTCAAACCCCCCTCTCTCTACCCTCTCTTACTCTCCCTCACTATCTCTCTCCCTCCTCTCTTTCGCCTCTCTCTCTCTTACTCTCCTCACTCTCCACTTCTCTCTATCTCTCTCCCTCCTCTCTTTCGCCCTCCCTCTCTCTTACTCTCCCACTTCTCTCCATCTCTCTCCCTCCTCGCCCCTCTATTACTTATTCCCCCTCCTCTCCTCTTCTCTCCTCTCTTCTCATCTCTCTCTCTTCCACCTCTCTCCCAACTTCACCTCTCTCACCTCCACAGACAGGATATTGACGCATAGATATACAGTACATCAAGGGTATTGATTCATACAGTAAGTCAATACATCGCATTCAAGGCAAAAGAAGTTGGTGATAAAGCAGCAATGGGTAAATTGGTGAAAGACTCAGAAAGACAGCCAGCCAGCCAGCCAAACAGACAGACATATAAAATCACAGACAGTCAGGCAGTCCAACAGGCAGACAGACAAACCCTAAACCTAACCCAACTTCATGTTCACATACCTGGGGTAAGTTGTGCCGAGAGACCACTTTTTTGGGACAAGATATGTTTTGAAAACTGTAATGTTTACATTCATTCAGATTATTTCCAGGGATACACAACATCCTGAAAAATATGTAAATATCTTTGTTAGAAAGAATACTATATTTCGCTTGATGGAGAAATGCTGAATGTAAAAAAATGTGCTCAACTTACCCCACTCTCACTTACACTCAAAATAACATTGCGGGACTGCGGTTGGGTTCGGGACCAGTTCTAGCAGGACTGCGGTTGGGTTCGGGACCAGTTCTTGCAGGACTGCGGTTGGGTTCGGGACCATTTCTTGCAGGACTGCGGTTGGGTTCGGGACCATTTCTTGCAGGACTGCGGTTGGGTTCGGGACCAGTTCTTGCAGGAGCAGGTGGGAGTCTGACAAAAAGCCAGCGGGGGCTGGTGCGGTATGAAAAGCTGGTTGGGTGGGAGCGGGATGAAGAAATCAGTCCTGTGCAGACCTCTAGCGCAAGGGCTCTGGCTACTGTTAGCCAGATAGCTAGCTATAACTAGCTGGCTAGAAGGATGAAGTCAGAAGTTAACGTTAAACAGAGCCTGACCTCAGCAGGAGCAGTCAACTGAAATTAAACTAGCTATAATCTTAACTAAAGATATGCTATTATAAGTTAACAAAATAACGTTGCTTTAAAGAGAGCAGTGAGGCAGACCGCAATGCAGACACACAGCCAGAGATAGCAAGCAGAGAGATTTGGGTCCCCTGAAATTGAGAATGTTTAATCTAATCAAACACATTGTTTATCATCAAATGGGTTTAGAATATATATATTTTTTAATTCAACTAGGCAAGTCAGTTTAAAACACATTTTTATTTACAATGATGGCCTACACCAGCCAAAKCCGACGACACTGGGCCAATTGTGCGCCGGTCTATGGGACTCCCTATCACAGCCGGTTGTGATACAGCCTGGATTTGAACCAGGGTGTCTGTAGTGACACCTCTAGCACTGAGATGCAGTGCCTTAGACCGCTGCACCACTCGGGAGCCCCATACAACATTTTGTAGTCAACTAAGGTCCTTTTACAATGCTAGAATGGACTTCCTTGTCATTATGTGTTGGGACAGCCTGTTGGACCTAAAATGTAATACATTAAAAATACAATTTATTATTATTCTCATGTACATGAAAATCTATTTTTAAAACTGCTTTACAGAGAGTAGTGAGACACACAGTGATGAGAATTTAGGAGGCGGTGGAGGAGACAGAGAGATAGGTTAGTAGTACAGCTGTCCCCTGAAATATGATCCCTGAGAGAATCTGTAATCTAATCAAACACATGAATAACTTGTTTCTTTTCGAATGGGTAAAAAATACAACATTCTAGTCAGCCAAGGGTGCACTTTGTCAGTTTACAATACAGAAAACTGAATTGCATTGCAGCTCAAATGAGATGCTAAGAACATGAACGGAATTAAAAAGATACCACATTTCAATATAAACATCTCCACAACTTTTTAGTGTCCAGTCCCAATGAACTATTTTGGGAGGGCAACCTGATGTGCATTTTGTGTAATTTTTAACCACAGAAAATGACATTAGGCCTTCCCTATATACTTCCATGAAAATCCAATCAAACAATACAGTTCTAAAAATGTAATATGTTTCGGTTTATATTGGTGTTTGTTCGTCTTATCTCGATCGTCCAGTGGAGGTTATAGTTTAACCACCACTTTTTTTTTACCACTACCTCACTGGTGACCTTTTAAGAAAGCCCTGTGTTGAGGTTCAGCTTAATTTGGCAGGAGTGACTTAATTCATCCTCAACATGGTGCTTCATTCTCTCCCTGCAAAAACAGATTTCCACCATCTGAATTGTTAGTGTCCCCAGGAGGCCGTACATTGACTTTCAGCTTCCTGCGATTACAGGAAGTGTCTTAATTGGGGGTCATAGAGGCAGTTTCGAAGGATTATAAAAGTAGAATCTTTTCAAACAGTACATATTTATGACCGGAGGACTGTCATGACCCGACATATGACATTTTGAAGTAAATCGACCCWAAAGCATTTTTGACCTCTATTGGACATAATGGTCTTGCAGTTCAAGAAAATAAAATTACCTGGCAACCCAGACTCCTCACTCCGGCCAAACGCCCACGGATGTTAGTTTCTTCTCCGCAATGAGTCTGGATCTGAGTACCTCCCCGACCCTTTACCTAATGCAAACACATTCGGGCTGTCTGATTGGTCCAGAAACAGATGGGTTGGGCCAGAGCCAGAGCACATGCGTAAAGTGCCGGTTTGAAAATTTGTCATTGGCTTTGGTACTCTGATTGGTTAGAGACGATCTAATCGCTGATCACTTTGTTTTGTACAACGCCCCTCATCACCACAAACGACTTCAATGATGGCAGTCTCAGACTAACGAATGTAGCAAACGACAGAGCAGCAGAATCATTTAGTGTGAGTCGTCAGGCTTAAAACTTGTTAGAATGAATTCTCAAGAGCATGTTGGTAACATTTTTATTTATTTACTTGAAACGGTCTGTCTGTCTGCCTGTGCATGTCTTGCTGTCTGTCTGTCTATCTGTCTGCCCGCCTACAGCTCTCTGCCTGTCTGTCTATCTTTGAGTGCATATGTCTCTGTCTGTCTGTCTGTCTCTCGGTATGTCTTTCTTTGAGTGTCTGTTAGTCTGTCTGTCTGTCAGACTGAGTCTTTCACCAATTTACCCATTGCAGCTGTATCACCAACCTTTTCGCCTTGAAAGCAATGTATTGACTTATGCGTCAATGCCCTGTCTGTGAAGGTGGGAGAGAGGAGGAAGACAAAGGAAGGAGAGAGAGAGATGAGGGGGAGGGATGGAAGAAGGAGCGAGAGGGAATGGAGGGGGAGGAGATATGAGTGAATAAGAGAGATATAGAAGAGAGAGGAGGAGAGAAAGAAAAGGAGGGAGAGGGGGAAAGGGAGAGAAAGAGAGAGAGACATTTCTGAAACTTCTGTATGTGTAATGTTTACTGTTAATTTTTATTGTTTATTTCACTTTTGTATATTATCTACCTCACTTGCTTTGGCAATGTTAACACATGCTTCCCATGCCAATAAAGCCCCTTGAATTAAGAAAGAAAAGGAGGGTGGAGGTGGTGAAGGGGGAGGGAGATAGAAAAGGAGGAGGGATAAAGAGCAGGTAGTGAGAGAAAGAGGGAGGCAAAGATAGGGAGACAGAAGGAGGGAGGGAGAAAGGAAGGAGAGGGAGGGGGAGAGAGTGGAGGTGGTGAAAAAAGGGAGAGGGAGAGAGAAAAGGAGGGGGTATAAAGCACAGGAGGTTGGTGTCACCTGAATTGGGGAGAACAGGCTTGTGAGAATGGCTGGAGTGGAATTAGTGGAATGGTATCAAATACAGTACATCAAACACTTGGTTTCCATGTGTTTGATGCCATTCCATTCGCTCCGTTACAACCATTATTATGAGCCGTCCTCAGCTCTGAAGCCTCCACTGGTATAAAGAGGAGGTAGAGAGACAGACAGAGGGAGGCAAGGAGATGGAGAGAGAAGGGGGAGGGAGAGAGGAGATTAGAGAGAGAAAGAGACGTCTGTCTGTCTGTCTTCCACCAATTTAACCTTTGCATCTTTATCACCATCTTTCCCCATTGACTGCAATGTATTGACATTAGCCTCATATGTTGTGACTCTTCTCTTTTTGCAAAAATGTCACAGGATGATGTTTTGAGGCTGACAGTGGTTGCTCAGGCTCACTTTCATTTCAGCTCAATGTCACACTACAGGGGCAGACAGAGAGAGAGAGACCTGGCGAGGGTTGTGTTCCTCCTCTTCATCATGTAACTAGCCCATTTCAGTAGACAGTTTAAATATTCTGTCAGCTCATCTGAACGGTTTCTCTTCACTTGATGTTTTGGGGCCAGCCTTCCAATTTACTGCCCTTGAACTTGCCAGTTAGATTTGCCCGATGAAAATGGTGGACATTTAAGACAATTAAGACAGGGATAGCAGTCTGATTTTCTGATCTGAGGTCAGATCTCAGAGGATTCTGGACACTTAGTGTCGGATAAAAAGGTCTGCAATTACAATAAATAGACTACTGAATAAGGGCTGTCAGTCTTGTTGAAGGCTGGGTTCAGTTGAGGGGAAAACAGGGCTGAGTGTGGAGGAAGTGCAAAGACAGATGCAATATTGGTACTGCTTATGTTTGGTGCTCCTGTACAGATAGACATCTACACATGAACGTTCTCTGAGTAAGGGAGGAAATTTAACTAGTTTACTGAAGTTCACAATCAGTTATGCACTTCAGCTCTATTCTTCTCCCATCCCCTCTCACCTTACCTCTCCCCTCCAATGCCCCCTAGTCTCCTCCTTACCTCTCCCCTCTCCTCTCTTCCTTACCTCTCCCCTCCCATCCCCTCTCCTCCTTACCTCTCCCTCCCATCCCCTCTCCTCTCTCTCCCTCCCTCCCCTCTCCCCTTACCTTCTCCCTCCCATCCCCTCTCCACCTTACCTCTCCCCTCCCATCCCCTCTCTCCTTACCTCCCCCTCCCATCCCTCTCCTGCCCTTACCTCCCCTCCCATCCCCTGCTCCTCCTTACCTCCCCTCCCATCCCCTCTCCTCCTTACCTCTCCCCTCCCATCCCCGCTCCTCCTTACCTCTCCCCTCCCATCCCCTCTCCTCCTTACCTCTCCCCTCTCCTCCTTACCTCCCCTCCCATCCCCTCTCAGCTTACCCCCCCCCCCCCCCTTCTGGGCGTGTCTCTATCTTTGACTGACATCTGATCTTTGACTGACAAATGGCACTATAATGATAATCTGATAGGGGCATCCAAATGGTCTTTATCACATTGCGTTTAGACAAATGGCACAAAATGGCCACATTAAGATCCACTTAACGTGGGCTCAGCGCCACAGAAGGGCTCTCTGCCCTGTCTCGGAGAAGGCTGAGTGAGCAGGGGGGTAGATAGGAGTGATGAGACGGTCTAATGTGGTTTTAATAGATGAATGCCGGAAGCCGATGCTTCTCTGGAACAGTGGGATAAGGAGATCCAGGCAATGTTTTGTTTTTCATAGTGATTAATGGGATGAATTAGTTCACACATGTCCATGTGTCTATGGTCTTTTCATAATAATGCTCTTTTCATAATAATGCTATCACAGCAATGACACAGAGAGGGAGGAGGGAGAGTGAGGAGGGAGAATGTGGAGGTGATGGGGAGCAAAGAGATGAATGTGTTTAGGGGAAGGAAAGAAGAGTGTGAGGGACAGACTAGTGGGAGGAGAGAATAGAAAAGGCATATTGAACAGAAGCAGAGGTACAGAGGTGAGAAGTTTGGAGAGAGAGAGTGAGAGAAAGCTGATTAATGAAAAAGTTCAAAGGACTTCCTGCTAACAAACCTTGACAACTCCTGTGATGCTCTGGCCTCTCACACGCTCCCCCAGCTGTGGCAGACAGGTTTTGTAATTTAGAACAAGGTGTCTCTGTCTGTGTCTGTCCCTGTCTGGCCTGTCATCTCCTAGCCTTAATGATGTCTGTGCCTCTGGCCTGGCTGCCTGGGTCGTGTGATTCACCAGGCTGGGAGTGTCAGCTACAGGCCACTGCTTTGACTCAGACAGGATGTTCTGGCCAAACACAACCTCTGAAACTTGATTCAACTTTTATGTTTTTGGCTCCCAAGTTGTGCTGAGATTTTGCATTTGATAAAGAGCAGAACACACTCGGGAATGTTTAAACACACTGGAAAAGATACATCTTTATTTCTCCCTGGTGTAACAATACAAAGTTAACAAGTGCAGAAACAATTCAGCTTCTAACTGTACATTCTAGTGGGTAATACATAGACAGAGCGTGATGCAGGTCATCATCACCACACCCACAGTCAGGTACCGACCAATCACTACAAAGCTTCTGTGCACAAGTGGAGATTCACTCTAAGGCAACTGTTACTACAGCAACCTCAAGACTAAAAGATAAGTGCTCTGCCATCCTTACAGCAATGATTACAATATCGACTATGTCACGTCAAGTCCATGTTAAGAAAACAAAACAGAAAGTCAGATAACACCACAGACCTTGTTTGGGCTTCCAGTTTGGGGAGGGCTGCAGTTAGGCTCCCCATTAGCATTGCTATGATAAGAGGGGCAACTGCTGGGCTGTAGCCTACATAACATGTCTGTTGACACTGCCTGCTAGGGCAGGGGCATTACCCTAGTTATCCCCACTACATATTGTTGATGGGAAGGGAATTCCCTGCTCACAGTTTTGCTTTGTTACAGCAGCACAGCACTGGGGTTCCGGAGGAGACGTGTGTTCCCTAGCATGTCTGATCTCTGCCATTTCCCCTGTTTTGAGGCCCAATTAAATCCCCTTTGTACTGCAGAAGCTGTTTAAAATTCCTGCTCCTCCGGGCTTCCTTGCTGCTGATGCTGCCTCACTTTCTGGGGGGAGGGGGGGGAGGGGAGAGAGAGGGAGGGAGGTAAGGAGAGAGTGGGAGAGAGAGGGAAAGGGGGGTAAGAGAGAGAGAGAGAGAAAGGAAGGAAGGAAGGAAGAAAAGCAGGACGAAGAGATAGAGCGCAATTAGCACCTCCACAGCTCTCCAGTCCAGGCCAATTATTTCAGTTGGGCGCATCGTGTCTCAGCACAAGGTACAAGTTTGCTGGAGCAAACATGCAATTAGACTATACGGAAGTTAACTATCTCAAACTGGCCAAATCTGAACGTTATTGCTAATCATAAGAGATCACACTGACTATACCAAACATTAGGAACACCTTCCTATTATTGAGTTGCACTGCCCCCTTTTGCCCTCAGAACAGCCTCAATTCGTCTTGGCATGGACTCTACAAGGTGTCAAAAGGGTTACAAAGGGATGGTGGCCCATGTTGACTCCAATGCTTCCCACAGTTGTGTCAAGTTGTCTGGATGTCCTTTGGATGGTGGACCATCCTTGATGCACACAGGAAGTTGTTGAACGTGAAAAACTCAGCAGCATTGCAGTTCTTGACACAAACTGGTGCGCCTGGCACCTACTACCTCCTACCATACCCCGTTCAAAGGCACTTCAAATCATTTGTCACCCTCTGAATGGCACACATACACAATGGATGTCTCAATTGTCTCAAGGCTTAAAAATCTTTCTTTAACCRGTCTCCACCCTTTCATCTACACTGATTGAAGTGGATTTAAGTGACATCAAGAAGGGATCATAGCTTTCACCTGGATTCAACTGGTCAGTCTATGTCATGGAAAGTGTTCTTCATGTTTTGTACACTCAGTGTGTATTGCCAGCCATGGTCATTGATGTAACAGAAAATTGTAACACTTTCTTTTTTGGGGCCTCTGCACACTTCAGAGAAGCAGCTTTAGTCTAAATTGGCAGGTTCAGTTTGCCGTTTTAGTATATTGGGGATAGTTGTCCTGCTCCTCCTGCCTAGTGGCTGTTCAGGAGTATTGGTGGTATTTCCAGTAACTCCCAGAGAACCATTTATGGGTCTGCCCTCTTGGTTGGCCCCTACCAACGACACTGTGGTGTATTGCCTGCTGCACGGTGCGTACAGTCCAGGAATTCTCTGCACAAAATGTACTGGCTAAGCTGCTGCCAGATCGCAGGTTACAGCTTCAGAATTGGGGTAGAGTGAGTAGAGACATAACCCGGTACAGTACTATATACCGCCTGGTCTTTCCCCCATCACACTCCATCCCCCTCCCAGTCTGCTGACCTGAACAGATGCTTTATTCTCTCACCCCTCCCAACACCACAAAGACTGCACTTTATGGATCAATAAGAAAGTTCATGTCAGAAATGAGTGAAGTGTTGAGCTTTATCCCCTGAAAAAACAAGAAAGATATTTCAATTGAAGATATTTAGACTTGCTTAGATTTCACTTTTTTTGCAGTGTAACACCTTTCAGTGGGAACCACTGAAGTGATTATTTTGTCAGCACTCCACTCTCCCTGATTGCTGGGCTGACAGGGTGACTTGAAGGGGAGGGGCCACCGTATTCAATAAAGGTTCATTATGCTGAAATATGTCTGTTCCATAGACTTCACCGTCCCATTAAATCTATCCTCAGCGATTGAGCCAGTCTATGTCCTAATTTTAGCTCCAAAGAGATGCTAAGCATCATGGTGAATCGTGTAGAATGTCTACCACTCGTAAAAAGTCCCTGACTAGTCTACATTAAATAAATCACCAAGAGATACACCCACTACCTCTTCTGACTACTACTGAATTTAACCCCACACAGCAACAAAGTACAATCAACACTCAAACACACACATTAAACAAAGCCCCCCTTGTTCAGTTGTTCAGTTGCGGTTTCAGTTTCCATTGGCGTCCTCTTAGAACAGCCCCAGCCCATGCAGGGGTTCTTCATGATCACTTTCAGTGCCTGTGACCTGTTCCTTAACAGTGTTTGGGTAGCAGCAGCTCCATTCGCCAGGACCTTTCATAGTAGTCTAGTGTTGACCTTTGGCCTGGTTCCGCTGGTTCAGTGGTGAAGGTGTTTAGAGGAATGGAGGTGAGCAGGTCCTGCTAGCTAACTGCTAGCTCCGGCAGGGACAGCCACCCTGTGGTATGTTACTGTGTAAATAATCCAGCCAGACAGAGACAGGTGTCGGAGCCGTGCTATCTTCTYCGGCGTGCTCTGCTCAGCATCGCTGCTCTATCCATTCATCCTCTCGCAGCTTCAGTCTGAATGGAAAAAAAGGAAAGTGACATAGTATTAAAACCCTTGGAACAGGAGTATGGAACCCATCACCCAGCTAAATTAACCAGCCACATATACTGTAGTCTCAGCCTTCTCCTTGTTTGTATTGCACAAGGCCAGTGGGGAAAAAGGCATGACATCGTTATTGTTGTGATCTATTTTTAATTGCAGTGAAGTGAAGAAAGGAAGAAAAATCAACAACCATTCCCCTCCCTGATGATTCCTCTCTACCAGGCTGTGTTGTGTTGTGCATTTTTAAAATGTAAATTAGGCCACCATATGGAGAGTGATACTCTCTAATTGGACAGGGCCTGGACATGCTGCTCTACACACACACACACACGCACAGGGAAAGGTAGGTTACCTTCTAAATATAATCCATTATAGTCACTAGTTACCTGCCCAAAATTGTCATCAGTAACACAACTCAAATAATCTGATTACTTTCAGTTGCTTTTGGATTACTTACCCCTTAAGAGGCATTAGAAGAAGACAAAAAGTGGTCTGTGTCTTGTGGTCAGACTCGCTCAGGTGGAACAAACTATTGAACGTATGCTTTTTTTCAATTCTGAATTGAATGTCACTGGGTAAACAGAAAGGTGTCATTATGCATTCATTCCCCGCAAACATCCTTTCTGAATTTAAAAGTAATCCAAGAAGTAATAATCTAGTTTTCAAAAGTATCTGTAATCCGATTACAACATTTTTGCTGGTAACGTAGCTGATTACATGGTTTTTTGTAATCAGATTACATGTAACTAATTACATTTAATCAGTTACTCCCCAACCCTGCAAACACAGGACAGCCTCACTTGATTTAATTATTTACAACTCAGTCATTACCACACAAAACACTTCAGCTAAAGTTGTGGTTCAAAGATAATGTGTGAATATGCAGGAAATAGACACAAGCATTGATCACGACACTTGTGGACAAAGAAAATGATATGAAAGCTGTTTGAAGCTATCAAGCATATTTCTGGAAGAATCTGGCATGAGCGAGGGGTATCTGTGTGATATTATTGTGTCACTCACTGCTCTGGCAGACTGGCAAGCAGATGGGTACTGTAAGTGTAGGTGTGTATTCTGCCATATGGTCAAGTACAATCAAAGCAATGTACCAGACATTGACCATCTGATGAATCATAAACCAGTCTCCATTTGCCAGGCGACAGACTTGCCAATATGATATCTCAGTCACAGAGGCCTGACTGGAAATGGCTGTTAGGTGACAACCAAGCAGATGGCTCAGCTCTGAGTCAGGGCCTGTAAATGTGATGACAGATGCCACCRTGTTTGGACCACTCTGGTTGGCTGACCTGTGCAGGCCTCTTGAAGCAGCCAGGTAGGCAGGCAGGCACCACCCAGGAGGTGGGTGGTGTAGTATATAGCGCTTGGCCAGGTTGCTTGGATCTGATGCCAAGTTGTCCTGGCGTTGATCACCGTAGAGATAGATCTTCACCATGCAGTATTAATATGATATGGAATGTTGCTGGCTGCCTACTCTGTTTTCACACTGTCAATGCTCTTGTAGCTGGCATATCCTCACTCATCAAATCAGCATACACTCATGTATTGTTAATTCCACCAACAAACATACTGTAGAGAGGGAATGGATTTTTCGCTTTTTTTTATGACACATTACACACCAACCRCTCAGCAGTCATATCGTCTCTTACTGTGTTGTCAAACCTGAATTAAACGATATTGGATTTCAGCTCTTTTTTATGATGCTCTGAAGCATCATACTAAGTTTGTATTAGCACGGGCACATGAGGAATGTGAAGTGCACCAGTAATAATAGAGAAGAGAAGGCTGCCTACATCAAAAAAACTGAATCCAGGACCTCTCTCTGGTCCGGCGTCCATCAGACATGGGGTGAAGAGGGTATCAAGAGAGTTAGGAGGTATCACCCCACCCCTGGGCAGAGAGAGATGGCCTTAATAAATCAGACGTTTTAACTCGATCTGAGACTWTGTAACCGTCAGTAGGACATCCCGTTTCATTACTGTGCGACGAGTGTTTTTATCGCGTGGTGCTCGGAGCGTACTTGATACTGCCATGATCCCACTGTTCATATTCTTTGTTATACTTTAACAAGGGGATTTATTGTCTGTTATCTATATTGGACCCACCGGATTACTGTAAATACATGGCTGTTTTTTCCTTTTCCTGATCAATGCGTGTTGTCTTTTCTTTTTAGCCAGAACACACAGTACCTGGTTAAGCCGTCTGTATTTGTTTAAGCAGATTTTTTTTTATAAAGGGCKTTTATCTATCCACGGAGAGAAAGTAATATCAGATTCCCKGGCCACCTACACAGAGCCCGTAACAGATCTAAGGCTGTGCACACATACCAGCCTTCTCAAGTAGCCTTATGGCAAACAGTGTTCCCACACATTCACTTGCCAGGCTGCAATTCCTCCACAAGAGGAAGTAGATACAGCGAAATGATCTGATACTTCTACTTRAAAAAGTATTGGAGATGCCCCAGTTCTGAGACTCCAACCAACAAACATATGTCTAAGTACAAGTCTAATTCTCAGCCATTACCCATCATCCTCCCTGACCCTGGTGATACAGCTCTGTCCCTCGCAACTAAACTCAAGGCCCTCTGATGATGACGTGTTGTTTGGGCAACAAATTCTGGAAGCTATTCAGTTACAACTGGTTATAGAGTTTTCAGTGTAAGACAATTGCAATGTTATTTTAACCTCATCCCAGAAAAACAGCTTTTGATTGAATGGAGCCTTTGTTCTCTGTCATCTCAATGTTTTTTGTCATTTGGAAGAGAGCATAATTTTTTATTCATAACTTTGTACATTATTATGAAAATATCATACAAATGAATGTTTACAGAAAGCATACATGCTACGAGCTGAGTAAGCCAGAGTAAGTCTAGTCTCCATTTCTTATTTTATTTAACCTTTATTTAACTAGGCAAGTCAGTTAAGAACCAATTCTTATTTATTATGACACCTACCCCGACCAAACCCTAACCTGGACGACGCTGGGCCAATTGTGCYCCGCCTTATGGGACTCCCAATCACAGCCGGTTGTGATACAGCCTGGAATCGAACCAGAGTCTGTAATGAAACCTCTAGCACTGAGATGCAGTGCCTTAGACCGCTGCGCCACTCGGGAGCCCAAATGTCTAAATAAAATAGACATACGTCTTTATTTTCAGAACAAGCTCATAGTGAAGTTAAAGAACTCAACGCAATCTATACCAACCTTATGGAGTCACAATGCAAAGCACTGACTATCAATCATCCATTACAACACCTTATTCCTGACCCAATTCTGATCTACTTTCAAAGACCCCATGTTTTGTCTGAAGTTGGGCTGTTGCCTGTAGGGTCAAGTAGCCCTGGCTGAAGTTGATGAGGCTTCTCAGACTGAACTGGCGTCTCGATCTAACGTTGTAGTTAAAGGGGCAGTGCTGTTAAAAACTTGATTTGCCTGTTTTATTTGTTTTTATATTTCCACACCATGTTGATATAACACTGAAATTGTGAAAATTATGATAATGCCATTTCTGAGTAAGAGCTGTTTGAACCTTCATAGGGTATGGGGTGGGCATTAGACCATCCTATCAACCAATCAGGGCTGTGTACGTAAATATCTTCACATTTGTCTCATAACGCCCACTTGATCAGACTGAGCATTTCAATGGCCAAAAAAGGCTCAGGAATAAATTTGAAAAATATATATTTGGAGTTATTTTCATGAAATAACACACAGTGATTTATTAGACATACAGTGATTATTTAAAAAAATAAAAATTAAAAAGACTGCATGGGGACTTTAAAGCATGTATTCACCACTAGGACAGATAGTATCTGAGCTCCTCGATCATGGCAGGTTCTAATTAGGCATATATTCATCAGTAGGACAAGTGCTATGGACATGTGTCTCTGTGGACATGTCCCAGTGGTAGTTAGGCATGTATTCACCACTAAAACAGCCCCAGGATCCCCTTCCACTGCCAAGCTCCTCTGTCTTTGTCAAAATCTGGCTATCATGGTCTGGCACGGCCACAAACCCATTTGTCATATCTCTGCCCTCATTAAGTTATCATAGACAGTCAGAGAGATGGCTTGGCCCAGAGGTCTGTTTGTCTGTCTGTTTGTCTGACTGTCTGACTGACTGACTGTCTGTCTGACTGTCTGTCTGACTGTATGTCTGTCTGACTGTCTGACTGTCTGACTGTCTGACTGTCTGACTGTCTGACTGTCTGAGTATAAGCCATCTCCTGGACCTCTAGAGAACACCTGAGACAGAGATCGGTTTGAATAATTTAAGTTTTTAGCCAAAGATTTAGGTTGTTCTGACGGTGTTTGATCCAGCTGTTCTTTGAATGCTTTGATGATAGATATGTGTGTCAAGGCTTGATGTGTGTCCCATAGCTACTACAGTATTTAGGGTGTCTCTCACTTTCCTCCTCTCTCCGAGTGGTGCGAGTGACTGAAGGGGCATGTTGGGCGAGTGTATGGTATCGAGCAGGTCCTTGCGTGTGTGTGGGGGGAGAAATGGAGAGAGCATAGGAGTGTGTGTGGGAAGAGATGGCACAAACGTGTGTGTCTGTCTGTGTGAGTGGGGGGGCAGGCAGGTAGGTAGGTAGGTAGGTAGGTAGGTGTGTGTGTGTGTGTGTGTGTGTGTGTGTGTGTGTGTGTGTGTGTGTGTGTGTGTGTGTGTGTGTGTGTGTGTGTGTGTGTGTGTGTGTGTGTGTGTGTGTGTGTGTGTGTGTGTGTGTGTGTGTGTGTGTGTGTACATCTACATACGCGTGTGTGTTTGCGGGAAAGGTTACAGCAGGTGAGTGTGTGGGGAGGCTCAGTGGTTCAGATTCCCTGTCAGCCTACGCAGCTGATGGGGGAGGAAGGACTGCTGCTGGAGATACCAAACCTCTCCTTATGGAGACATGTTGCTCTGATGGACTGCTATGGCAACTTTCCCTTAGCAACATCGTACCGTTCTACAAGACGTAATGAGGATGAGACAACGTAAGGTGATGAATCCCGAGGGAGAATGCGATAGGCTCCCTTGTGCTTTTGCTGTGCAGAATGAGATCATCAGCAATTGTCCTCTCTGCCCCATCTATGCCTTCCAGCAAAATAACYCAGAAACATTTGGCATTTGAATGTGTTAGTGTCCTGACCCTGACAACTCTATGTCCTTACAGTACAATGTAATAGTGTAGCCATGTATATAATACACAATGAGTCTGAGTGGACATCCACTGAATGCTGGCGACAGAGTGACTTACCAGACGGTGGGGGCGTGCTAGGGTTCGTGGGGCTCTGGTCCTCTCCTCTGAGGCTGTGTCTGGGGTGCTGGTGGCTGAGGGCCATGGGGTGACCCTGGGTCTGTGCCTGGGTCTCATTCTCCTCTCCTGGGACTGGCTGGTGCCACTGGCTCCTGGCTTTCTTCAGCCAGCGCCCACCCAGACCCCACTTCTCCAGGTATACTCTGCACAGCTCATAGTTCATGGCCGAGTAGTAGAGGAAGTCCAAGGCTAGCAGCACCATGACGAAGAAGCCATAGATCCACACTCCTACCAGGGCTGTATAGTTACTGTATGGGAGTGATAGGGGAAATAGAGAAAGTGAGAATGGCATAATATATAATTATATGTATTCACCTTTTTTGTATGCATTTTAAGCATATTTTTGGTAAACATATATTATGTTTAAGAAAGTGTTACTGAGATGTAAAGGGTGATTCTAATTGCCTATCCATCTTAATATATCTCTCTCTCCAAACGTTGGTCCCAGTTTTTCATCCCAACACATTTATTAATGCATTTCACACTCCATAAGGATTTATGTGGTCCACATTAGCACCTTTTTCAGATTCACGCTCCGCTCCATAAATCACCTGTACGGTAAATGTCTGCAAATAGTTTCCAATTACAGTAACCTGTCACGCCCTGATCTGTTTCACCTGTCCTTGTGCTCGTCTCCACCCCCCTCCAGGTGTCACCCATCTTCCCCATTATCCCCCGGGTACTTATACCTGTGTTTTCTGCCAATTTGTTTTGTTTGTTCAAAGCTACCAGCGTTTTCCCTTGCTCCTGTCTTTCCWATAGTCCCTGTTTTCTAGTTTCCCGGTTTTTACCTTTCCTGCCTGACCTGAGCCTGCATGCTGTTCCGGAGCCTTACACCCTCTCTGYATTATTGACCCCTACCTGCCTTGACCTGTTTGCCTGCCCCTGTTTTATAGAATAAACTTTAGTTTCTTCAACACTGTCTGCACCTCGGTCATACCTTAAAGCGTGATAATACCTCGATGAACAGCGTTATGAACGACACTTGTAATAAAGATTTTTTMATTTTTTATGGAACAGAGCTGTCCATTAGAGAAATAACTACTGCACTCAAATAATAACTGCACTCAAACCCATATGAAAACCATGTTTACCTCTCCTCACCTCCCCCTGTGCCTGTGTGACATATAGCTGACATATAGCTGTTTGCATGGTTTAGTCTGTGGTGATGTGTACATTTGTSTATTTAAGAGCAGCAGGGCATCCTTCCAGCAGTGCATTTGATTTAACCTTAGAGTAAGCAAACCCAACTGTTTGGACAGCCGTCAGAAACAAACGTTAGACAATGTTAAACAAGCCAAAATGAAAGGACAAATAGCTGAGACTGATCATGACACAGACACAAAGAATTTCCTAACAGATACACATAAAGTAATAATTTSCTAATCCCAGTGACTGGTCCAATCACTGCCCGCAGTAATAGAATAGCCTATTAACACTCTCATGCCCGTAACACTTTAGCCATGATGCTCAGAGTCCCAGACACAGAGCTATGGCCAGTTGAATCTGAGGCCAGTGGGAAATATCACCACTTCAACTCTGCAGTCCAGAGGGGAGGAGGAGGAAATGGCCTCCCATCAGCCACTAGATGAAATATCCTGGCCTGCCGAAGGGCATGTGTAACTGGTCTGAGAGAGCACCCCGCTGACAGGGTATTAGAGGAGAGAGACAGACAGAATAAGAGCGAGAGCTCTGACAGAGTCTGTGTTTCTGTCTGTCAGTGTCCTCATACGGTGCTCCTATACACACTATGGGATGTCTCTTCTCTTCCTGAGTTCCACTCGATTGCTGCAGACAGAGCTGTCGGTCTCCATAGAGATGTGTCTTCAAGTCTATCTATATTAGTGTATCTACTTATATTAGTGTAGTGTGTTGTAGTATATTATATATAGTGTGCATTGGTTGAAGCTCAATGTTAAATTCATATCGCCCTACCATCATATGTAAACCAAGTATCTCTACCGTCAAATCAACTTGATCGGAGGTACACAACACCCTCCCCGCTTATCGTCATGATTCATCCAGCGGTTACCAYGAACCACTATACCGGATGTTTGATGTGTCATTAGCATTATGGTCGTTAGACAAATTTTTTCCTAAACCTAGCTCAAATTCCAGACGTCCAATTAAAACGAGGCTACATTGCACATAAGGTGACCTTATTTTTGTATTTTTTTTTGTGTACTTTTACCCCTTTTTCATACGGAATCGGGAGAGGCGAAAGTCGAGAGCCATGCGTCCTCCYAAACACGACGCTGCCAAGCCGCACTGCTTCTTGACACACTGCTCGCTTAGCCRGGAAGCCAGCTGCACCAATGTGTTGGAGGAAACACCATACAACTGGCGACCGAAGTCAGCTTGCAGGCGCTAGGCCCGCCACAAGGAGTCGCTAGAGCGTCATGGGACAAGGAAATCCTGGCTGGCCAAACCCTCCCCTAACCTGGATGATGCTGGGCCAATTGTGCACTGCCTCATCGGTCCCCCAGTCACGGTCGGCTGTAACACAGCCTGGGATCGAACCCAGGGCTGTAGTGACGCCTCAAGCACTGCCTTAGATCACTGCACCACTCGGGAGGCCAGGACCATTAGACTTAGATCCATTTGGACTGAATAAGTTTGTAGGCGCATCCGTTTTTAAATTAAATTCACAATTTACTGCACTCATGTGCACATTTCTGGCCAATAAAAGCCAACGATGTGCTACAAATGTTAACATATTTTTAGCCGAACCGTGGTTCTTACTCAACATAAATCGCTAGCTAGTAGAAGGCWAGCAGCTGTAGTTAGCTAACTTACACCAGTTGGATGAGAAGCGAAAGGTAGGTAGCTAGCTATTGAAGGTTTTTCATGCGGCTGAAGTAAACTGAAGCAACCTGAAGTAAACTGAAGCAACCTGAAGTAAACTGAAGCAACCTGAAGTAAACTGAAATAAACTGCTGACTTGGACACTTACGTGTAATCAGAGCACAACAAAAATTTAACTAGCGAATGTCCTTGGCTTCTATTATAGGTAGTTAGATACACCAAACTTTGGGAACTTTAGAAAAACTGCCACGCTGCTAATTTCTAATACATGCACACACCAGAGATCCAGTGCTAATTCTAGCCCTTACCTTACGCATTAATTCAGTTTGCTCCTTCCTCTGTCAATGCACTTTTCTTCTGGTCATTATAATCCAAATTTGCGCTGACTGATCAACACAGTGTCAAGTTACTTTACAATGTGTTCCCGAAAACCTGAAGMCGCCATCTACCAGTAAAATGTAGCAGGGGTGCAGGTTGTACATGAAGCATCCAGYTAAAACAACATCATAATGATKATTTGCTTGCGCGACCGGTTTTAGACTTTCTTTTTTTTTTACCTCTAAAAGTCTAAGCCGTTGGGAGGTGGGGTTCGACTAAGCTAACAAATTGAATTATTTTTGTATTTTTGGATAAAATATTGAATTTGGCCTTTACTACTGCAATGCTACGGTTGTGCGTTCGATTCCCACAGGGGACCAGTATGAAAAAGTATGAAYATGTATTCACTCACTTCTGTAAGTTGCTCTAGATAAGAATGTCTACTAAAATGGAAAAGGAACGAATAGACCATTTCAGTTTTCACATAGAAATAAGTTGCATTTACAAATTATTTCAAGAAACTGAAAAACATATACAGTTGAAGTCGGAAGTTTACATACACTTAGGTTGGAGTCATTAAAACTKATTTTTCAACCACTCCACAAATTTCTTGTTAACAAACTATAGTTTTGGCAAGTCGGTTAGGACATCTACTTTGTGCATGACACAAGCAATTTTTCCAACAATTGTTTATAGACAGATTATTTAACTTATAATTCACTGTATCACAATTCCAGTGGGTCAGGTGTTTACATACACCAAGTTGACTGTGCCTTTAAACAGCTTGGAAAATTCCAGAAAATGATGTCATGCTTTAGAAGCTTCTGATAGGCTAATTGACATAATTTGGGTCAATTGGAGGTGTACCTGTGGATGTATTTAAAGGCCTACCTTCAAACTCAGTGCCTCTTTGCTTGACATCATAGGAAAATCAAAAGAAATCAGCCAAGACCTCAGAAAAATAATTGAATAGTCTGGTTCATCCTTGGGAGCAATTTCCAAACGCCTGATGGTACCACGTTCATCTGTACAAACAATAGTACGCAAGTATAAACACCATGGGACCACGCAGCCGCCATACCGCTCAGGAAGGAGACGCGTTGATGAACGTACTTTGGTGCGAAAAGTGCAAATCAATTCCAGAACAACAGCAAAGGACCTTGTGAGGATGCTGGAGGAAACAGGTACAAAAGTATCTATAGTCACAGTAAAACGAGTCCTATATCGACATAACCTGAAAGGACGCTCAGCAAGGAAGAAGCCACTGATCCAAAACCGCCATAAAAAAGCCAGACTACGGTTTGCAACTGCACATGGGGACGAAGATCGTACTTTTTGGGGAAATGTCCTCTGGTCTGATGAAACAAAAATAGAACTGTTTGGTCATAATGACCATCGTTATGTTTGGAGGAAAAAGGGGGAGGCTTGCAAGCCAAAGAACACCATCCCAACCGTGAAGCACGTGGGTGGCAGCATCATGTTGTGGGGGTGCTTTGCTGCAGGAGGGACTGGTGCACTGGTGCAAAATTATGTGGATATATTGAAGAAACATCTGAAGACATCAGTCAGGAAGTTAAATCTTGGTCGCAAATGGGTCTTCCAAATGGACAATGACCCCAAGCATACTTCCAAAGTTGTGGCAAAATGGCTTAAGTACAACAAAGTCAAGGTATTGGAGTGGCCATCACAAAGCCCTGACCTCAATCCTATAGAAAATGTGTGGGCAGAACTGAAAAAGCATGTGTGAGCAAGGAGGCCTACAAACCTGACTCAGTTACAACAGCTCTGTCAGGAAGAATGGGCCAAAATTCACCCAACTTATTGTGGAAAGCTTGTGGAAGGCTAACCGAAACGTTTGACCCAAGTTAAACAATTTAAAGGCAATGCTACCAAATACTAATTGAGTGTATGTAAACTTCTGACCCACTGGGAATGTGATGAAAGAAATAAAAGCTGAAATAAATCATTCTCACAACTATTGTTCRTACATTTCACATTCTTAAAATAAAGTGGTGATCCTAACTGACCTAAGACAGGACATTTTTACTCTGATAAAATGTCAGGAATTGTGAAAACTGAGTTTAAATGTATTTGGCTAAGGTGTATGTAAACTTCCGACTTCAACTGTATCAAACAAGTATATTTATATTCCACAATTATTATCATATTAACTGTTTTGTACAGATAAATATCAGACTCAAGTTACAAACGCTGGTAAACGCTCAAATACATTTTGTGACATTTCTTTTCACTGGGCCTTTACTAGTCCTGTATTAGCCGTTACTGACGCCTTCAGTGGGGACAAAAAAAAATCTGCAGCACCCCCACCCCCAAACTACTTCTTGCAGCTATGGTCTGTCCTATATCTAGGAGATATAAGAAAGCTCAGGATATAGTTTAGTTTTTTTGGTCAATTATTTAACCCCTTATTTTTGTTGGCACAAAACTACCTCCATAGTCCCATTCATTTGTATGGGTTCGCTTCAGATGAGTCCCATGACACTTGTGGGGGTCGTGGAGCAAAACGTCACATTTTTCCATAGAGTGGTCATATTATTTTATAGTTCAAACCGTTCGGACACTACAGACGTTTTCATGAGAAGACAGATTTTCTGTCTCATGGTTTGACAAACATCACTGTAGCTTGGCCACCTTCCACCGCAGATAGGTAAGGCCGACATCTGCAGATGTGGTGGATTGAGATGCAGCCCATGAAAAAAAGATATCTCAGATATCTCTAGTTTAAAATGATGGATTTTATGGGGATTTTTTWATTAAGTTACTTAGATTGAAGCACGGGTGCGTCAATAGACTCTTAAAGACCAAGCAAGAGAAATAAACGGTAAATCAGTACAGAATGAACAAAAACATTTTGGAACAAACAGGTGCTGTCATCACCAGACTGTCCATTTAAATAGAGTGTCTAGTTGACGTATCTATAACAGGTGCTGTCATCACCAGACTGTCCATTTAAATAGAGTGTCTAGTTGACGTATCTCTAACAGGGTTGGTATCAACTTTTAGCGTCACTGCCCTGCGATTTTAAGATCCTGGATTTGCCTACTAGAGGGGATATTTTGACCATTCTCTTTCGTGTATACTGTAGTTTGACACCCCCGTCCCTTTCNGAGGGGATATTTTGACCATTCTCTTTCGTGTATACTGTAGTTTGACACCCCCGTCCCTTTCCCGGCACACACACTGGCGCACACACACACGCGTGCACGGTGTGTGCGTATTTTAATTGATTAGGTCTGTCTTAAAAGAGCCTTTGGGTTTGTTGGGCATCGCTGAGTGGCAAGGAACAGGGAGTGTGGCGTGCACTAGTATTAGTGCGCGGGTCTTGGTACTACGGAGGAGAGAACGGTAGAGAGACCAACTCTCTAGGAAGGCATCTGTTGCCCTCATCCATCAGATGCACGCCATCCCTACGGTACAAATGCATGCGATAAGTAGCACAAGTTGAAACGTTTTCTCCTTTTCAGGTGCCACTTTCTGTCATTTGAGAAGCTGACAAAAAATGTATGCTACAGGACATCAAACACTGTCAGTAGCACTTATGTATGTTCTGTTCCAAATCTGTCAGTACTCCCAACTGTTTTCATATTTATGCTGCCATTTATACATCTGGGAATGTGTGCTCTTTTACTGGAGCTGGACAGCCGTGTACATCATTACTCAGAACATTTGTAGCTAAAGGATTTAGAGCACCTATCCAATGTCAGATTTATAAATATGTATTCTTAAAAGTGTTTTGTATTTGTCTAATTTGTCACAGTTTGTGTATCAGGAGTTAACAAAATTGCTATTGAAGAGCCACAGGGTTATGCAGGCTTTTTTGTTCAATCCCAGTGCTACCACACTTGATTCTACTYCTCAGCTGTTCATCAAGACTTCAGCTGTTCATCGAGACCTTGAATAGTTGAATCAGTTGTGGTAGAACTGGGCTTGAACAAGAAAGTCTGCATAGCCCAATACATCTTCAAGAGCAATTGTGGCCATCCATAAATTGTATGTACAAAGTTTACTATATCTGATTAATGTTTGTTTGATTGTAAATTGTATATTTTGTAATAACTCACTATTGTTTACAGGTAATGTAGTACTTCTTCAGTATTAAAGTACATATTCATGTAAATAGTTATTTGTATATGTTGATTATTTTGTGTATTTTCAAGGAGCTTTCTTGATTGTCTTGTTACAGGAGATCAGGATTTTTCCACAGCTTAATTCATACTCTTCAGAGGGATAATGGATTTTACAGTGTCCTGCTATTAAATGTCCTGCTATTATGTATATATACAGTACCAGTCAAAAGTTTGTGCAAAGCTGTCATCAAGGCAAAGGATGGCTACTTTGAAGAATCTAAAATTTAAAATAGATTTTGATTTGTTTAACACTTTTTTGGTTACTACATGATTCCATATATGTTTTTTCATAGWMTTGATWTKWTCACTATTATTCTACAATGTAGAAAATAMWAAAAATAAAGAAAAACCCTTGAATGAGTAGGTGTGTCCAAACGTTTGACTGGTAAGGTACATACATTAGGCTATAAGTATCTTTAGATATAGGCCTATTGTAAATGTGTATTATTGAAGCGTCATCYTCTTTATTGCTKAAATAAATACAAATCCATGCATATATTTGAACTACACAGTAATTTGACAGAGGTAATGAACTGTTCAGCACATCAATTGATAAAACAGGACCATGTTTAAAAATCAACTGGGTCTGAGTTTATGTTAATATTACACAGGTAAGCTAACGGTTACAGAKATCAGGAATGCAGACAGGCTCTATAGACCTATAGATACTCTCTATACAGTATCTATATGAGTGCCTGTGTTGAACAGACCACCTACTGCTTTTATATTTGTCAAAAAATATATTTATTTTTCATTGAATGTATTGTTAAAATAAAAGTTCAAGGAAATACAGGCAGGCACCACATTACTACAAAACAAAACAGCTCACTCAATCAAGCCTGGTGGTTGTAAGTATAAAAGCAAAGCTCGCTTTCATATAATAAAAAAAGCTTGAAAAGGTAGTGGAATGGGATAATGTTTTGTTTGGGGTGGGAAGAATGCAATACATTACCTTGTATGCGGTACAAATAACATTATTGTGGGAGCACCTCCTCTAAGAGTAGGACTTTTTGAGAAGGATTGAATCCTAAGCAACCTTCTTACAAATMGTTGGAAATACAATAGACCAACAGAGCTACTGTAGTAGGTCAAAGCTGTGTGTTGGAAAACCTTGGTAGAGCATGGGTGAAGTACTTATTGTGGTGCTCATGTGAATTCACTTTTTTGGCTTCTGACCAATGCCTACCTCTCACTTAAAAAAATCTGTTTTGTTTTTAATAGTATAGTATAAGACAATACACTCAAGTACAATATCCATCTCTGRTGAGAGACGGCATCCGCCTGCAGCCCACTCACACACTCAGTAACAAAGCTTCAGCTCTTTTACTTTGGTTGTGATTCTCTCTATACAGTAGGAGAAGATCAATGTCAACGTGCCCTTTGAGCACCAGGCAAATGGTGTCAATGAGTGGGATATTGTCGAGGGAGCCAACAGCTTATCAKTCACTAACATTTAAAGGCCAGGGCTTTTTTTCTCTGCGCAAAAGTCTTTGAAATGTCTAAATCTTGAGTATGAAACTGTTGGTCGTTTCCTTACAGATAAACTTTTGACATGTTCTTTAGATATTCACTCAAGCTAGTGTCAGTACCATTTTATAATAACATTAAACCGTATCATAGAATCACAATAATTAGCTTACTAACAGATAAGGAAAAGTACTACTTTATATATTTACTACTAAAACCTGAATATGACTCACTTGTGTTTGAAGCCGTCTGTGGCGGTAGTCAGGTTGACCTGCATGACCGTCTGGAACTCAGTCTCGTTGCAGCAGTACTTGAAGGCTGTGTTGTTGTGGTGACAGCAGAACATGTAGGTCTTGTTGTCAGAAAGGCGAGGGCAGTGGAAACCAAAGTGATAGCGCCCCTTGTGGTCAGAGTATGGTTCACACACTCTGAAATGAGCTGATAGAGCTGTGGAGAAGAGAAAGACAGTCGGAGGATGAAGGTACTGTCTTCTTGGCAAGCACTCCTGTGAGGTAAAATATTTTCAAGAATTACTTTACAAATCTGATAAATGGATTATAGTGATTGAGACCATCATGATTCAGCTTGCCTGTTTTGGACTTGCCCATTAATTAAAATGTTCTGGGCAAATTTCAAAATGGAGCTGGAGGACATGTTCATGTATTCTATAAGAATGGACCCATGGCTATTTGTTTTGGATGTTGTCGGGAACAGGCCCTCACTTACCTTAGCACAGCTCAATACTTCTTAAAAAATTACTCTTTGTGACAAGCAAATGCCTTCTCCTTAACTGGATAAAAGACCAGCCATCAACAATAAATCAGTGGTATTGTGGGACCTTTAAAATMTTTCCACTGGAGAAAAAAAATTGTGCTATATTTAGGAACAAGGAAGGCGATTTCTATACAATATGGGAGCTCTTTTTGCTATCTCTTCCCCTAATCTTGCAGATACCCTAAGAAGTCTCAATACAATAATTAAATGAATCTACGGGTCAACCGGACCCTGGTCGCTTTCTTGTATGAAATAATAATTTTGTTGTATAGCTGTAAGGCCTCTATACTCTGGTAGGAGTATTTGATATTTTACATACTACAGCCACACATTTTGCGACAGTCAAATTATTAAAGGCATGTAAGAAAAATAGTAAGGTTAATTAATTTAATTTAAAAAAAAATTTAAGTCATGAAAAATTAAGAGCAGAGAACTGAAAGGGAATGTTATCATTCTTATTGTTTTTGCATGTTTTTGTTTTGTTTTGGTGTTTGTTGGTAATGCCATATTTTATGCTACCTTGTTTCATTTTAGAATTCAAATGTATGCACATATCTACAATTTGTTTATGATGTTGACCTGAAAAAAGGAAAATTCCATAATAATAATAAAAAATATATATATCGAAGATTATTTAGCTTGTGATTTCTATTGTGGTGCAAATTATGCAAAACCAAGCAGAAATCAACAGACATTTATTAATCTCTGAATCTGGCAACCAGAGAGGGGTTTCTCTGTGATGGGAGTCATGGAAACATCATTTGGTAGCCTGGACTCATTGTAGATGATCACCAATTACCTATATGTCAGAGCAACAGAGCAGAGATAATGAGTGTAGATTTACAGGGCTCATCACAGTTGTCTCATATGTCACTGTGGACCAAAACAAAACTACTTGTTAGACAGACACCATCAAAACCAATCAGGTCTGGCAATTTGGCATCCTTTCGCATTTTATTACCGTTGATAACATGAGGTAAAAACGTCCGCCATAGCATAGCTGGGGATAGATTGCCCTTCTAGCAATATGGAATGAGTGTTGCCTGTAGAAACAATGGCAGAGGACGAGAACTGGAACAAGGTGATGTCTCTGTATTAAGACTATGAGCTCTTCCTCTACACCATGGAGCCAAGACAATTACACTGCTAAGAGGGAAAATAATGTTCCTTCTGGGATTTAGTTAGAGGGGGGAAGGGGAGGGAGGGGGTTATTATATATTTCTGCCAATGATGGTAAAACTATTTTCTAATCCCATGTAGACCGAGCAGGCCAATCAGGGACATATTGGCCATTTGAAAGAGGAGAACACTCTCAGGTCTAATGAGCTTGGGACAGTGCTTCACTCAGGGCCGTCTGAATGACTGGCTGACTGGCTGGCTTATTGGCTAAATAGCTTGAATTGGCTTCCCTCCGACTCTCCCAAATTTTCAGGCTTCTGTGTCCATGCTGAACAGGGAAGTAGAATGAGGAGTGAGGAAGCTTGAGGTTTAATTTTTACATTTACATTTACATTTAAGTCATTTAGCAGACGCTCTTATCCAGAGCGACTTACAAATTGGTATGGAGAGATGCTCTCACTCAGATGGATGCACGCTGGTAAACATTCATAACAGTAGTTAAGATGGCGCCAAAGAACATGGCTGATGTTTTACATTCTCCCAACCAATTGCTCTATTTTGTTATTTTTTTGCATTTTGTGTAACTTATTATTTAACTTATTGTGTACATAATGTTGCTGCTACTGTCTCTTATGACCGGAAATAACTTCTGGACAGAAAAGCAATTACTCACAGCGGACTGGAAGAAACTTTTTCCTTTAACGAGTCCGATGAGAAGGATATCCTGCTTTCACTGGAACAGGCCCAGATCCACGCCTTTTGCGTGAAGAAAAGACGCCGGAAAAGGGGACGCAGATCGAGGATCCTTCTGAGAGGCAAACGAGTAAACTCCCAATGCCTTCCATTCTTCTTGCTAACGTGCAATCATTGGAAAATAAAATTGATGACCTACTCTTAAGATTATCCTACCAACGAGATATTAACTTCTTGCAACTATAGGGGGTGCTGTTCCGCATTAGCATATTTGGGTCTCCAAATTAAACTGCCTCGTGCTAAATTCTTGATCGTACAATATGCATATTATTGTTATTATTGGATAGAAAACACCTTCTAGTTTCTATAGAAGTTGGAATTTTGTCTCTGAGTGGTACAGAACAATATCTACAGCACTTTTCATGACAGGGGTCAGATTTCAGAATTTTTTACCCCTGATCTGGAGTCTGTTTTTAAGGCGACAGTGAATGCTATGAAGAAACCGACACTGCCTACGTCTTCCTCTGGGTGTCTGTACGTCATCACGTTTTGAATGGAGTCTATTGCACAATCCCAGCCCATATAAAACCACAAAACGTGGGACTACCTTTCTCTCTCTCCGCGCGCCACAAGCAAGATGGGCATCGGACCTGCCTCATTCCAAATCGTTGTTTAACTAGTTAGATTTCTCCGGTCATGTTTTCAGTCGTTATAGTTGTTAAAAACATCATAATGTAGTTAATTTGAACCGTTTTATAGCAATTTATATCCGTTTAGTGCGATTTTGAGGAATTTCTTTGTCGTGCTTTTTAGCTTTGGAAACGTTTCGGGGTGTCGGTCGTTGGTGGTGGACATTTCGAAGGACAGAGGACATCTATCGACCAAAAGACGTTTATACAATAGAAAGGATACATTGCCCAAGAATCTGATGGAAGAACAGCTCAAAGTAACCAATATTTAATATGATAAATCGTTGTTCTGTCGAAATATTTTAAACGCATATTTCGCCATTTTGTTTGTTATCGCGTCACTTGGCGAACCCTGTATTGAAAAGTAAGGATAATTTTAAAAATGTAAGTCAGCGGTTGCATTAAGACTAATTTGTCTTTCGATTCCTGTCAACCCTGTATTTTTTGTCAAGTATATGATTAGCTTTCAATTAAACTAGATCACTCTGATAGATGACGTCAGACATATTGAGGCTTGATTTCTAGTATTTTTATTGTGTAACCACGGTTTTGTATGGCTAAATATGCACCTTTTCGAACAAACTGTATATGTATGTTGTAAAATGATGTTACAGGAGTGTCATCTGAAGAATTCTGAGAAGGTTAGTGAAAAAATTAATATATTTTGGCGGTGATTACGTTATAGCGCTCTTTGGCTGGAATCGATGCTCTGGTAACGTTTGCACATGTGGTATGCTAACTTATCGATTTTTGTGTTTTGCTGAAAACGCTTAGAAATCTGAAATATGGTCTGAAATCACAAGAACTGGGTCTTTCCATTGCTATGCTTTGTCTATTTTTATGAAATGTTTTATGATGAGTAAATTGGTCATACACGTTGCTCTATCTAGTAATTCTAGTCGATTTGTGATGGTCGGTGCAATTGTAAACTGTGATTTCTACCTGAAATATGCACTTTTTTCTAACAACACCTATCCTATACCATAAATATGTTATCAGACTGTCATCTGAAGAGGTTTTTTATAGGTTATTGGCTATCAATATCTTAGTTTAGCCGAATTGGTGATAGCACCTGAAGGAGTAAGAAACTGATGGAGTTAGAAAAGTGGTGTATTTTGCTAACGTTTTAGCTAATAGATTTACATATTGTGTCTTCCCTGTAAAACATTTTAAAAATCTGAAATGGTGGCTTTATTCACGAAGAATCTGTATCTTTCATCTGGTGTCTTGGACTTGTGATTTAATGATATTTAGATGCTACTATCTACTTGTGAAGCTATGCTAGCTATGCTAATCAGTGTGTGGGGGGGGTGGGGGGTGATCCCGGACCCGGGGTAGAGGCTCGTGAAAGGTTAAAAACTGTAACATCTTATGTTTCACCGAGACGTTGCTGAACGAAGATACGGACATTATAGAGCTAGTGGGATTTTCCATGCACTGGCAGAACAGAGATGCTACCTCTGGTAAGACGAGTAAGACGTGTCTTTTTGTCAATAACAGCTGGTGCACGATGTCTAATATTACAGAAGTCTCGAGGTAATTCTCGCATGAGGTAGAGTACCTTATGAGAAGCTGGAGACCACACTATCTACCAAGAGAGTTCTCATCTGTATTATTCGTAGCCGTCTATTTACCACCACATAATGAAGCTGGCACTAAGACCGCTCTCAACCAACTCTATAAGGCCATAAGCAAAGAAGAAAATGCTCACCCAGAAGTGGCACTCCTAGTGGCTGGGGACTTTAATGCAGGCAAACTTAAATCAGTTTTACAAAATTTTTACCAGCATGTCACATGTGCAACCAGGGGGGTAAAATCCTAGACCACCTTTACTCCACACACAGAGATGCATACAAAGCTCTCCCTCGCCCTCCATTTGGCAAATCTGTCCCTAATTCTATCCTCCTGATTCCTGCTTACAAGCAAAAACTAAAGCAGAAAGTACCAGTGACTCGGTCAATACGGAAGTGGTCAGATGACACGGATGCTACACTACAGGACTGTTTCGCTAGCACAGACTGGAATATGTTCCGGGATTCATCCAATGGCAATGAGGAATCCACCACCTCAGTCATCGGCTTCATCAATAAGTGCATCGATGATGTCGTCCCCACAGTGACTGTACGTACATATCCCAACCAGAAGCCATGGATTACAGGCAACATCCGCATCGAGCTAAAGGCTAGAGCTTCCGCTTTCAAGGAGCGGGAGACTAATCAGGACGCTTATAAGAAATCCCGCTATGCCCTCAGACGAACCATCAAACAAGCAAAGTGTCAATACAGGATTAAGATTGAATCCTACTACACCAGCTCTGATGCTCGTCGGATGTGGCAGGGCTTGAAAACTTTTACAGAGTACAAAGGGAAACCCAGACGCGAGCTGCCCAGTGATGCGAGCCTACCAGATGAGCTAAATGCCTTGTATGCTCGCTTAGAGGGAAGCAACACTGAAGCATGCACGAGAGCACCAGCTGTTCTGGATGACTGTGTGATAATGCTCTCGGTAGCTGATGTGAACAAAACCTTTAAACAGGTCAAAATTCACAAAGCCGCTGGGCCAAACGGATTACCAGGACGTGTACTCAAAGAATGCGCAGACCAACTGTCAAGTGTCTTCACTGACATTTTCAACCTCTCCCTGACCGAGTCTGTAATACCTACATGTTTCAAGCAGACCACCATAGTCCCTGTGCCCAAGGAAGTGATGGTAACCTGCCTAAATGATTACCACCCCATGGCACTCACGTCGGTAGCCATGAAGTGCTTTGAAAGGCTGGTCATGGCTCACATTAACAGCATCCTCCCGGACACCCTAGACCTACTTCAATTCTAATACCGCCTCAACAGATCCACAGATGACGCAATCTCAATCGCACTCCACACTGCCCTTTCTCACCTGGACAAGAGGAACACCTATGTGAGAAGGCTGTTCATTGACTATAACTCAGCGTTCAACTCCATAGTGCCCACGAAGCTCATCACTAAGCTAAGGACTCTGGGACTGAACACCTCCCTCTGCAACTGGATCCTTGACTTCCTGACGGGCCACTCCCAGGTGGTAAAAGTAGGCAACAACACATCTGCCACACTGATCCTTAACACTGGGGCCCCTCAGGAGTGTGTACTTAGTTCCCTCCTGTATTCCCTGTTTACCCACGACTGCATGGCCCAACACGACTCCAACACCATCATTAAGTTTGCTGACGACACAACAGTGGTAGGCCTGATCACCGACAACGATGAGACAGCCTATAGGGAGGTGGTCAGAGAACTGGCAGTGTGGTGCCAGAACAAAAACCTCTCCCTCAATGTGACCAAGACAAAGGAGCTGATAGTGGACTACAGGAAGAGGCGGACCCAACAGGCCCCCATTAACATTGACGGGGCTGTAGTGGAGTGGGTCGAGAGTTTCAAGTTCCTTGGTGTCCACATCACCAATGAACTATCATGGTCCAAACATACCAAGACGGTCGTGAAGAGCGCACGACAAAACCTTTTCCCCCTCAGGAGACTGAAAAGATTTGGCATAGGTCCCCAGATCCTCTAAAGGTTCTACAGCTGCACCATCGAGAGCATCCTGACCGGTTGCATCACCGCCTGGTATGGCAACTGTTTGGCATCTGACCGTAAGGCGCTACAGAGGGAGGTGCGAACGGCCCAGTACATCACTGGGGCCAAGCTTCCTGCCATCCAGGTCCTCTATACCAGGCGGTGTCAGAGGAAGGCCCATAAAATTGTCAGAGACTCCAGTCACCCAAGTTATAGACTGTTTTCTCTGCTCCCGCACGGCAAGCGGTACTGGAGCATCAAGTCTAGGACCAAAAGGCTCCTCAACAGCTTCTACCCCCAAGCCATTAGACTGCTGAACAATTTATAAAAATTGCCACTGGACAAATTACTTCTACCCCCCGATTTGATTTGATAACAGTACATTTTCTTCGGTCTCATTTTATTACCCTTCTTTATCTGTTAACTAATCTCTCACAACTAGACGTAGGTCTCTCAAGTTTCTGAAATACCACTTTTGCCAGCACTCAAATCAGAAATACCCTTCTCATTTCACAAAAAAACGATATGTTCATGTACATTTTCTAAAAGCATATCAAAACTATATCGAAATCCTAGTTATGTAAGACATATATAAATCAAATCAGTCACTCATAAAGGTCACATATAAATCCCAAAAGGACATTTAAAAGACAGCTTAATTTATGCCAAAATCGTGTCATCAAAATCCATTTCTGGTATTCTGATCCTATAGCTGATCTCATAAACCACAGGATATATTTGTTATTTTATTTATTTAACCTTTATTTAAAGGAGGGGTATAAAGGAGGGGTCTGCGGTTATAAAGAGGGTGAATTGGCAATAAGGAAGCAGAGCACCTAAGCATTGGAAGTGGACCATAACGTCCTCTAATGACGCAAGACTTAAAGGAGAAGCAGGCCAGGGGGAAGGCAGTCTGAGCCTTACTAGAGGGAAAACAGCTGGATCTGGTTAGGACTCTGTCGTAAATATTACCATGTTGTTAGTTACATTAACACCTATCCAGTTTTAGGATTCTACAGTAAACAGGTTGGCTCTTATGTTCCGTTTACAACCTCAACCTGTGAGCTGAAAAAAACCTGTAAGCTCAACCTGTGAGCTGAACCTATAAACCAAAATAAAGTTCTTTGCATACTATAAAACCTCAAGTTGTTTTATAATGTGCATTACAGTTACCGACATACAGTTTCACAAATGCAGATTAGTTACAGTAATCAACATCGATGTTTTACCATGCAGAATACTGTTCCGTGACAGTCATACACCAGTCTCACTTGCCAGGCTCACAGGCGACTGTGCGAAGAGACTATATACTTTAACACACACACACACACACACACACACACACACACACACCCACACCACACAAGACACACACACACACACACACACAGCACACACACACACACACACACACACACACACACACACACACACACACACACACACACCATAGCAAAAAGGTGTATTAAACCGCACTGACCTGCAGTGGACAGCAGGAGAAAGATGACTGTCAGGACATTCAAGGACTGCCGGCTGGTGACAGTCATCTTCGGGTCCTCATGAAAACAGGCGCCAGAGGGGGAGATTGTCACTGCAGGGCTGCTTTAGCTGAACCTCCTGGACATTCTTTGCTCTCTGCCACCCCCGATCACATGGCTGCTGTTGTCCAACCGGACACCTGGACAGAGAAAGAAAACCAATCAATCAATTAGTTAAATTAAATTAATGATCATGATTATTACGTATAAAGCCTATTGTGAGCTACAGTAACTAAGGGCTACAGTAACTAAGGGCTACAGTAACTAAGGAGAGAAAATAAGCTTTTGATCAAATAACATAAATCTAGCCACAGGTTATTTGCTCTGATTGGACAATTGTGCCTTGCAGCACTCACCATGCACCAAAATGAGTTGGCTCTTTTTTCCAGCCCTCTAATAGTTCCGATCAATGGGAGTGCTTGTGATAAATCACATAAAGTGCTCTCTCTGTCAGAAGAGGACCCCGTTTGGCTACAGAGCTGTTCGAGATGAGCCTGTTGATGATGATGCATCGCACAAGTTCATGCACCAGGTCAAAGTCTCTCTTCTTCAATTCTGTGTGCCCCAGCCAGGCCTATGGAGGCTCCCATTAGCATCGCACCACTCTATCATACCCGTGAACTGGTGCGATGCTAATGGGAGCCTCCACAGGCCTGGCTGGGGCACACAGCATTGAAGAAGAGAGATTTTCAATTCTGAGTGTCCCCGCGAGGCACGCGGAGGCTAGCATTCGCATCGCACCACTCTATCATACCCGTCCGACGTCCGTACAATGTGGCTAAATTAGATAAATGGCTTAGGAGAAACTGTTTTATCTTAGTGAGGGTTGAGGACTGTTATTTTCTGCTCTTGAACAATTGGTCACTGTGTGTTCCTGTTGATTTTATGTTCATCTGAGATTGCCAAACGTAAAATGTATGCTAATTTGAGTTGATTGTAGAGCGCGTCACAGACTTTGTCATCAAACACTCTGAATAAGCATGAAGGGTTTTAGATTGCGCAAAGTTAGTGTGACAATATCATCCTGCTCATCTGAGCTAGGAAACACTTATCTAGCAGTGTACATCTGTGTTCATGCTAGGAGGATCCTACATCTCTCAGGGGGAAGAGGAGAAAGCCTAGTGAGGCTGCTTCCTGCTTCATAATATTGACTTGAGTTCAAGAGACAGAATATCTGGATGTCTGTCTGCTCAGCCTGGTCTCACAGACTAGGCATAACATAGTAAATGAAATCCGACACACTCAAATTAGTATGGTATGTTTCATAAGACAGAAGGTTACTTCAGGATAAAACAAAAAGAGGGTGYTTGAGCGGGGTGGATGGGTAACTGTATATCACAAACGTCTAGCAATCCAAAGGTTGCGTGTTCAAATCTCATCACGGACAACTTCAGAATTTTAGCTAATTAGCAACTTTGCTACTACTTACTACTTGTTAGCTACATTGCAACTATTTAGCATGTTAGCTAACACTTCCCCTAACCGTAACCTTAACACATTAACCTAAGTCATAACCTCAACCCTAACCTTAACCCTTAGCCTAGCTAGCCACCTGGCCACCTAGCTAACGTTAGCAACAACAAATTGGAATTCGTAACATACATATTTCAAATTCGTAACATGTTATAAGAATTGCAATTAGTAGCATATCATACTAATTGTAATTAATTTCATATGAATTGTAATTCGTATCAATCAAAATGGATGATGGATATCCACAAATTAATACATGCCATACCAAACATAACATATCATGCTAATTTGAGTGTCCTGGATTTTCATTTACTATGTTACATCTACCCATGCGTCCAGGTTGGTCTGCTGAGATTGTTGGTCTCTGTCACTCTGATTTCTGTCATTCTGCTCATACCTGGTCCTGTTTGATGCAGTATATATAGCCCTGTCCCTGACAAGAAAGGTGCAATGGATGTTGTTGGAACAAAACCAAACCCAGATGGCCACCACAGTGCAATACAGAGAGACTACTGTATGTGCCATATGCAGTGCATACGGAAAGTATTCAGACCCCTTTGACTTTTTCCACATTTTGTTACGTTACAGTCTTATTCTAAAATGGATTCAATTGTTTTTTCCCCCTCATCATACTCAGGGTTGGGGAGTAACGGATTACATTACATGTAAGGGATTACAAAAACTGTAATCCGTTATGTTACCCGCAAAAACATTGTAATCGGACTACAGATACTTTCGAGGATTACTTTTAAATTCAGAAAGGATGTTTTCAGGAAAACATCTTTGACAGTTCTCTGTTTTCTCAATGACATTCAAATCAGCATTGAAAAAAGGTGTATGTTTAAGTTTGTTCCACCTGAGCGAGTCTGACCACAAGGAGACCACTATGATGACACACCAAATGTGTTTGATGGATCGCGGGAAAAGAGCAGGAATAGGCTTTTGTAGGCTACAGTCCAAGCGATGTCTTCCAATAATGCGACTGCTGTCGGCATTCAAAGATAATCCAACTTGAATGAACACTTGGAGGTAAGGATGACAGCAGTGGTGTAGTCTACAGCAGTACGGATAGCACTTATTATTGATATCTACATAGCACATCGATGTAAATCACACTTCTACTCTCTGATTTAGCTATTTGCGCCTTACGGATTGTGGTTGTTGTGGATGGCTGTTCACAAATCTAAATGTGTATTTGAACCCAATAATGGTTGAATTCAAGAAGTTTAAGCTGCCTATCAATCATTGTTTTTGAAACCAGGGACAGCCAGTGAAAAATGCACTCTTGCAACAGCTGCCTAGTGTGTTGATCCCAGCCTATGGAATAAAAATGGGGCTTTTATTGCTCAATCTAATTCATGCTGATACTCTTTTTAAATCCATAYGCCTAATGGACACATGCTCAAACTKGCACACGTTTGATAGACTTAAAGGGGCAATCTGTAGTTGCTACATKCATTTTTGAACTTTAATATATATATTAAAGTATATATTAATGTAAAGGTATAATTTAATGTAGTAGAAAGTGATGGGTTAGAAGAAGTATACATAACCAACCCATAAAGTACAATTTAACATCCATATATGGCCAGCTATGTAAACATTAACATTGGTTTATCCTGCAATAGATGTCATTCAATTGGTAACATATATTTTTGTCTTCTTCTAATACCTCTAAATTACATTACTGAGTTTAGGTAATCAAAAGGTTACGTTACTGATTACAATTTTGGACAGGTAACTWGTAACTGTAAAGGATTACATTTAGAATGTAACCTACCCAKCCCTGATCATACTACACACAACACCCCATAATGACAAAGCAAAAACTAAAACATCACATTTACATAAGTATTCAGATCCTTTACTCAGTACTTTGTTGAAGCACCTTTGGCAGCGATTACAGCCTCGAGTCTTCTTGGGTATGATGCTACAAGCTTGGCACACCTGTATTTGGGGGAGTTTCTCCCATTCTTCTCTGCAGATCCTCTCAAGCTCTGTCAGGTTGGATGGGGAGCGTTGCTGCACAGCTATTTTCAAGTCTCTGATGTTTGATCGGGTTCAAGTCCGGGCTCTGGCTGGGCCACTCAAGGACATTCAGAGACTTGTCCCAAAGCAACTGCTGCGTTGTATTTGCTGTGTGGTTAGGGTCGTTGTCCTGTTGAAAGGTGAACATTCACCCCAGTCTGAGATCTTGAGCACTCTGGGGCAGGTTTTCACCAAGGATCTCTCTACTTTGCTCCATTCATCTTTCCCTCGATTCTGACTAGTCTGCCAGTCCCTGCCGCTGAAAAACATCCCCACAGCATGATGCTGCCACCACCATGCTTCACCATAGGGATGGTGCCAGGTTTCCTCCAGATGTGATKCTTGGCATTCAGGCCAAATAGTTCAATCTTGGTTTCATCAGACCAAAGAATCTTGTTTCTCATGGTCTGAGAGTCCTTTATGTGCCTTTTGGCAAACTCCAAGCGGGCTGTCATGTGCCTTTTACTGAGGAGTGGCTTCCGTCTGGCCACTACCATAAAGGCCTGATTGGTGGAGTGCTGCAGGAATGGTTGTCCTTCTGGAAGGTTCTCCCATCTCCACAGAGGAACTCTGGAGCTCTGTCAGAGTGACCATRGGGTTCTTGGTCACCTCCCTGACCAAGYCCCTTCTCCCCCAACTGTCAACTGTGGGACCTTATATAGACAGGTGTGTGCCTTTCCAAATCATGTCCAATCAATTGAATTTACCACAGGTGGAAACATTTCAAGGATGATCAATGGAAACAGGATGCACCTGAGCTRAATGTCGAGTCTCATAGCAAAGAGTCTATTTTATCTGATCTTCATCTAAGTCACAACAATAGACAAACACAGTCTGCTGAAATGTATAATAATAATAATAACAATTATACGTTTTCATGTCTTTATTGAACACACTGTGTAAACATTCACAGTGCAGGGTGGAGAAGTATGTGAAATAAAAAATRCCTTGGATTTAATTAACTSGTTGACCCTCCTTTGGTAGCAATAACCTCAACCAAACGTTTTCTGTAGTTGCGGATCAGACCTGCGGTTAGGAGGAATTTTGGACCATTCCTCTTTACAAAATTGTTTCAGTTCAGCAATATTCTTGGGATGTCTGGTGGGAACCGCTCTCTTGAGGTCATGCCACAGCATCTCAATCGCGTTGAGGTCAGGACTCTGACTGGGCCACTCCAGAAGGCGTATTTCCTTCTGTTGAAGCCATTCTGTTTTTGTTTTACTTCTGTGTTTTGGGTCGTTGTCCTGCTGCATCACACAACTTTTGTTGAGCTTCAATTGGCAGACAAATAGCATTACATTCTCCTGCTAAATGTCTTCTTAAACTTGAGAATTAATTTCCGTCGAAGATAGCAAGCTGTCCAGGCCCTGAGGCAGCAAAGCAGCTCCAAACCATGATGCTCCCTCCACCATACTTTACAGTTGGGATGAGGTTTAGATGTTGTGTGCTGTGCCTTTTTTTCTACACACATAGTGTGTGTGTTCCTTCCAAACAACTCAACWGTAGTTTAATCTSTCCACAGAATATTTTGGCAGTAGCGCTGTGGAACTTCCAGATGCTCTTTTGCGAACTTCAGACGTGCAGCAATGTTTTTTTTGGACAGCAGTGGCTTCTTCCYTGGTGTCCCCCCATGAACACCATTCTTGTTTATTGTTTTACGTATCGTAGACTCGTCAACAGAGATGTTAGCATGTTCCAGAGATTTCTGTAAGTCTTTAGCTGACGCTAAGATTCTTCTTAACCTCATTGAGCATTCTACGCTGTGCTCTTGCAGTCATCTTTGCAGGACGGCCACTCCTWGGGAGAGTAGCAACAGTGCTGAACTTTTTCCATGTATAGACAATTTGTCTTACCATGGACTGATGAACATCAAGGCTTTTAGAGATAATTTTGTAACCCTTTCCAGCTTTACGCAAGTCAACAATTCTTAATCTTGGGTCTTCTGAGATCTCTTTTGTTCGAGGCATGGTTCACTTCAGGCAATGCTTCTTGTAAATAGCMAACTCAAATTTTGTCAGTGTTTTTTTASAGGMCAGCTCTAACCAACATCTCCAATCTCGTCTCATTGATTGAACTCCAGGTTAGCTGACTCTTGCCTCCAATTAGCTTTTAGAGAAGTCATTAGCCTAGAGGTTCATATACTTRTTCCAACCTACACTGTYAATGTTTAAATTATGTTTTCAATTTAGACAGTTTAAGCAGAATGTGTTTGTCTGTTGTTGTGACTTAGATGAAGATCAGATCTCATTTTATGACCAATTTATGCAGAAATTCCAATAATTCCAAAGGGTTCAAATACTTTTTCTTGCCAATGTATGTAAATATTTATGTTTTATGTTTTATAAATGTGCAAACATTTCTAATAACCGGTTTTTGTTTTGTCATTATGAGGTATTGTGTGTAGATTAATGAGGAAAAACATTTATTTAATCCATTTTAGAATAAGGCTAGTAAGTAACAAAATGTGGAACAYGTCAAGGGGTCTGAATACTTTCCGAATGCACTGTAACAGGCTATTTCTGTTTTTGGTTTTTAAAATCTCTTTACTTTAGGCTGTTCCTCCTCCTCAGAGGGACAGTCAGAGAGACTCTCTAGCTTGTTAGAGCAGCCTTTCCTTTCCTTTGACTTCTGGAGACAGAGAGAGAGAGACAGAGAGACCGCGAGAGAGACAGTGAGAGAGACAGAGAGAGAGACAGAGAGAGAGAGAGACAGAGAGAGGCGAGGAGCGAGAGTGGAGAGAGAGAAGAGAGAGAAGAGAGAGGAGAGAGAGAGAGCAAAAAAAAAAAACTTTGACAGACAGACAGACAAGACAATGCACCACATGACCAGGGATTACCCTCCTTTGAAGATCCTCCTTCGTTTTGGTTACATGGATTCTGGCATCACCCCCTTTGTTCTATGCTGTCTTATTTGTCTACACGGTACAAACAGATATGGTATTTTAATCCCCCAGTGTTTGTATTTCTTTATCAACAAGAATCACATGTGGATAAAGGAGGTTTACATAACTAGCTTCATGTAAGTCAAGAAGACCCCTCTCTCGACACACATACACACATATGCATGTGCACATACGCACCCACAAGCGCTCAGGCAACGCACACACATCCACAGCAAAAAAGAATAGCACACATACACACACATACATGCAAGAAATGCATTTCACTGTACTTGTGCACGTGAAATATATTTTTTAAAATTACTTGAACACACCACACACACAACACACACACACACACACACACACACACACACCACACACAACACACACACACACACACACACACACACACACACACACACACACACACACACACACACACACACAACACACACCACACACACACACACAAAGTTGGAAGAGATTGATGCATCACTATTGGTCTTTGTGTGAGGTGTTGATGTGCTGAAGGTATCGAACTGTCTGTTCAAGTAGTTGGCACACAGTTATCGGACACTCACAAGACATGCAGCCAGAGGTCTCTTCACGGTCCCCAGGTCCAGAACAGGGGCTGGAAAACACACAGTATTAAATACAGTATTAAATTATAAAAAACACCTTTCGGACACGACGGGGACTGTGGAGAGACACAGAATTATTATTGTATGCTTCATTTTGTATGTGTTTATTTTTGCATTGTGATTTTATTCTATTGTATTTCTGTATTGTTTTATTTTGTATTGATTTTGCATTGTATTGTTGTATTGTCATTGTATTTGTTGATTGTATTGTTTGTTGATTGTATTTTGTATTGTATTTGCATTGTATTTTGTATTGTATTTTGCATTCTAGTATTATGTGTGTGATATGACTGATATGTGATCTGTGATATTATGTTGTATACGACTGTGATATGTGGTTTTCTCACCTGGCTATCTTAACATGAATGCACTAGCTGTGGGTTGCTCTGGATGGGAGCGTCTGCTGAATGTGTTAAATTGTAATGTAAATGTAGTGCTGTGTATATTTATGTATATTATGTATTTTATTTGTTGTGTTGTTTCCCTATTTGGTCCCAGGAAGAGTAGCCACTGCCTCGGCAGCAGATAATTGGGGATCTTAATATACAATAGCACACAATACACACACACACACACACACCACACACACCACACGACACACACAGCACACACACACACACACCACACACACAACCACACACACAACACACACACACACACACCACACACACACACACACACACACACACACACACACACACACACACACACACACACACAACACACACACACACCACACACACACCACACACACACACACACACACACACTCCACAGAGCGAGAGACTGACATCCTCTTTGCTGAACACACATAGTGCCCAACGATACTATGCTACAGATGGAGAGGCAGTGTGGAGGCTGTTTGCATCATGCTGAACACAGTCCTGAGATGTAAAGCAAACTGACAGAATATTCTAGCTATTTTGTCTAAACAACAACTGAATAAATCTGATTGAAATGTCAGCATCACTTGCTGAGGAGCAGCACAAATTAAGGACCAGCACACCATTATCAATCTATAAACCTATTACAGAATTATGCAATTGCTATTTTTTTCTGGGCTGGGCAGATAATCAAACAGAAGCAGGACATGTTACCAATTACTCCAGCATCCACTATGAAGTCTAGATTACTACRAGACAGACCCAGACATGTCAGTTGGTTGATAAGAAAAAACAACAGTTTTCAGCTGTTAGCGGATTGCAAAAAAAATGCGAGAAAGAGACACTCTTTAGTGTTTTTTTATATTTTTTTAACCGTCTTGTTTTTGATGAAACATTTGCTTCCAGCCAGTAACACATTGTGCTCTTGAGTATTGTTCATCTCATAAGTTAATATATTTTTGAGGGCTAGAAAGAATATTGCATTCTGCATAGAGACTTCTATTTGATTTGCTGTTGATTAGCGGTTCAATTGTTACGCTACATCCTAGGCAACTACGTATGATGTCATACAATGAATTATAAAATGGGTGGTTCGAGCCCTGAATGCTGATTTGCTGACAGCCGTGGTATATCAGACCATATACCACTGGTACGACAAAACATTTATTTTAACTGCTCTACTTATGTTGGTAACTAGTTTATAATAGCAATAAGGCACCTCGGGGGGTTGTGATATATGGCCAATATACCACGGCTAAGGGCTGCGTCCAGGCAGCTCTGCGTTGCGTTGTGCATAATAACAGCCCTTAGCCGTGGTATAATAGCCATATAGCACAACCCCCCGGGCCTTATTGCTTAAATAATGAGACACAAGAGGAGTGAGTTTGTGGGGAAATAAGGTCAGCTGCCTGCACACAGGAAACTGAGCATTCACGCCGCAATTGTTGCAACCCCTATTACTAGTCTGTTCAACCTCTCTTTCGTATCGTCTGAGATCCCCAAAGATTYGAAAGCTGCCGCAGTCATCCCCCTCTTCAAAGGGGGAGACACTCTAGACCCAAACTGTTGCAGATCTATATCTATCCTACCCTGCCTTTCTAAGGTCTTCGAAAGCCAAGTTAAACCTATGTAAAATACTTTTTATAATGAGTATTTCTGTATTTGAATTTGGCGCTCTGCAATTTCACTGGACGCTAGCGTCCCACATACCCTAGTGAGGTTTTAATTAATGTGAGTCTGGAAGGAGAGTTTACAGTCTAACTAGGTATTTGTAATTGTCCACATATTCTAAGTCAGAACTGCAGGCAGCGATCGGTTGAAGAGCTTGCATTTAGTTTTACTTGCATTTAAGAGCYGTTGGAGGCCACTGAAGGAGAGTTGTATGGCATTGAAGCTCTTCTGGAGGGTTGTTAACACAGTGTCCAAAGAAGGGTCAGAAGTATACAGAATGGTGTCGTCTGCGTAGAGGTGGATCAGAGAATCACCAGCAGCAAGAGTGACATCATTGATGTATACAGAGAAAAGAGTCGGCCCGAGAATTGAACCCTGTGGCACCCCCATAGAGACTGCCAGAGGTCCGGACAACAGGTCCTCCAATTTGACACACTGAACTCTGTCTGAGAAGTAGTTGGTGAACCAGGCYAGGCAGTAATTTGAGAAATCAAGGCTGTTGAGTCTGCCAATAAGAATGTGGTGAATTACAGAGTCGAAAGCCTTGGCCAGGTCGATGAATGCGGCTGCACAGTATTGTCTTTTATCGATGGCGGTTATGATATCGTTTAGGACCTTGAGCGTGTCTGAGGTGCACCCATGACCAGCTCGGAAACCAGATTACATAGTGGAGAAGGTACGGTGGGATTCGAAATGGTCGGTGATCTGTTTGTTAAAGATTAACTTCTTGTGAATCCAACCACGGTGTCAGATTTCAAAAAGGCTTTACGGCAAAAGCATACCTTACGATTATTTGAGAACATCGCCCAGCAGACAAATCATTACAAACAGTAACCAGCCAAGTAGAAGAGTTACACAAGTCAGAAATAGAGATAAAATTAATCACTTACCTTTGATGATCTTCATATGGTTGCACTCAGAAGACATTAATTTACTCAATAAATGTTTGTTTTGTTCGATAAAGTCTCTCTTTATATCCAAAAACCTCTGTTTTGTTCGCGCGTTTCCTTCAGTAATCCACAGGCTCAAACGCAGTCACAACAGGCAGACAAAAAAACAAAATTGTATCCTTAAAGTTCATAGAAACATGTCAAACGATGTTTATATTCAATCCTCAGGTTGTTTTTAGCCTAAACAATCYATAATATTTCAACCGGACGATAACGTTGTCAATATATAAGGTAAACAAGACAGGCACTCTCTCGGTCGTGCGCATGAAAAAGCTCTGTGACACTGCAGGGTCCACTCATTCAGACTGCTCTTACTCCCTCATTTTTCAGAATACAAGCCTGAAACAATTTCTATAGACTGTTGACATCTAGTGGAAGGCATAGGAACTGAATTTGAGTCCTAAGTCAAAGGATACTGTAATGGGATTGAATASAAAACTACAAAAAAATAWAAATCCTACTTCCTGGATGGATTTTTCTCAGGTTTTCGCCTGCCAAATCAGTTCTGTTATACTCAGAGACACTATTTTAACAATTCTGGAAACTTTAGAGTGTTTTCTATTCAAATCTACCAATTATATGCATATCCTATCTTCTGGGCCTGAGTAGCAAGCAGTTTAATTTGGGAACGCTTTTCATCCAAAATTCAGAATGCTGCCCCCTACCCTAGAGAAGGGCATCTTCAATCCAAAATTAAATCTAGAATCGGCTTCCGATTTCGCAAGAAAGCATCCTTCACTCATGCTGCCAAACATACGCTCGTAATACTGATTATCCTACCGATCCTTGACTTTGGCGATGTCATTTACAAAATAGCCTCCAACACAATACTTAGCAAATTGGATGCAGTCTATCACAGTGCCATCCGTTTTGTCACCAAAGCCCCATATACTACCCAACACTGCAACCTGTATGCTCTTGTTGGCTGGCCATCGCTTCATATTTCTCATATTTGTCACCAAACCCTCTGGCTCCAGGTCATCTATAAGTCTTTGCTAGGTAAAGCTCCACTTTATCTCAGCTCACTGGTCACCATAGCAGCACCCACCCGTAGCACGCGCTCCAGCAGGTATATTTCACTGGTTACCCCCAAAGCCTATTCCACTTTTGGCCACCTTTTCTTCCAGTTCTCTGCTGCCAATGACTMGAACGAATTGCAAAAATCACAGAAGCTGGAGACTCATATCTCCCTCACTAACTTTAAGCATCAGCTGTCAGAGCAGCTCACAGATCATTGCACCTGTACATAGCCCATCTGTAAATAGCCCATCCAACTACCTCATCCCCATATTGTTTTTGTTTCTTTTGCTCCTTTACACACCAGTATCTCTACTTGCACATTCATCTTCTGCACATCTATCACTCTAGTGTTTTAATTGCTAAATTGTAATTACTTCGCCACTACGGCCTATTTACTGCCTCACCTCCCTAATCTTACCTCATTTGCACACACAGTATATAGATTTTTTCTATTGTATTGTTGACGGTACATTTGTTTATTCCATGTTTAACTCRGTGTTGTTGTTTGTGTCGCACTGCTTTGCTTTATCTTGGCCAGGTCGCAGTTGTAAATGAGAACTTGTTCTCAACTGGCCTACCTGGTTAAATAAAGGTTAAATAAAAAAAATAAAAAGGTCTCATTCCTGACCTCACCCGCAGGCCATCGGCTCAAACACTAGTCAATATTCAACGGCAACGTTCCTGCCTCTGGTCTGATCAATGCTCTTTATGAATCATATCTAAATTAATTGGAATTGATTCCAGTTTTATGACTTTGGAGCTTTAGTTAGAGACTGTCCAGTGGTCCCTTAGGTTATGAGGCCACATTTGATAGATGTAGTAAAGCTCGGATCTAATGACTGTCATTGACACACAAGCCGTGAGTGTGTGTGTGTGTGTGTGTGTGTGTGTGTGTGTGTGTGTTTGTGTGTGTGTGTGTGTGTGTGTGTGTGTGTGTGTGTGTGTGTGTGTGTGTGTGTGTGTGTGTGTGGTGTGTGTGTGGTGTGTGTTGGTGTGTGTGTGTGTGTGTGTGTGTTTGTGTGTGTGTGTGTGTGTGTGTTCAGAAGTCGGAAATCTATCCTTTGCAAAAGGGGTATTATTGCTTTGAGCAAACCATCACTGAACCACGCCAGCTGTGTGATCTCGCAAGACCTTTAAACAGGTTAACATTCACAAGACCATGGGGCCAGATGGAATACCAGGAAGAGTACTCAGAGCATGCGCTGATCAGCTGGCAAGTGTCTTCACTGACATTTTCAGCCTCTTCCTGGCCCTGTCTGTAATACCTACACGTTTCAAGCAGATCACCATAATCCCTGTGCCCAAGAACGTCAAGGTAACCTGTCTAAATGACTTTCACCCTGTAGCACTCACATCTGTAGCCATGAAATTCTTTGAAAGGCTGGTCATCGCTCACATTAATACTACATCCCAGACACCCTGGACCCACTCTAATTCGTTATACCGCCCCAACAGATCCACTGATGACTTTACTGATGGGCCACCCGCAGGTAGTGAGGGTAGGCAACAGCACATCCYACATGCTGACCCTCAACAAGGGGGCCCATCAGGAGTGTGTGCTTAGTACCCTCCTGTACTCCCTGTTCACCCACAACTGCTCGGCCGTGCATGACTCCAACACCATCATTAAGTTTGATGACAACACGACAGTGGTAGGCCTGATCACAGATGACAATGAAGCAGCCTAGAGAGAGGAGGTTAGTGACCTGGCAGTGCCAGTACAACAACCTTTCCCTCAACATCAGCAAGACAAAGGAACTGATRGTGGACTACAGGAAACAGAGGGCCGAGCACGCCCCCATTCACATCGACGGGGCTGTAGTGGAGCAGGTCTAGAGCTTTAAGTTCCTTGGTGTCCACGTGAAGAGGGCACGACAAGTCTTCTTCCCCCTCAGGAGGCTGAAAAGATTTGGCATGGGCCCTCAGATCCTCAATAAGATCTACAGCTGCACCATTGAGAGCATCTTCACTGGCTGCATCACCGCTTGGTATGGCAAGTGCTTGGCATCTGACCGCTAGGTGCTACAGAGGGTAGTGCGTACGGCCCAYTACATCACTGGGGCCGAGCTCCCTGCCATCRAGGAACTCTATACCAGGCGGTGTCAGAGGAAGGCCCTAAAAATGGTCAAAGACTCCAGCCACCCAAGTCATAGACTGTTCTCCTTCCTACCGCACGGCAAGCGGTACCGATGCACCAAGTCTGGAGCCAACAGGACCCTGAACAGCTTCTAACCCCAAGCKATAAGACAGCTAAATAGTTAACCAAATAGCTACCTGGACTGTGTAGATTGACCCCCCTTTGCACAAACTATTTTATGCTCATAACATACGCTGTTGCAACTGCTTATTATCTATCCTGTTGCCTAGTCACTTTATCCCTACCTATATGTACATATCTACCTCAATTACCTCGTACCCCTCCCTGCACATCGACTTTGTACCGGTAACATGTGTATTTAGCCAAGTTATCGATTTTTCTCTCAGATTTTTCTCTCTGCTTTGTTGGGAAGCAAGCATTTCACTGTTAGTCTACACCTGTTGCCTACGAAGCATTGATTGGATGAAGGCATCCTTTGGTTAAAGGGTATTGGGTTGATTGTTTGAAAAATGGTCTGAGGGGCTTGTGTACACCACGCCTGCTGTTCCCATAGTGACAGCTCTGACGTAGATCGCTCTGTTTTCAAAAAGATTCAAAACCTCAAAATAAAACATAAAAGACATTAGGGTGCAAATGCAAGTGGACTAGCAGCTTGAGGTTGCCTGGGAAACCTCTCACAAAAGAGACGGGGGGGAAGAGTGGTTATTGCTCTGTCTAGTGAGTAATTATCTGTGGTAGTGAACAGGAAATGAAAAAAAATTGTTGCCTAAAAAAAGAACAGCCACAATGGAACAACACGGCGGGGTTTCCATGGCAGGGAGTATGTTGTTTTCGAGGTGAATGTGGCCCACCCTACTTTAATGGGCTGCTGAATTGTGTGCCTGCATGGTAGGCTTGTTTTCGGCATGTAGCACTTTATAAAGTTGACACAATCAGAAGAAGCAGCACTGTAATCCAAATCAATTCAGCTGGAGGCCTGTTGTTTTCCTACCTGCTGAGATGTGTCTGTGGAGAGAATACGCTGTCCCTCCCACATCCCACACACCGCTCATTCTTCTCTCTTCATCTATCAGAATCCTCAAGGGTAGATATGAAAAGTGGGTTTCTGTTTGTTTGGAAAGGCTGGAAGTTGGGAATTATGGCAAAACAACTATTCTGAGCTTAATTACATATGAGAAATAATATTGTCACATCGCTAATGAATATTTTCTATGTCTTAGAATAGCTCAATATCTTATTGGCAGATTCCTGCTCCAGTAGCAATATGAAGTTTGCTCAAATCTTGACTAAAGCTTGACTTGACTTGACTATGTTTTTAATTAATTGACGTATCCACATGCGTGAAACATTAAAAATGATATAAGAGTAATGTGTAAAAGCCACCCAGAGGATTTGAGCTGACCTGCTCTTAATTCTTTCTGGGCCAACTGAGAATTCAATTGCATATGATTTCCTTTTGGTGCCCTTCTCACTCAGTGACAAAAATATGCAAGCAGCTGAGAGATTTTGTAATGAGCCAGCTACTGGAGTCTAACAACTTGAATTAATTATATAATCAAGGCCTCAAAGTAGGTTGGGGATTGGAATTTATTAGAGCCCCTATCATAATGCAAGCTTTACTTCTTTACTCCCTACTATCTACTAAAGCCCATGCCTCCCACAGGATATAAAATACTATGGTTCACTTCTTTATACTTTGTGTAGCTATGTACAGTACCTGGGAGAGAGTGAGGAATTCTCTGGGCTATTATTAGAGATCCCTGTCAAAAGGCAGGCAAAGTAAATGAAGCAAATGGAAGTGGAGTATGATAAACACAAAGGAAGCAGCTGCTGACTGAAATTCTCTTTCAGTGCTGCCTCTTGACCTCACTGAAAAGCATGGATAGATTTCACTGGTTATGATATTTTGTGCTTTGATCATGTGAGCGTGAGGCAGCCAGATAAGAGTGTTGACTAGCTGACTGGTGAGGGGCAGCATTGTATTGTTGTTGTGAGTCACATCGAAGGCTATGAATCTACACTTCTAGCAAGTTCTAGGAATCCCTTTGAGTGCAATTTAAGATGTGCATTGCTCTCTTCTGAAAATGTTCTCCTCTGACGATGTTCTTCTGAAAATGTTCTTCTGAAAATGTTCTCCGCTGACGATGTTCTTCTGAAAATGTTCTTCTGAAAATGTTCTCCTCTGAAAATGTTCTTCTGAAAATGTTCTTCTGAAAATGTTCTCCGCTGAAAATGTTCTTCTGAAAATGTTCTCCACTGAAAATGTTCTTCTGAAAATGTTCTCCACTGAAAATGTTCTTCTGAAAATGTTCTCTGCTGAAAATGTTCTTCTGAAAATGTTCTCCACTGAAAATGTTCTTCTGAAAATGTTCTCTGCTGAAAATGTTCTTCTGAAAATGTTCTCCGCTGAAGAAATGGAGCTTTAGGGGAGATTGATATCAAGTAATTAATCTCAGTCAGTATGTAAATTAAATTCAGTTACAGTATTTATAGTTTGGGCAAGTAGTCGGACTCAACTGCAGAAGCAGGACTTTGGCTATGGGTACCCAGAAAAATGTCCTCCAGAGAGATGTCCTATCCCTGTATGTGGACTTTGATAGGCGCAGACGGGGAAGTACAGTATCTCCCAGAKACAACCAGTCTATGTTTGTTTGGATTCTCTCTGACACCGTGCTTTGGGCTGAATTCATTTCTTTTGGCCTGCCTCCACCACATCATCCTCTGACCCTAGCCTCTAAATATACTCCTAACCCATGGACAAATAGCCTGATAGGAATTTTAAATATGGAATCCAACGTCATAGAGACAGAAATGAATGCAACATTAATTAAAATTGAAATCGTCCCCTAACGTCTAGATAATCTTAGTTATTCTCCAATGGTTTATTGCATCAACATTCTCAAGTCACATAGACCAACATGATGTTATGAGAATGGCTTAGTGTGGGTAATGCTAGTCTACAACATCTTTTGATGCTCAGTGAAAACTTTCATTTTAATGATACATCATTCTAACAAGATATTCATACCTCAAATTCCTCTTGGTTTCAAGTCCCTAACAGGCCTAAAAAGGGTACTACACCCTGTTATCAGAGGTCTATGTATAGGAGTGTTGGTTTTGGCACAGCAGATAACCCAGACACAGAGCCATCACAATAGATAGTCCCAGACAGCTCAGACCACCACCAGGTCACAGAGGTCACTGGGAGGGCAAAGGTCACAAACATGCCTCAAAAAACACTGCTTCTGGGACTCACTCTTACTCTGACAGAAGGTAATATCCACTTTCTATCACTTTACTCTGGGTTCCAAACACTAATGGCATTTTGGCAGGAGATTTATATGGACTGTTAGAAAACCAAAGCGGAAAGGAGACCTCTTCCAGCCAGAGCCCGTTTTCCAGAGAGATTGTTAAGTGAAGTGTTGGGTGACTGGGCCTTTACTGAGGAATCACACCTCATTACTGAGCTTGTCTGTTTGTCCTCTTAATGACCCGAAACACAGCTAGCTTACCTTCTAAGTCAGGGTGAGGTGATGGAACTTTACACAAACAATAAAAGTTATGTACTGCGATGATGCACACCATTATTGCATGCTCTAAATGTCCCTTCAAATTGTTTCTGTACATATACCGGCTCATAGATATTGGCTGAATTCCATTGTGATTACTTTTTGCAGGATTTCACACAATGCTTTTCCAACAAGTATGGATGATAACGGTGGTGAAGATGGCTCATTATAATACAATATCTGTTCCAGATATCAAAATGAGTCATAAATAACATATCTTATAATGAATCACATTCTCTTGATCATTATCCAAACACACAACTACAGTCACTACTACAGCAGAAATATGACGTTCTGTTTTATGTACACTAGTCGTCTCAGTCTGTCATTTTGTGCAGTTTTTCCGTGAATATCATTTGATTATCAAAAGCAGCTGCCAGGCACATCAGTGGATCTGGATCACAAAGAGACAGAAACCTACTCTCTCACAGACACTCCTCTTTTATCTGTGGTTCCTGCTGTCCCTGTACCATCCTGTCTGTCAGTGAGGGTTCTCTTTTAAACCACATGGTCTGGTGTAAAGGGAGAGAGAAGAGAACATTGTCAAAGAACTGAAGAACACAATAGGGGGGGAAGTCCTGAATATGCCTCATGCATTGAAATCTAATCTGGAGAAAAWAAACAACGTTGGTAAAAAGATTATGTTACACACTGAACATCAACAAACAGATAATGAGAAAATAATGTCCCTCTGAGCATGAATTACAAAATTATGGATGATCATTTTATCCACTCGCTCATGCTTTTTCAGTCCTTTGTTTAAACCTAATCACTGTGGATAATACTACTTGTGTTCTGCGTGATCTTGACTTAGAGATCAGTCCCTTTTCTTCAATAGATAATGGCATTCTTGGGAGAGAGCTGAAACCTTTGATGATGAGAGTGGAGGTGAAGTCACATCTTCCCTTCGATCATCTGGCTGTTCCACTTCTTGTGAACAGACACCAGTATTTAGTATTTTTTTGTATATATTAGGATCCCCATTAGCTGCTGCCAAGGTAGCAGCCACTCTTCCTGTGGTCCAGACAGGACTAAAACAATATTACATCACAACAAAACCCAACAACAGCCTACATCAGTTGTCACCAACCTTTTTTGATTCGATCACTTTCTGAGTCAAAACGCAAGCCGAATATAACAGGTGTAGCTTAAAGTGAAATGCTTAATACATAACCAACAATGCAGCTTTTAAGAAAATATCCCCCCAAAAAAGTAAGAGATAAGAATACCCCTCACATTTAAAAAAAACATGACTTAGAAAAAGAATCATATGTAACATTAAACAATTATAAACAGTTCTGTAGCAATGAGGTTCAGGCTATAGGCCCAATACATTATCACTGCATATTGGCTACGCTTGAATTGACCTGCCAATGTTGTTCTTCTCAGACCATTTAGAAATTATATTTCAACATTTTAGGTACATGATCACACTGGTAATAGATTATTCATTGTATTACTTGTGCCGCACAGCTGAGTAAGCATAAACATTTGCCGATTTTTTTACTGGACTGATGGCCTGAATCTGATGGTCAGTCTTAGGGGAGGGAGGGAGCAGGGGTGAGGCTGCCCTCACCCGCCTCACCGTCCCTCCTCTCTCCCTATGCCTAGAAAAGGGACACAGTCTTCCAGCTGATGGTGAAACTTAAGTCGCACTGCATTACTTCTGCCTCATGCAACAATTCATATTGTTACTCCCATGACCAGAGAAAGGGAAATATTTCTCAATATGAAAAAAGCRGCAAATAATAACAGGGACAGATCTACATTTACTGGGGAAGGGGTGTTCCAAAATAGGGGAGGGTTGTCAAACTTTTTATTTTACTTTGGGGAGGGTTTTGTATTTTTGGGGGGGGCACAGGGGAGGGTAGTACATTTTTTCCCTGGTTTACATTTGATCTTCTGCTTGTATTTTCACAATAAACAATGGCTTGTCTTACTTTTGATATTACCCTAATAAAGTTTAGAAACGTTTGTGAAGGTTTGCTATGGTGTGGCTATTATTAAGCTTTAGCTACTGCAGGCCTATGATATGAAGGCAGTGCGCCCCGGCACTCCAGCTGACCACAACATTTGAACTTAAAGTGAGGAAAACTGTTTCAGGCCTACCAGAGTTACTTCTATAATCTAACAATATAATGCTTATCTTTAGAAAAAATATTTGGATCGAAAATGTATGAATTACCCTCATTCTATAAATCTATACGTGTATAGCAGACGCAGTAGCATTCTGACATAAAGATATTCATGTTGGTGTCGTAGCATGACACCTGCATATCTCTATATCTCTGGGGTTAGGCCTAAGCTTCTCTTCCTTTATATGCAGTGCATTCGGAAAGGATTCAGACCCCTTGACTTTTTACACATTTTATTAAGTTATAGACTTATTCTAAAATTGATTAAATTAAATTTTTTCCTCATCAATCTACACACAATTCCCAATAATGACAAACAAAAGCAGGTTTTTAGAAATTTTTGCAGGGGGGAGAGGAAACAGCCTAGTGAGGCTGCTTCCTGCTTCATAATATTGACTTGAGTTCAAGAGAGAATATGTGGATGTCTGTCTGCTCAGCCTTGTCTCACAGACTAGAAGTAACATAGTATATGAAATCCAACACACTCAAATTAGTATGGTATGTTATGTTTGGTATGGTTACATAAGACAGAAGTTTACTTCAGGATAAAATGAAAGGAGGGTGGTTAATCGGGGTGGATGGGTAGGTGTATATCGCAAACGTCTAGCAACCCAAAGGTTGCGTGATCAAATTTTATCACGGACAACTTTAGAAGTTGATCTAATTAGCAACTTTGCAACTACTTACTACTTTTTACCAACTTTGCAACTACTTTGCATGTTAGCTAACACTTCCCCTAACCGTAACTTTAGCCTATTAACCTAAGTCCTAACCTTAACCCTAACCTTAACCCTTAGCCTAGCTAGCCACCCTGCCAAAGTTAGCAACAACAAATTGGAATTCGTAACATACATATTTAAAATTGGTAATTCATAGCATTTCATATGAATTGTAATTGGTATCATACAATATGGATGATGGACATCCACAAATTAATACATTCCATACCAAACGTAGCATATCATGCTGATTTGAGTGTCCTGGATTTTCATTTACTATCTTACGTCTACTCCTGAGTCCAGGTTGGTCTGCTGAGATTGTTGCTCTGCCACTCTGATTTCTGTCATTCTGCTCATACCTGGTCCTGTTTGATGCAGTATATATAGCCCTGTCCCTGACAAGAAAGGTGCAATGGATGTTGTTGGAACAAAACCAAACCCAGATGGCAATCAAGGTGCAATACAMYGAYAKTACTGTATGTGCCATATGCAGTGCATACGGAAAGTATTCAGACCCCTTGACTTTTTCCACATTTTGTTACGTTACCAAAGGTATGTGGACACCTGCACATCTTATTCCAAAATCATGGGCATTAATATGGAGTTCGTCCCCCCTTTGTTGTTACAACTGCCTTCACTCTTCTGGGAAGGCTTTCTACTAGATGTTGGAACATTGCTGCTGGGACTTGCTTCCATTCAGCCACAAGAGCATCAGTGAGGTCGGGCACTGATGTTGGGCGATTAGGCCGGCCCCCTTCTCGTCCAGTCAAGTTCGTCCACACCGATCTCGACAAACCATTTCTGTACGGACATTGCTTTGTGCATGGGGGCATTGTCATGCTGAAACAGGAAATGGCCTTCCCCAAACTGTTGCCACAAAGTTAGAAGCGCAGAATTGTCTAGAATGTCATTGTATGCTCTAGTGCTAAGATTTCCCTTCACTGGAACTAAGGGGCCCCAGACCATTATTCCTCCTCCAGCAAACTTTACAGTTGGCACTATGCATTGGGGCAGGAAGGGTTCTCTCTGGCATCCGCCAAACCCAGATTAATCCAGCGGACGACCAGATGGTGAGGCATGATTCATATTTCCAGAAAACAAGTTTCCACTGCTCCAGAGCCCAATGGTGGTGAGCTTTACACCACTCCAGCCAACACTTGGCATTGCGCATGTTGATCTTAGGCTTGTGTGTGGCTGCTCGGTCATGGAAATCCTGTTATGAAGCTCCCGATGAAGAGTGCTGATTTTGCTTCCAGAGGCAGTTTGGAACTCGGTACTGAATGTTGCAACCACTCGGCAGTCCTGTTCTGTGAGCTTGTGTGGCCTACCACTTCGTGGCTGAGCCGTTGTTACTCCTAGATGTTTCCACTTCAAAACAACAGCACTTACAGTTGACCGGGGCAGGTCTAGCAGGGCAGAAATTTGACGAACTTACTTGTTGGAAAGGTGGCATCCTATGACGGTGCCATGATGAAAATCCCTGAGCTCTTCAGTAAGACCATTCTACTGCCAATGTTTGTCTCTGGAGATTGCATGGCTGTGTGATAAATTTTCTACACTAGTAGAAACGAATGTGGCTGAAATAGCCAAATCCACTAATTTGAAGGGGTGTCCACATAACTTTGTATATATATACTGTACCTGTAAAAAGTTTAGACACGCCTACTCATTCAAAGGTTTTTCTTTATTTTTACTAAAAAAGTGTGAAACAAATCAAAATCAATTTAAGATTTTAGAGTCTTCAAAGTAGCCACCCTTTGCCTTGATGACAGTTTTGCACACTCTTGGCATTCTCTCAACCAGCTTCACCTGGAATGCCTTTCCAACAGTCTTGAAGGAGTTCCCACATATGCTGAGCATTTGTTGGCTGTTTTTCCTTTACTTTGCAGTCCAACTCATCTAAACCATCTCAATTGGGTTGAGAGGGGGGGGGGMGGGGGGTGTGATTGTGGAGGCCAGGTCATCTGATGCAGCACTCCATCACACTCCTTCTTGGTCAAATACACTTTACACAATCTGGAGGTGTGTTGGGTCATTGTCCTGTTGAAAAACAAATGATAGTCCCACTAAGCGCAAACCAGATGGGATGGCGTATTGCTGCAGAATGCTTTGGTAGCCATGCTGGTTAAGTGTGACCTAAATTCTAAATRAATCACTGACAGTYTCACCAGCAAAGCACCCCCACACCATCACACTTCATCCTCCATGCTTCACAGTGGGAGCCACACATGCTGGGATCATCTGTTCACCTACTCTGCATCTCACAAAGACACGGCGGTCAGAACCCAAATTCTCAAATTTGGATTCAACAGACCAAAGACAGATTTTCATCGGTCTAATGTCCATTGCTCGTGTTTCTTGGCCCAAGCAAGTCTTTTCTTCTTATTGGTGTCCTTTAGTAGTGGTTTCTTTGCAGCAATTCGACCATGAAGGCCTGATTCACGCAGTCTCCTCTGTACAGTTGATGTTGAGATGTGTCTGTGACTTGAACTCTGTGAAGCAATTATTTGGGCTGCAATTTCTGAGTCTGGTAACTCTAATGAACTTATCCTCTGCAACAGAGGTAACTCTGGCTCTTCCTTTCCTGTGGCGGTCCTCATGAGAGCCAGTTTCATCATAGCGCTTGATGGTTTTTGTGACTGCACTTGAAGAAACTTTCAAAGTTCTTTAAATGTTCCGTATTGACTGACCTTTATATCTTAAAGTAATGATGTACTGGTCTTGGTATTTTACCAAATAGGGCTATCTTCTGTATACCACACTTACTTTGTCACAACACAACTGATTGGCCCAAACGCATTAAGAAGGAAAACAATTCCACAAATGAACTTTTAATAAGGCACACTAATTGAAATGCATTCCAGGTGACTACCTCCTGAAGCTGGTTGAGAGAATGTCAAGACTGTGCAAAGCTGTSATCAAGGCAAAGGGTGGCTACTTTGAAGAAGCTCAATATAAAGTATATTTTGATATGATTAACACTTTTTTGGTTACTACATGATTCCATATGTGTTATTTCCTAGTATAGATGTCTTCACTAAATGATACATTTAGTGTTCAAATCTCTGACAGCTGAACTGTGAGGTGAACAATTATTGTTTTAGGAAAGTTGCCTATAAAGTTTGTCACATGCTACACATCGAAAAAGAAGGAATAGTGTTTTTGTATTTTGTTACGGTCTGTTTTTAAGGACACGTAAATGTGGCTCATTTGGCCAACATCCCACGTTTATTGATGGCGCTGGCTGCAGCAGGTAGGATCTGGCGCTGGCTACAGCAGGTAGGATCTGGCGCTGGCTACAGCAGGTAGGATCTGAATGCATATGGATGTCCATTCAATTTCTCAAATGTCCGGTAAATTAAAATCTTCCCTGTCATGTCCAGTGCCCAAAGGAAACTTTGAAATGGAATTATGTTTTTATGAAGATTTTAGAATATTCACATGAAAATCTTTCTCCAATTGAATGGAAACTTAACTACAGACACCTTAAAGACTCTGGCAAGMGTGCTAGTCCAGTATCACTTTGATTATGCCTGCACATCATGGTTCACCAGCAGCCCCAAACATCTAAAGAAGAAGTTATTAGCCAAACAAGCTTGTAAGAATTGTACTTTAACACTCACCTCACACTCATCTGGAGGTTGAGCATTTTTTATCTCTCTGTATCTGTGATGTGTCTGTATCTATGTAATTGTATGTATTTATGTAAAAAATAAATAAATAGGGACCACAATGGAAACAAGTACCCAACTTTATTTCTCAATCCCGGTCACAAAATTTTTTGGGGTGTATATACTGTATATATATATTTTTTTACTGACAAATAAAATCAATTAATCAATCCAAACTGTGCAGCGGCCAATTGATGACTGGTGTAACGTTCGTCGTTAAGGGTAGACCAAGGCGCAGCGTGATTTGGGTTCATCATATTTTATTACAATGTGAACCAGCAAAAAAACAAAACAATACAACGAACGAAAAGCTTTGTCATGCAAAATACATGCAACCAAACAAAGACAAGATCCCACAACTGAAGGTGGGAAAAAGCGCTGCCTAAGTATGATCCCCAATCAGAGACAACAATAGACAGCTGCCTCTGATTGGGAACCATACTAGGTCAACAAAGGAAAAAAAACATAGATATACAAAAACTAGAGTACCCACCCTATTCACACCCTGACCTAACCAACATATAGAGAATAAACAGGGATCTCTAAGGTCAGGGCGTGACAACTGGAAAGAGACATCTGTTACAAAACACAAAAAAGTTTAATAACATCCGGAGATTGTCAAGCCAAGCCTTTGATACTGGGTAAGCCTATAAGGTAGGGAGGGGTGTATTTTCTTTTTGTTGAGATTGACATAGACTATTTATTGTGGTGTTGAAAACTCAAACCATGATATTGAAGTGCTCGAAGTCAGTATGCTTTGTGTATTGGTTGTGCGGTGCATAGACACAGAAACCTGTTGGTGGAACATTTGTTGCATATATTTTATATAATTATAAATATGGCATCATAATGTTGAAAATTTGATTTCCCCCTAGCTGATCATTGTCTGCAGCCAGCTCTGATTGTAGTGTAATGAAACAGGCAGGAAGACTGAGCTCATCTGTGGTGGTTGGTGAACCCTCAACCTTCTGGCTCATAGCCCTGCGTGGCATCGACTGTGCCACAAAAGTGGCAAAGTCAATATCCATGTTTATAAACACAACATAACAGTTGTTATTGTTATATGTGGTCGTAAACATTATTTTGAGATAATTCTATGAGGGGGAGGGTGCTCCATTTATTTGACAGTACAAGGGGACGGGGGTGCATTTTTTTATGACACCTTGAGTGAGACCAGGAGTTCTACCTTCAGACACATGAAATGGTTCAAAATTGGAACACTTTGCCTTCCTGGCACTAGGGCTGCTGAATGAAGTGCACCTACTGTCAACAGAGCAAAACAAATACAAAAAATAGGAACGCAAGGCTTTATCATTGGATTTTTTTACAGAAATGTTTGGTGATACACTAGGAATGTACAATTTAAAATCTACAATACAACAATATTACAATGTGTGTGTGTCAATGTGTTTGGCTCTTCACAGTCTACGTTGTGCTATGAGGTGTTTTATCTGGGGGGGGGTTTATCCGATTTTACTGCTCGCCTGAGCTACTTGATGTGGAAGAGTTTCATTTAGTCTTGGCTCTATGTAGTACTGTGCATTTCCCAGAGTCTGTTCTGGACTTGGGGACTTTGAAAAGACCCCTGGTGGCATGTCTTGTGGGGTATGTATGTGTCACGCCCTGACCTTAGAGATCCTTTTTTGTCTCTATTTTGGTTTGGTCAGGGCGTGAGTTGGGGTGGGCATTCTATGTTTTTGTGTTCTAGGTTTCTATTTCTGTGTGTTTGGCCGGGTGTGGTTCTCAATCAGAGGCAGCTGTCTATCGTTGTCTCTGATTGCGAACCATACTTAGGTAGCCTTTTCCCACCTGTGTTTGTGGGTAGTTGTTTTCTGTCTCTGTGTCTGTACCAGACAGGACTGTTTCGTTTGTTCCGCTTTGTTATTTTATTTTTTTGTTCTAGTGTTCAGTGTTATTAAAAATCATGAACACGTACCACGCTGCACATTGGTCCTCTCCTTCTTCCTCGGAAGAAACATTGTTACAGTATGGGTGTCTGATCTGTGTGTTAGCTGTCCACCTGTAATCGGAAAAAAACAACTGCACTCGCATTTGCCGACCCCGAGATTGGCAACACAGATGATAACAGCGCACATGGGAAAATAGAGCTTCTAATCTGATGTGATCAACGCTAAAAATTGCTACAAGAAAGTAAGAGAGAGTATCAGGATAAAGGTAAGACTCAGATGCAGACCGTGTCGAAGTAACAATGTTTATTACAGCAACAGGGGCAAAGGTACAGGATGGCAGGCAGGCTCAGGTCAGGCAGAGGTCGATAATCCAGAGATGGGGCAAAGGTACAGGACAGCAGGCAGGCTCAGGGGCAGGCAGAGTGGTCAGGCGGGCGGGCGGGCGGGCTCAGGGTCAGGACAGGCAAGGGTCAAAACCAGGAGGACGAGAAAAGAGAGACTGGGGAAAAGCAGGAGCTGATACAAAAACCGCTGGTTGACTTGCCAAACAAGACGAACTGGCAACAGACAAACAGAGAACACCGGTATAAATACACAGGGGATAATGGGGAAGATGGGCGACACCTGGAGGGGGGTGGAGACAATCACAAAGACAGGTGAAACAGATCAAGGTGTGACAGAGAGTAAAGATGATTGTTTCTACAGTAGTTGAGGTGTCCACGCTCGCTGGCAGCACATAATTTCAAAAGATTGACGAGTGACTAAAGTGACCGCCCTGGAGCTATGTGGGAGAGCAGGGCAGATCAGCTCAATCAGACCACGCAACTGAAAGACATTCATTCTGCCAATGAGAGGATTGGATTACATTTTCTTCAAAGGCATTCATGCTTAAGATTGGACAAAACAGATTCATTGTCAATTTGAATGTCCTTTAGTCTCACGCTGAATTCTCTCAACCAAAATGAAAATTCATTCTTGTTACAGTTATTGTTTTTTTCATGGCATCTCTTCTCGTTATCGTCATTAGTTTTCATCGGGAAAAAAGTTTGTTGATGAATATTTATCGTCAGAGTAATTGCTGACGAAATGAACACTGGTGTACTGTGACACTGGTCTATCAGATAGGTCAAAGGTCAAATCCACTAGTCCAGCATTTGGTCACAGGCAGAGAGAGCAAGTAATGAGTATTGATGGGGAGCTGAGACATTAATTACAGTAAGATTCAGACATCAGGCTTTTCAGAAAATGTAGCTCATGTTCTCCTGCTCCTGTAGAGCCATATAACTATGTGTAGTTTGGATCAAGACATTTTGCCAATGGTAGAAGCATGATCAGTGGCATGCTGATTCAATGCCAATCACATACTAATTGCTCTCTCGGTCTGATAGTGTTATTATGCAGAGGCTTCAATAGTACTAATATTATGTGCCATCTAGCAAAGTACAGCCATTATTGTAATGGAAATATTGTTTATCAATAGGTCAATACTTCCATAGCCAGGTAGTATATATTGCATTTCAAATCGATGTGATGTTTCCCCACATTTATACTGACCCAAAGATGCACTTCTATACACAGAGCGACAGCACACAAGCACACAGCACATTAGTATTCAAAACAGCCAGTGGGTAAAAATGTCTCTGAATTTCAACATCATGTTCTTTATTTTATTATTCCTGCTTTTAAATTCAGGTTTAGATACACAACACTAGAGAGAGAATGCCCTTCTGTCGGTTGWCTTATCCCAAAAAACACCATCCACTAATAATGTTAATGTGAATACTGCTGGAATGACATTGTTGTAAAGGGTGAGTACAAACAAAACAGCACTTCTGACAATTCGGTATAATGAACGAAGTGTTGTTTTATTGGGAGTGAACAACAACAGAGAACAGCTTCCAATGTGCTTTGTTTTATCCATTGAGCAGACACAGTTGTGCAGTAAACAGGGGGCATAAAGCTTCATGTAGTCCTATCAGACATTACACTTGACAGTGTAACAGCTGGCATAGTGCCTCTGGCGTCTAATGATTACAGCTTTTGAATATGGGGCCCTGTGGGGCCACAACCCCAGCAGATACACACAATACAGCTGATGAGCGATCAGATGAGATGAGAGTATATTCCACATGAACTCCTGTTAGGCTCCTGCTAGAGATATTAATCTGTTGAGTGGAATTGGATAAGGGGGAGCATCAAAAGCAAAGCCAGAGCCTTATCAAGGAACCAACCGGCTGCTGACTGTATGAGACTGAGGCTGTCTGCCTGCCTCTGTCAGTCAGAGGGAAAGAGAGAGAGACTCAGCCTAGAGATGGGGAACTCCATATGAACTCAATGCAGAAATAGATAACTTTATAACTAGATAAGGCTGATGAATATTCAGTATATTAAAAACCACGATGAGTTCAATGAGTTTGGAAACAGGCATCTGCATGTACAAACCCTTTAAAGCCGTTGTGCATTCCTAGAATTAGTGGTGACTCATAGAACCCTGGAGTTCCTAGTCAATGGTTCAAATTTGCACCTTTGGTTAGTTGAGGGGTTCTTGGGGGAACCTTTAATGGTTTAATGTAGCAACAGGTTCCTGGAGGAAACCTGGAGTGGATGTGTGGCTTAGTAGGGGCGTGGCTTTAAGATAGATATTTTTTGGCCACCCGTTAGATTAAATGTTATTCCTGTTCATCTGTTCTGTTTTATTGTCATCACATATTTTGGTTGATCACTGACAGTTTTGTACCTTCAATGAGGCTAACAAAGTTTAAATAGTTACCACTTTATTAAGGTATGTAATCAGCAAAGTGAATATTAAATATTGCAGTGTACAAACTTAAAATGAACAGGAATGACATTTACGCTAAAGGGTGACCAAAAACGAACTCTCTGAAAAGCCATGCCTCCGATATGACAGGCCACCTCTACAATTTAATAGGGTTATATCAACACAGACAGGTTATCAACACCACAAGTCTACCACTACATAAACACAGATAGCACGAAGTCTATAAAGAAACCATCAAGATAATTAGCTAAGAAAAGACAGGGAATGACTTAAAACCAACAACATGCACTCTTAGAAGTGATGGATTCTGGGTACTAACTCCTAAATTTGGGGAAAGGTTAAAGCGTTGGGCCAGTAGCCGAAAGGTTGCTAGATCGAATCCCAGAGCTGACAAGTAAAAATCTGTCGTTCTGCCCCTGAACAAGGCAGTTAACCCACTGTTCCCAGGCCGCCATTGTAAATAAGAATTTGTTCTTAACTGACTTGTCTAGTTAAAGAAAGGTTAAATAAAAAATGTAATAAAAAAATGATCAGGTATCCTATTGAAATATTGAGTGCTTAGGGTTAGAGGGTCTACATCAGAAGTTAATGGTTATCTGTAGGAGGAAGGTACTGTATGTGGTGTGTGCAATTAAACTTGGAATGTACTGAGTGTAGGGAAAGCGATCACATGTGACATGCACTGATAAAGGGAGAGAGCCATGGATTAGTGATCAAGGGGGTCGAGATRAGGTCAGGTCACGTTAAGGGAGAAAGAAAAGTTTATGGCCTGTATCACTTAGTGTCCTGCCTAGCAGTAAAGATACAATGTTTGTACAGATGTGTAGGAGGAAACTCAGCCAAGGAGGAAGGGTTAAATATCAGTGCTTGTGTGAAAAGTTCTTTGTCTAATGCAGCTGTATTGATCCTCTGGGAAGAATACATTTGGTTGAGTTTTCATAGAGTCCGTTGAGTTTTTACTCTGAAAATTAGAACCTAACAGAAGTAAAGGTGCCTGGAAGAACCTTTTGGGTGTCACGATCGTCGTATGAAGGAGACCAAGGCGCAGCGTGGTATGCGTACATTCTCTTTATTAAAAGAATGAACACCGAACAAACTAACAAAATAACAAACTAAACGTGAAGCTATACAATATAGTGCTGTCAGGCAACTACACATAGTCCAGATCCCACACCAGAAAGTGGGAATAAGGGCTGCCTAAATATGATCCCTAATCAGAGACAACGATAAACAGCTGTCTCTGATTGGGAACCATATCAGGCCAACATAGACATACAAAACCCCTAGACCTACAAAACCCCTAAACATACAAAAACCCTAGACATACAAAAAACTAGAGTACCCACCCTAGTCACACCCTGACCTAACCAAAAATGATAGAAAACAGAGATATCTAAGGTCAGGGGGTGACATTGGGCTAATCTTCCTGGGGTCCAGCAAAATGAATTAAGGCAGTTTATAAAATTTTTAAAACATTACAATACATTCAGAGATTTCACAACACACTGTGTGCCCTCAGGGGCATACTCCACCACAACCACATATCTACAGAACAAAATCCATGTGTACATGTGTGTATAGTGCATATGTTATCGTGTGTGTGTGTATGCATATGTAAGTGGCTATGTTTGTGTTTCTTCACAGTTCCGCTGTTCCATAAGGTGTATTTTTATCTGTTTTTTAAATCAAATTTTACTGCTTGCAACAGTTACTTGATGTGGAATAGAGTTCCAGGTAGTCATGGTGCTGTACACCTCCCATAGTCTGTTCTGGACTTGGGGAGTGTGAAGAGACCTCTGGTGGCATATCTTGTTTGGTATGCACTAGTTGAAACAGAGAGCTCGGTGCATTCAACATGTCAATACCTCTCATAAATACAAGTAGGGATGAAGTCAATCTCTCCTCCACTTTGAGCCAGGAGAGATTGACATGCATATTAAGAATATTAGCTCTCTGTGTACATCCAAGGGCCAGCTGTGCTGCCCTGCAATTTTCCTAAGTCCCTTTTGTAAATCTGACCACACGACTGAACAGTAGTCCAGGTGCGACAAAACTAGGGCCTGTAGGACCTGCCTTGTTCATAGTGCTGTTAAGAAGGTAGAGCAGCGCTTTATTATGGACATACTTCTCCCCATCTTAGCTACTGTTGTATCAATATGTTTTGACCACTGTTATTCCAAGCAGTTTAGTCACCTCAACTTGCTCAATTTCCACACTATTTATTACAAGTTTTAATTTGTCCCAAATACAATGCTTTTAGTTTTAGAAATATTTAGGACTAACGTATTCCTTACCACCCACTCTGAAACAAACTGCAACTCTTTGTTAAGTATTGCAGTCATTAGTAGCTAGCTGACGTATAGTGTTGGGTCATCCGCATACGTGGACACACTAGTAAAAATTAGTAAAGATTTTAAAAACTAATGGGCCTAGACAGCTGCCCTGGGGAATTCCTGATTCTACCTGGATTATGCTGGAGAGGCTTCCATTAAAGAACACTCTCTAAGGGTTGGTAACAGGCTGATTGGTCTCCTATTTGAACCAGTAAAGGGAGCTTTACCATTCTTAAATAGCGGAATTACTTTTCCTTCCCTCCAAGTCTTCGGGCACACACTTTCTAGTAGGCTTAAATTGAAAATATGGCAAATAGGAGTGGCAATATCGTCCACTATTATCCTCAGTAATTTTCCATCCAAGTTGTCAGGCCCACGGTGGCTTGTCTTGCTTGATAGACAACAATACTTTTTCACCTCTTCCACACTCACTTTACAGAATTCAAAATTACAATGCTTGTCTTTCATAATATGGTCAGATATACTTAGATGTGTAGTGTCAGTGTTTGTTGCTGGCATGTTATGCCTACATTTGCTAATCTGGCCAATATCAGTTGGTTTTGTGATGAATGAGCCATCTGATTCAATAAATGATGGAGCTGAGTTTGCTTTTTTCCCCAAAATATAATTTAAGGTGATCCAAAGCACCTATCATTCTTTATGTCATTTATCTTTGTTTCATAGTGTAGTTTCTTCTTCTTTTTATTCAGTTTAGTCACGTGATTTCTCAATTTGCGATATGTTTGCCAATCGGTTGTGCAGCCAGACTTATTTACCATACCTTTTGCTTCACCCCTCTCAACCATAACATTTTTCAATTTCTCATCAGTCCATGGGGATTTAACCGTTTTTACAGACATTTTCTTAATAGGTGCACGCTTATTTGTAACTGGAATAAGCAATTTCATAAATGTGTCAAGTGCAGTGTCTGTTCCTGATAACATACCACTGACAAACAAATAGTATTTACAGTTGAAGTCAGAAGTTTACATACACTTAGGTTGGAGTCATTAAAACTCGTTTTTCAACCACTCCACAAATGTCTATAGTTTTGGCAAGTCGGTTAGGACATCGAAATTGTGCATGACACAAGTAATTTTTCCAACAATTGTTTACAGGCAGATTATTTCAGTTATAATTCACTGTATCACTATCCCAGTTGGTCAGAAGTTAACATATACTAAGTTGACTGTGCCTTTAAACAGCTTGGAAAATTAGAAGCTTCTGATAGGCTAATTGACATAATTTGAGTCAATTGGAGGTGTACCTGTGGATGTATTTCAAGACCTGCCTTCAAACTCAGTGCCTCTTTGCTTGACATCATGGGAAAATCAAAAGAAATCAGCCATGACTTCAGAAAAAAAATTGTAGACCTCCACAAGTCTGGTTCATCCTTGGGAGCAATTTCCAAATGCCTGAAGGTACCACGTTCGACTGTACAAACAATACTATGCAAGTATAAACACCATGGGACCACGCAGCCATCATACTGCTCAGGAAGGAGATGCGTTCTGTCTTCTAGAGATGAAGGTACTTTGGTGTGAAAAGTGCAAACCAATCCCAGAACAACAGCAAAGGAAGTTGTGAAGATGCTGGAGGAAACAGGTACAAAAGTATCTATATCCACAGTAAAACGAGTCCTATATCGACATAAAGCCGCTGAAAGGCGGCTGCTGAAAGACCGCTCAGCAAGGAAGAAGCCACAGCTCCCAAACTGCCATAAAAAAGTGAGACTACAGTTTACGACTGCACATGGGGACAAAGATCGTACTTTTTGGAGAAATGCCGAAGAACACCATCCAAACCGTGAAGCATGGGGATGGCAGCATCATGTTATAGGGGTGCTTTGCTGCAGGAGGGACTGGTGCACTTCACAAAATAGATGGCATCATGAGGTAGGGAAATTATGTGGATATATTGAAGCAACATCTCATCATCAGAAGTTAAAGCTTGGTCGCAAATGGGTCTTCCAAATGGACAATAACCCCAAGCATACTTCCAAAGTTGTGGCAAAATGGCTTAAGGACAACAAAGTCAAGGTATTGGAGTGGCCATCACAAAGCCCATACAAAAATATGTGGGCATAAGTGAAAAAGCGTGTGCGAGCAAGGAGGCCTACAAACCTTCTAAGTTACACCAGCTCGGTCAGGAGGAATGGGCCAAAATTCACCAAACTTATTGTGGGAAGCTTGTGGAAGGCTACCCAAAACATTTGACCCAAGTTAAACAATTTAAAGGCAATGCTACCAAATACTAATTGAGTATATGTAAACTTCTGACCCACTGGGAATGTGATGAAAGAAATAAAAGCTGAAATGAATCCTTCTCTCTACTATTATTCTGACATTTCACATTCTTAAAATAAAGTGGTGATCCTAACTGACCTAAATCAGGGAATTTTTACTGGGATTAAATGTCAGGAATTGGAAAACTGAGTTTAAATGTATTGGCTAAGGTGTATGTTAACTTCCGACTTCAACTGTACATAAACAACATAGGATCACTATAAAACTATTATATGACCTCTTCTACATAATATTAGAACCAATTTGGTAATACTTATTTCCTAGATATGGCTACTATATTGTGATCACTATATCTGATGGATCTGGATACTGCTTTCCAGCAAATTTCTGCAGCATTAGCGAAGGTGTGATCAGTACAAGGTGATGATTTATTCCTGTGCTGTTTAACTTCTTATGGCTGCAGGGGCAGTATTGAGTAACTTGGATAAAGGTGCCCATTTCAAACGGCCTCGTACTCAATTCTTGCTCGTACAATATGCATATTATTATTACTATTGATAGAAAACACTCTCTAGTTTTCTAAAACCGTTTGAATTATATCGTTGAGTAAACAGAACTCATTTTGCAGCAAACCTCCTGACAGGAAGTGGAAAATCTGAAATCGATGCTCTGTTCTAGGGCCTGCCTATAAATGGCCTTCATATACAGTGGGGAGAACAAGTATTTGATACACTGCCGATTTTGCAGGTTTTCCTACTTACAAAGCATGTAGAGGTCTGTAATTTTTATCACAGGTACACTTCAACTGTGAGAGACGGAATCTAAAACAAAAATCCAGAAAATCACATTGTATGATTTTTAAGTAATTAATTTGCATTTTATTGCATGACATAAGTATTTGATACATCAGAAAAAGCAGAACTTAATATTTGTACAGAAACCTTTGTTTGCAATTACAGAGATCATACGTTTCCTGTAGTTCTTGACCAGGTTTGCACACACTGCAGCAGGGATTTTGGCCCACTCCTCCATACAGACCTTCTCCAGATCCTTCAGGTTTCGGGCTGTCGCGGGCAATACGGACTTTCAGCTCCCTCCAAAGATTTTCTATTGGGTTCAGGTCTGGAGACTGGCTAGGCCACTCCAGGACCTTGAGATGCTTCTTACGGAGCCACTCCTTAGTTGCCCTGGCTGTGTGTTTTGGGTCGTGTTCATGCTGGAAGACCCAGCCACGACCTATCTTCAATTGCTCTTACTGAGGGAAGGAGGTTGTTGGCCAAGATCTCACGATGCATGGCCCCATCCATCCTCCCCCAATACGGTGCAGTCGTCCTGTCCCCTTTGCAGAAAAGCATCCCCAAAGAATGATGTTTCCACCTCCAAGCTTCACGGTTAGGATGGTGTTCTTGGGGTTGTACTAATCCTTCTTCTTCCTCCAAACACCGGCGAGTGGAGTTTAGACCAAAAAGCTCTATTTTTGTTCTCATCAGACCACATGACCTTCTCCAATTCCTCCTCTGGATCATCCAGATGGTCATTGGCAAACTTCAGACGGGCCTGGACATGCGCTGGCTTGAGCAGGGGGACCTTGCGTGCGCTGCAGGATTTTAATCCATGACGCGTAGTGTGTTTACTAATGGTTTTCTTGAGACTGTGGTCCCAGCTCTCTTCAGTGCATTGACCAGGTCCTGCCGTAGTTCTGGGCTGATCCCTCACCTTCCTCATGATCATTGATGCCCCACGAGGTGAGATCTTGCATGGAGCCCCAGACCGAGGGGATTGACCTGTATCTTGAACTTCTTCCATTTTCGAATAATTGCGCCAACAGTTGTTGCCTTCTCACCAAGCTGCTTACCTATTGTCTGTAGCCCATCCCAGCCTTGTGCAGGTCTACAATTTTATCCCTGATGTCCTTACACAGCTCTCTGGTCTTGGCCATTGTGGAGAGGTTGGAGTCTGTTTGATTGAGTGGGTGGACAGGTGTCCTTTATACAGGTAACGAGTTCAAACAGGTGCAGTTAATACAAGTAATGAGTGGAGAACAGGAGGGCTTCTTAAAGAAAAAACTAACAGGTCTGTGAGAGCCGGAATTCTTACTGGTTGGTAGGTGATCAAATACTTATGTCATGCAAAAAAATGCGAATTAATTACTTAAAAATCATACAATGTGATTTTCTGGATTTTTGTTTTAAATTCCGTCTCTCACAGTTGAAGTGTACCTATGATAAAAATTACAGACCTCTACATGCTTTGTAAGTAGGAAAACCTGCAAAATCGGCAGTGTATCAAATACTTGTTCTCCCCACTGTATATCAGTATACATGCACTTCATACACCTTCCACTAGATGTCAACAGGGAGTGAGAGAAGAAATGGAGTGTATAACTTGATCTGGGGTCGAATAAAAGCTCTTGGCATGACGTGACCCCAATTTCCTGTTTCCTGGAACGCGCGAGAAGGGACCTGGTATTGCCTTCTGTAAAGCTGTTATAGACGACTAATATCTCCGGCTTTGATTTTATTTGATACATGTGACAATATCATCGTAAAGTATGTCTTTTCAATATAGTTTTATTAGATTATTGAAATTTTTTCGGGACGTTAGGCGTGTTGCTTTGTCTGCGTATGTTCAGGAAGGAGAGCTTTGCGCCGCTTTGCTAGCTTTCCGTGCTAATTGACTGGAGAAGAGGACATTCTAAATCCAAACAACAATTGTTCTGGACAAAGGACCCCTTGTACAACATTCTGATGGAAGATCATCAAAAGTAGGACCCATTTTATGATGCTATTTCATATATCTGTCGAACATGTTGTACTAGTAGTTTGCGCCCAGATTTTGGGCACTCTCTCGCTATAACTAAGCTGGATGTCGTAATGAAGTTATTTTTAGAATTCTAACACGGCTATTGCATTAAGAACTAGTGTATCTATCATTTCCTATACAACATGTATTTTTTAGTAATGTTTATGAATAGTTATAGCGAATAGCTAATATAATGCTATATTGTGTTTTCGCTGTAAAACACTTAAGAAATCGGAAATATTGTCTGTAATCACAAGATGCCTGTCTTTCATTTGCTGTACACCATGTATTTTTCAGAAATGTTTTATGATGAGTATTTAGGTATTTCACGTTGGTGTCTGTAATTACTCTGGCTGCTTCGGTGCTATTTCTGACGGTAGCTGTGACGGTAGCTGCAATGTAAAACTGATTTATAGCTCAAATATGCACATTTTTCGAACAAAACATCGATTTATTGAATAACATGTTATAAGACTGTCATCTGATGAAGTTGTTTCTTGGTTAGTTTGGTTGGTTCTTGGTTAGTTAGGTTGGTTTTGTGCATGCTACCTGTGCTGTGAAAAATGTCTGTCCTTTTTGTATTTGGTGGTGAGCTAACATAAATATACGTGGTGTTTTCGCTGTAAAACATTTTAAAAATCGGACATGTTGGCTGGATTCACAAGATGATTATCTTTCATATGCTGCATTGGACTTGTTAATGTGTGAAAGTTAAATATTTCTAAAAAATATATTTAGAATTTCGCGCCCTGCACTTGAYGTGGCTGTTGTCATATTGTGCCCGGCTTCGGGCTTGCAGCCCAAAGAAGTTTTAACTACCCTGGTAGGTTGACTGATAACCTGAACCAGGTTGCAGTCACTGCTTACAGTTTGAAGCTTTTTCTTGAGTGGGCAGCTTGATGAAAGCCAGTCAATATTTAAATCACCCAGAAAATATACGTCTCTGTTACATTTCACATGTTATCTAGATACTGACTGTTAGCTTTTGGTGGTCTATAGCAGCTTCCCACCAGAAAGGGCTTTAGGTAAGGGAAATGAACCTGTAGCCATATTACTTCAACAGTATTTAACATGAGATCCTCTCTAATCTTTACAGGAATGTGGTTCTGAATATAAACAGCAACATCTCCATCATTGGCATTTCTATCTTTTCTGTAAATGTTATAACCTTGTATTGCTACCACTGTATCATCAAATGTATTATCTAAGTGAGTTTCAGAGATAGTCAGAATATGAATGTCATCTGTTACTAGCAAATTATTGATTTCCTGACCGTTGTTTCATATATTAATGTGGGATATTTTGAGCACTTTTCTACAGAGATGCTTACTTATTTTTATTGCTTTACTGAGAAGCTTAGCAGAAGTAGATATGCTCATGTTATTTATGTTAGTGCAGGGTGAGCTGCACACAGTGAACAGTATAAATCTGGTTCATAGGCACATGATTTATGCATACAATAGTTGTAGGATCAGCAGAGGCATTCAGGACAGTTAGAGGGACATAAATTAGGTTACTTACATTGTGTCTACCATCGCCTCTGGTGTAATGTACATTTGTCAACACTGCGTCACAATGGAAGGGATTAGCTGAGCTGCGCTTGAGTCATTGATAAGCCAGTTTCTCAACGCAGCATTCAACGCAGCACTCAACGCAGGATCCACTCAAAACCCAAATGATTTGAGTGGATCCCATCCTCCTTATGAAGTGTGTTTTGTTTCCAAAAAGTATCGAAATTGTCAACAAAAGTTGCAACAATCACGTAGCCAGTTGTGAAGAGAAAGAATCCTGCTAAAGCGTTCAATGCCACGATTCAGAGAGGCCACAGGGCCAGATATGATGGGTCTTTTGTTAGTGTCTAGCAGCTCTTTAAAATCCAATTTAAACTGTTCAGAGCTGCCCTTCATAACATCATTAAAACCCACATGGACTACGATAGAATCAATTTCCATGTCCTGACATAGTACATTTGGGAGCAGTTTTGTAATATCATTTACTCAAGCTCCGGGATAGGACATTGTTTTTGCTCCAGGAACGGTCACATTTCTTACCATGGAGCTGCCCAAAATCACGGCTGGTGAGAATGACAAGGAAATCCGCCCACGCTCATGCTTCACAGGATTCGGAGAACCCTTTATGGATGGGTGAGAGGCAGGATCACTTGAGCCCATTGCTCCCGACGCCTGGTGAAGGCCTCTGACAGACGGAAAAGCCCCTCTCGATCCAGAGCAGGGACGGAAGGTTGCCGATGTTGACTTAGAAATCGTAGTAGTAGGCACTGCGGCCGCAGACACAGGCACCCTCAGCGACGAAGGTGCAGACAGATCAGGCTCCAGGACGGCGAAACTATTTGTTGTTTGTATCCACTCCGGGCTACTTGTTGGGAGTGTAGACTGCTTTATGGGAGGCCGCTGTCTTTGGCTTCCACGGCTCGTGACATGCAACCGTTGTTGATTCTCTTGCTGTGCTCCTTCGATTACGCTATCAGATGGGGGAGCTCCGGGCAACACCGGCCAGTCGGATAAGACAAATGACAAGGCGGAGATGCATCCAACAAGAACGAACGCCGTCCAGCCACCAGAGTATAAAATGTAAACATTCCACTCTGCGTTTTCCCCAGTTTCTTAAGTAGGCTGGCGACCTGCGTGATCAAGTAAGCCACCTCAAGCCTATAATCCTTGGCAAGTAAACAATTGCCGCATTGGAACTCCGAGTGATCCGGTTTGTCCCTGAAGAAAGCGTAGTAGATACAGCTCCTACAGCGCTGGAACCATTCATTTACTTCTCCAGACAAAGAGGGCTCCATTGCAAAACTCATCTGGCACCAACTTTGTTAGCTTGATGGCTAGCAGCTTAGTGTCTCAGTCAAGCAGGCTTCAACCTGTCTGTTAAGCGGGACTAGCTGTTAAAAGAAATAGGGCAAGAAATAGCGGTCCTAGCTGTTAAAAGCTAACCGCGCCACGGAATTCAGTWTTCGGTATTTGTATTTAATGATTAGCGGTTTTGTTTTAATAAAAAAAAATAACACACCGAGTGTTTTCCAGCGTACAATGTTCAGCTGCGCACTCCGATGACGTATGAATGACTGCCAGAAATGTCTTGACTGCCGTTAGGTATGCAGTGACTAACATGACAAGAGGAACTGATGATGATTCCATTAATTCCATTCCAGCCATTACAACGAGCCCGTCCTCCTATAGCTCGTCCCACCAGCCTCCTCTGGGCTGAATACCCCTCAGATAAAGTCCTCAGGGCTGTCCTCTTATAGGGCCCTGCAGAACAGAACAGTGTGTGTCTGACAGAGTGACAAGGTCACATACGGTACTTTAGTTGCGGAGATAATGGCTAATGGTCAGAATTGGTTTAATCACATGGAGATGACTGCCATTAGCAGTCCAAAACGTCTGTATGTATGCACACATGGTGGGAAAGGTGTGCTGACAATAAGAGAGAATAAACTATGTACACTAGGAGTCTAGAATGACTGTGCTGTTGCACCTCCGCCCACTAAGAAATACTGTCCAGTGTTCCAACTTGAGTGTGTGTGATCCTGTATATCCTGTCCCTTGTTTAAATGAAATGAGTACATTCATAATAACACAGACCTGTTAATTGACTCACTTTCCCTAAGTCAGAGAACAATGTTGTCAGAGAAGGACCCACAGGCGAGCTGCAGTGTAAAGCCACTCTGCAAGCATGCGTAAAATGCATTCCTCAAATGCATTGTTGGAAGAGAGAATATGCTACATGCTCTCAGTGCCCTGCCTGAATCCTTTCCTACTTTGCAGTCTTTCGAAGTGAAGGCTCAGCACTGTGTGTTGATGTGCATTAGCTCTAATGGACTCATTACCTTAAAACACTCCAAAGGGACACAGTGTCACCCACATACGCAGACGCCGGCACACATGCATACACACGCAGACTCACACAAGATGCCTCTGGCCACGTTTAATAACTCCAACAAAAACTGGCAATGGAAGCCCATAAGCTTTTTAAGTCATTTCGCCACACACGAGTGTGAATTCGAATCATTAGTCAGTGAGAAGACGGCTTTATGTGATGTACAAATGGATTCTCCCTCTCCTCTCTAAATCCTCTCATGTGCCTCCAAGCTCCCCCACGCGCCTGTTTCCAAGTTACCCACCAACAGCCACTGCCAATCGGCCTTAATTGCCTCACATTTAAAGGGAGAGCTGAGAGACACAGAGCTAGCTAGCCGCCCTCGCGTCTCTTACACTGAGCTGACTCTGCTACCATGGAAGAGAAAACACTCCACCTGGATATCAGAGAATGAGAGAGAAACAGAGAGCACGCCATGTACCCAACCCAGAGTGAAACTTCACTCCTCCCAACAAAAGAGGCAGGCATCCCTCAATGACATGAAACCAGTGTATTGTTTGGCTTCATAACTGTATCGAACAAAGCCATACAAGTTACGCCTCTGTCTGTGTCCTCCTGCAGGACTATGAAAAGGACAATGTAAGGATGTAAATACAAACTTTGAAACGCCTTGCTAAGGTCCACAAAAACAAGTCCATACAGAGCAAAAAGAGAGAAAGAAAGAGGGAACTCCTAGTGATTAAGACCAGCGATCTCTACTCACCCTTGTTGAGCCTGTAAAGGAGGGGAGGTCTCCTGTTTCTCCGTGCAGTCAATTACTCCCCTGTTGCTTCTTGTGCACTCTTCCTTTGTTGCAGCTTAACACAAACGCATCCTCATCCCAATGAATTGATCTAAATCAACAGCTCACGAGGGAGAGAGGAGGGAAGGAAACGCAGAAGAAGAAAAGAGCACTCTCCCCAAGTCCTCTGCACTGTATCCAAGCGGTTCGAGCTCAGCGAGAGTGTGAGTGAGAGAGTGAAGGAGAGAGCTAGAGAGTTGAAGCGAGTGAGGGAGTGAGAGAGAGACAGAATGAGAGAGCCAGAGAGTTGAAGCGAGTGAGGGAGTGAGAGAGAGAGAGAAGGAGAGAGCCAGAGAGTTGAAGCGAGTGAGGGAGTGAGAGGGAGGGAGAGGAGGGTAGCTAGTGTGTACACACTAGTGTGTACACACTACACACTAGTGTGCACTAGAGTGTGTGTGTTTCCTTGTGTTTGTGTGTGTGTTTCAGCGTGTGTTTCTGTGTGTTTCAGTGTGTGCTATGGGTGCATTCCTCATATGTTGTCTGAAGCAGAAGCCACAGGATCAGCTGCTGTTACACGAACAAGGGATTCTCTGCTCTCCGGGGGAAAGACTTCTGCTCAGTAACTTTGCTGAAGATCTCTTTGTGTGAATATGACCTTCTCCTTCCCTTTCTCCTTAACATCTCTCTCTCTCTCTCTCTCTCTCTCTACTCCTCCTTCTCCTCCATCCTCCCTCAGTTAATTTGCATCCCAGAGAGTTATAATCTAATCTCCGCCCCTATCACCACCCTCACTGTCTGTCCAGGGGTCAATGCATGATCATGGAGATGGAAATGTAGTATTTAAATGTATTTATTAGGATCTGAGAATTGAATCATGCAAACGTGCTATCACACGCGTGTATGTACATGCGCACACAGACACACACGCATGCACACACGTGTACACAAGCACACATAAAACACAAAAGAAAGTGATGGATCTCTGCAGTCCTCAACTTGAAAGGACCTTGCTGTGTGAGTAACTAGGCAAAGGACAGGGTCAGTGTAAATAGCACTCTGTCATTTCTCCTACAGGTCTGTGATTCATGATGTGACGCATGTGCCCTGTAACAGTATAGGGGCGTTAAGRGCTTCTCTCCCCAGGAGAGTTACTACTGTCCAGGCTGTATCACATCCGCCCGTTTGGCCCAGCGTCGTCCGGGTTTGGCTGGGGTAGGCCGTCATTGTAAATTAGAATTTGTTCTTAACTGACTTGCCTAGTTAAAGTTAAATAAAATACAAAATAAAATACTGTAAAGCTCAGCACCATGTTACAGAATGCACAGAAAGCCCCCTGCCAATCATATTAGTGGAAGGTGCTTTAGATGGCACCCAACAGTCATGCTTGTAAATATACAGTATGTTGATTAACTGTCATAATTCCCCTTTTGCCACACACACAGCACCCGAAGATGAAGTGAAAGGGGACCTTTTCAAATGGAAAAAAGGAAAGATGGGAACATATGGCGTTGCTGTCGACTTGATGTGTGCATAACGGTTTGGTGTGTGGGCGGCATCGGCACGCTGACTGAGAGATGAAACGCTCCCATGGAGCCAGCGAGGATCATGGATATTGTCCTGTCTTGGCTGCTGTTGACGCTCCAGCAGACCTGAAAATGTGCATCAGAGGTTTACAAATAAGTAATAAGTGTCAGTCAGAGACAGGTGAGAGGCAAGACCAGACCAGAATTGCCTATAGGGAGCCCTGTAGCTGACTCAGGGAATGGATGCTACTGTATTGTGCAGTATGCTGTCCAGCCAACAGGAAATACTGGAGGGGAAATACTGGGGATGTTTTGAGCAAAAGTTATAGTATATTGTTGCTGGTGTATTGTTACTCAGCCATGAGAGAGAAAGTATTTCTCATCGGTCATAACCGGTCTTTTTTCATTGCTGGGAAGTATTTGTGCCGCCTAAGAGTGAGACACAACTACACAGTCTGAACCCTCCAGCAACAAAGAGTGCAGTAACACAGTCTGGTGCTACGTGATACATTTCTGTGAAAAAGTATTTGCCTCCTTTTTAATTTTCTCTACTTTTGCATATTTTTAATAAGGACTGTACTGTATTGTACCCCACACTGTATTGTCCCTCTAATCACACTGACATCAATGCAAATGTAATCGAAAATCTTATCAAACACTTCATGAGAGCCCATGAGCTCATGTTGCGCAACATTTCTATAGGCTATGCAATTGCGTGAGAAAACAGAGTGATGGCTTCTATTAAAAAGAGGAGGTTCCCATCAGCTTTCTATAGGTGAGGCCTACTACATTTATTTCTCATCTTTCCTAATATTAAGCACTTCTCTTTAAAATAGGAATATAGCCTACCTCGCTGGCATGAAAATGAACCACGGAAAAGCGTCGTCCCTTCGCTATTTAAGTGCATAGATTACATATATGATTATTTTTTTCTGCCCCTGTTTCGAGACAGGTGCATGATAATGGTCCATTCTAATTCAAAACAAATGTCACACATCTATTATTTAGTATATGTAAAGACAAGATTAAATCAAGAATAGTGTGATACGTGACAATATTAGCCCATCACTTGTGAATGATATATTATCACTTGTGAATGATGCTCAGCGTAAGGCAAGAAACAATGCCTTTTTTTGCTACTTTTAGTAGTTGCACACCTCATGCAGCCTGACCAATAGGCCTATGTGTTTTGATAAGCTTTGGATCACAACAAGCCCAGCTAAACAGGCATGCTTTTTTTTGGGTGACTTTTTCAAATCATAGTTGCACACCTTATAGCCTACTGCCATGTGCGCATTGCTGTGCTTACAATGTGAAGAAATAGCCTTATACTTTCTCAACATTTTAAGCTAAACGTTTTCATCTGTTGCGTCAAGCTCATTGCTTAAAATGTTTTTTTTTTTTTATGCTAGTGGTTGTATTTATTTGTGATCTATCGCATCCCACAACTGTCCCAGACTATGTTTAGAATATTATTTCTCGCACAGAATAGAATAGGTACGTTTTTGTACTATGTGGGATAGTAGATATAGTGCTTTTGCTGTTTGTTACGCCTACTCATCTTGTTGGCTGATGAAAAGTAAATGTGGACAGTTCTTCCAATATCTTCAATATGCGCCTCAGAATTGGATAAGGACACGTGCAGTTGCGTCCCGGATGTGGTGGTCTTCACTTGTAGCCTGTGAGAAAGACCCAATCATGTGACCGAGAGCCATGTGATTGAGAGGCGCTTTGGCATGCAGCCGGGAGAAGGGATAATATAAAATAATGCCATGGAATTCTAAGCAAATCTTGTCTGCTAAATGAASTAGTGTAGCCCACAGCCATATGGCATAGCAAGATCAGGGCCTAACATAAGGACAACTTATGGGAATATAGACTACATTTTCTTCCTATCATGTGTCATTAGACCTGTCTAAAATCTATAATGATTTATTGTGATGGTGTAGGCTATATTACATGGATTTATTAGACTTTTTAAAATGTAGATGTTCCAAAGGTCTGCATCAGTGGCTTGTAGGCTATGCGTGGAAGCCAGGAGATGCTAAACGTGTTTATCACAATTACCATGAGACCGGCAGTTATTTGCTTGACAATCACCGATTGATAAAATTTCATGACCACCACAGCCCTATCTTCAATCAAAACCTAATATTAGATAAAGAGAACCTGAGTGAACAAATAACACAACAATGACATACTTATTTATTTATTTCACACACTGCCCCTGTGTGAAAAAGTATTTGCCCCCTTACACTCAATAACTGGTTGTGCCACTTTTAGATGCAATGACGCCAACCAAACGCTTCCTGTAGTTCTTGATCAGTCTCTCACATCGCTGTGGTGGAATTGTGGCCCACTCTTCCATGCAGAACTGCTTTAACTCAGCAACATTTGTAGGTTTTCAAGCATGAACTGCTCGTTTCAAGTCCTGCCACAACATCTCAATTGAGATTAGGTCTGGACTTTGACTAGGCCATTCCAAAACTTCAGATTTGTTGCTTTCTAGACATTTTCATGTAGACTTGAATGTGTGTTTTGGATCATCTTGGTGCATGACCGAGCTGCGCTCCAGCTTCAGCTAGCAGATGGATGGCCTGACATTCTCCTGTAGAATTATCTGATACAGAGCAGAATTCATGGTTCCTTCTATTAAGGCAAGTCTTCCATGTCCTGAGGCAGCAAAGCATCCCCAAACCATCACACCACCACAACCATGCTTGACCGTTGTTATAAGATTCTGTCTGTGGAATGTAGTGTTTGATTTTCACCAGGCATAATGGGTTCTATGTTGTACAAAATGTTATACTTTTGACTCAACTGTACATAGAACATTATTCCAAGAATCTTGATGATCTACCAGGTACCTCCAGGTGCTTTTTGGCAAACTTGAGTCTACTTTTTGAACTAGATGGGTCCCATTATGTCTGGCGAAAACCAAACACTGCATATTCTAAACATTAGACAGGTTCTAGGCCCGTTAAAGGGAAACAGCACAGAGGCAGATATATAAAGAACAAGCTATGTTCTTGTTTGTCAAAGATTGTTTGTCAAAGCTTGTTTGACAGATAAATAACACACATTAACAAGAGTACATCAAAATGAGTTCTTGGATCTGTTACTTCCACTTGATGGCTTTCTGAAATACAACAGTGCTTTCTCAGATTCAGTCCAAGTTCACAAGATGACCAAAACAGTGACAAACAATGCTGTTCTTCTGATGGTAGAAAATAAATGGTTACTGCATTTACATAAAAAAAATACACATTTATTTAAAAGACTTAAAGACAGTCACCTTCTTGGAGGGCGCTGCCAATAACTGCCTGGAAATGAAACCAGCGAAGCCTCTCCTAACAAACAAAACAAACCAAGTGACAACAGAAGGACATTTATGCAGTGGCTTTAAATAATGAACATCTTATATATTGTCACACATGAATAAAGTCAATGATGGTCAAACTCAACACATAGCATTGAGAACAATCGACCACACCCCAAACATTTCTTCAAAGGCAGCATGGTCACAAAATGGTTGCTCACTGAAATAAACAAACAGAAATGATGCCGTACAGCCTGTACAGTCTATACACACAACCAAAGGACCTTCCAGGCTTGGTTCATAACCTGTCACACAATATTATTGAGTTACAAGATTGAAACTGATTGAGGTTTAGGTGAGGGTTATGGTGAGGCCCATCTACCGTGGGATGGGCAATAGCAGGCGGAGGCAGAGGTGCAGTTCAGTTTAAGAGTCTTTAGATTCAGGTAATGGAGATGATACAGGGCAGGGAATGAGAGACAGTTGTTGACATGACATTTGTCTTGAATTGAGACTTGGTTTGCTTTGTGTGGACTATAGTTAATCTAAAAGGAGATAGAAAGGTACAAATAATAACGGGCAATAAAAGCAATGAATATACATAATTAATCAGCTGTTACAGTTTTCCACACGTTTGCTGAATCCTTGGCCCGTTTTCCCAAAACTCTAAACACAAAACCAAAAACACAAAATGCAACTCTACAAATCTCTAGCAAAAGCAAACACTGCATTCCAAACTGTTTTATCTCTTTCCCCAAAAAATGTTGGTATCAAAATGAAACACATTTTGAATAGATCTGTCTACCAACCAACAACACACTGATGTGCTCAACACAAAACACTACTATGGATATCCCATCAGTAGGTTTATGCTTTTTGCATTTTCAGTGTTACACTGTAGCCGTTTGTAAAAMATTGTTATAGTAATGTATACCTACTCAAATATACATAAATAAACACACACAAATGCAATACCGTCACAAAAACATTGTCATTTATTTCCAACACTTGTGTTTTGTATATAAATAACACTTTCCATACCCAACAGGAGAAAACCAGGAAAAACATTCAGTAAGATAAAGGGTTTTCTGTACAAAAATAAAAAATMTAAGTGGCTCAAACTTTCAAAACTCTAAACACAAAAACACATCCAAAATGAAAAAAGACGTTAGGCTGCATCCTGCCTCCTATTTTGGCCTGGTCACAGCACCTCATCTACAWAACAAGCAATGTTCTCCCTGGCTAAACAGCGGGGAAAGAATCTTCTGGAGTGACGGATCCAGCCGCCGAAAGCCCCCACATCAACTTCACCACATGCATCCTCCATTGCCTGGAGAAGAGGCATGCGTGTGAGGGGATGGCGGTCATACACCTTCCATCGCCACGCCAAAAAAACAACTCTTCAATTGGGTTTCGGAATGGGGGATATGGTGGGAGGTATAGAACAATAAATTGTGGGTGGTCGATGAACCAGTTGCGGACCAGAGCACCCCGTTAGAAAGTCACGTCGTCTCAGATGACAACATACCTGGGCTGCTCTGGTCCACCCCTCTGCTCGGCTGGAATGAGGATGCCATGTAGTGTGTCCAGGAAAGTGATGAGAAGGGTGGTGTTGTAGGGACCAAGGTTGGCATGGTGATGGAGGACGCCTTGCTGGCTAACGGCTGCGCACATGGTGATATTCCCTCCACGCTGTCCAGGGACATTTACAATGGCACGGTGGCCAATAATCTTACGTCCTCGTCCCCTTTTTTTGACTAGATTGAAGCCAGCCTCATCAATGTAAATATAAACATGCTCAATTGCAGTGGCATCCAGCTCCAAGACTCTCTGAAACAGACAAGACAATATGTGACATCGACCTAGAGCAGTCAATATGGTGAGGCACAATAGACTGGATTACGGTACTGTAATGTGTCTATACAGTGCTGATATGATAGTAAATTCACAGTATAGTACTTACTTGCACATATTCATAGCACTGTTCTTTAACCCTCTGAGTTTCGCTCAGACCTGTTTCATCCGGATTCGGTTGCACTATAATACAGGTTCCAATGTAGACAAGCCCACCTGGTGAATGTTATTGTGTTGTCTGCAATTATGTGGTTCTGGATTTCTCGTAGTCTAATGGTATTGTTTGCCTCCACCATGTTCACAATAGCGGTCTCCTGTTCTGGTGTGAACAGCCGGTGTCTTCCACCATGGCCGTCTCTCAGTTCTGCAGAAGATTCACAAATATGATATGATTGGTTACAGTAAGCTAAAATAATCTATTTTCTTTCAATATGAAATGACATTACTGTAACATTGGCCAACAATCACTGAGTAACATAGGCCTACTGATATGTCGGACTGCAGTATACTACAGTATACATACATAAAGATTATAGTGTAGATGGTAGGTAACATACCGGTTGTCATTTCTGAATGAACGGATGATAGATGCAACCATGTAGCAGCTCAGGTTGGGCTGAACTATCTGCCTAGCCTCCCTCATACTCAACTCGTGGTTGAGCACATGGTCAACCAATGTGGCCCTGATCTTATCTGAGACAACTGCACTTCCTCATCCTCATCCTCCTCTTACTCCYTCACCTCTAGCTCTTGCTTCATCATTGACTTCCATTTTCCTCCAAAACAGGAGAGCTGTGGCCTTTTATAGTGCTAAAGCTCTGATTTCTAAGTGAACAATTCAGCAACTAGTGTTTACACCTGTGAGGAGTGGGTGTTGCCAATTGGTGTATAGAGCTTGGCATTGTGATTGGCGTTGCTTTCCAAAGGGACGAAAGAGATTRTAATTTTGAATGTTGTGCCTAATGTAGAGAACTGTGTGTAGTGTTTTGCAAAAATTGTGATATAGAATTGAAAACTGAGTGTAAAGCAGGAATTGTGCTTGCAATTTTGCAGACTTGGTTTAGGGATTTGGTACATGAGTTTCAGGTTTCGGTGATTGCATTTCAAGTTCCAATGTTAGTGTGTAAACATTTGGGAAAAACTGAAATGGCAATAATCAATGACAAAATGCAAACGTAAAAAGCATATAAATGGGTAAAGCTATGCATAAATATAGCAGCAGAAAGGGGATGCAATAGCATGTGGCACGGTAGGCCAACTCTATAGGAGGATACTTGATCAATGGCTACATAGAAAGGCAAGCAAACAAACAATATAAAGCTAACAAAAGTAACATGCATAGCCATAAAGCAGGCCTAGTTAGCATAACAAAGACAATGCACAAAAGTGGTACAGAGTCTCCATGGATTACTCTCCAAGCAGCCAGAGACAGTAGCCACAGCATGCCAGCATCACTCTTGAAAAGAAAAGTGCAACAGACTAGCAAGTGAAACACACATTTGGTCCTCTGATTGGACCAGCAAACTGTCAATCAACACAGGTTGGATGAGCTAGCCAGTGAGAAGGTTTTGGGGGGTTCGCGGGTAGATATTTTAATAGGCTACATATAGCGTACCATTTGGATTTTATATGTACTGTATAGCTTTGCTTATTCGATCTGGTAACTTACACAGGCCTACGGCATTGCACCAAGTTCTTATTTAAAAAACATTTAGGTGTAATCTATGCTTCAGAACCAAAAAGTTGCGTGTCTTGACTGTTGTCGCAGGTGTACATATCCAGTGACCAGAAAGCGCTMGTTTAATTTAATAATTTTCTCAGGTTTTGCGTTGCAAAAACAGTAGCCTACCTACGTTCATATTATCCATATTAAGTTTAGCAATCTATTACGGACACATCTTTGCCAGAACAATACTATTAGGCTACCTGGTGATATCATTGATCGTTCTCAAATTTCAGATAGGCCTAGTTTGGGTAGGTTATAATTATATACCTCAGTGGTGGGTACACACTATTTGTCTAAAGATAGCTGTAACAATAGTTAGCTGTACCTTCAATAGTTATGGGATGAAAATGTAACATATTCTGGAAAACAAATTAAGATATTTGTGAGGAAGAAAAAGGCTATAGACAGATCATGGTTTCCTTCTCTTGCAAGTTCTATTTGTATTTATTTTTAAACAATACAAAACATACAAAAGAGAACATACAGACAAACACAAACATCAACATCACACCTGCCCAGACCCACCTGTTCTCACCCCCATCTCCAGTGGCTGCACTACTTCCCGACACATGTCCTCAAATTGCACCATTTTATTTGTCTCCGTCACCCACGCTCTTTCAATATTTAAATAATGATGCATATGATATTTCCATTGTCTTAACAATGGATTTAAAAAAAWAAAAAAWAAAWAAAGTTTCATATTTTTTTCAAGATAATTGACGAGAAGAGAATCGTCCAACCCATCGGTATCTCAGAAACATGCAGACAGACGGATTACAAATAAATGTACATTGTAATACTTCTGACAGCCCATAACTTTTGGACGTTATAGCATTCCCAGAAGGCGTGGATTATTGAGTCATTGTTAGTTTTACACTTAAGACATGACTGTCGTTGTGCTGTAAAATTTGTGAATTTTGTCCCTTGTATAATACATTCTATACATTAGTTTATACTGGATTAAGCATYCATTTTTGTTAACTGAAATTTTGTTAGTTATGTTCCAACATTCCCTTTGTCTTGTGCCAATATCAGTTATTTTTAAGTCTTTGTTCCAATAGTTTATATTTTTTCTACTSTAAGAGATTGTCAGTTGGATAGGCTCCCTGCAAGGTTTTGTATATCTTACCTATCATATTAATATCCTTTTCTGACTCAAATAGGATTCCCTCAAGATTGCTCTGATGTCCAAAAGACTTCAAATCAAAATTTTGTGATATGAATCTTGCATGTTGCATGTACAGTATATGAAAATATCTACATTGGTTAGTCCAAAATTGCTTTTTTTCTGTCATGGAAATAAATGTATTTCCCACTAGCAAGCCATTTACGGTTTCTATGCCTTTAGTTTTCCATGTGGACCAATTTGTCTATGCATTCTGAAAATGTATCCAAGGATTATTCCATAGTGTTGTAATATTGGTTAATATAGAAACTGTTTCATTTTCTTCCATATTGTTATAGTGTTCTTAACTATTAAATTGTTAATGTTCTTAGCTTTATCCTTTGACAATAGACATGTGAAAAGGTTCTGGGGGTGAGCATGTGCATCTTAAACAATTACCCATTGTTTCTCTTTAGTGCATCTACCAATATTTCTCAAGTAAAAGCCTTGGGTGGCGAGTTGACACAATTCCAAGTCTGGGAAGTTAAAACCCCCCTCAGACTTAGGGAGATGTAAAATGTACATTTTTATTATATGAGTTTTATTTGCCCATACAGTATAAATTATGTTATGGCTGAGTATGCTTTTTAAATAATGTCTTCAGTGGAGTAATTGGTATTACTGAGAATACATTTTTAAAACTTTAGAAGCCATGCCATTCTGAAAAGGTTTATTCTACCTGTAAGATTTATGGGAAGATTGTTCCATTTAAATATATCTGCTTTCATATTGTTGAATAATGGGATAAAGTTATCTTTATTCAGTATATTTGTTGTTTGTTGTCACTTATTAAGCAACCTAAGTATTTCATATTTTTTGTGGTCCACTTAAAGGATTGCAGTTTTTTCCACGGGCATTGAGTTTTATATGTTGGTCAGGTACAGTTTATCAGGAGATCATCGGCAAATAACTTTGTTTATATTCATGTTTACCAATACCGATACTTGTTACATTTGGGTCCTGCCTAATTCTTTCTGCAAACGGTTCAATTGCCAGTGCAAACAGGAGAGGGTAGAGAGGACATCCCTGTCTTGTGCCCCTTTCTAAAGCAGTTTCATGAGATAATGTACTATTTGTGTATATTTTTGCTTTAGAATATTTATATATTATTTGGATTACATTTATTATTTCAGCTGGAAAGTTGAAGGCTTCCAAAGTATTGACTGGAAAATGCCATTCAAGATGGTTGAAAGCCTTTTTGGCATCAACACCCAATATTGATAAATCTATATCTTGTTTTTATTGCGTTATGTTATTATACTGAAACATGTTATTGTATATGTTTGTTTRTATTTTTAATAAACCCTGTTTGATTGATACAGTGCATTTGGAAACTATTCAGACCCCTTCACCTTTTTCACTTTTTTTTATGTTACAGCCTTACTCTAAAATGTATTAAATAGTTTTTATTCCTCATCAATCTACTGTACGCACAATACCCCATAATGACAAAGCAAAAGCAGGTTTTTAGAAATGTTTGCAAATGTATTAAAAATAAAAAAATAAAACATCACATTTACATAAGTGTTCAAACCCTTTACTCAGTACTTTGTTGAAGCACCTTTGGCAGCGATCACAGCCTCGAGTCTTCTTGGGTATGGCACTACAAACTTGGCACATCTGCAGATCCTCTCAAGCTCTGTCAGGTTGGATGGGGAGCGTAACTGCACAGCTATTTTCAGGTCTCTCCAGAGATGTTTGATCGGTGCCTGGTTTCCTCCAGACGTGAATCTTGTTGCTCATGGTCTGAGAGTCCTTTAGGTGCCTTTTAGCAAACTCCAAGTGGGTGTCATGTGCCTTTTACTGAGGAGTGGCTTCCGTCTTGCCACTCTACCATAAAGGCCTGATTGGTGGAGTGCTGCAGAGATGGTAATCCTTCTGGAAGGTTCTCACATCTCCACAGAGGAACTTGGAGCTCTGTCAGAGTGACCATTGGGTTCTTGGTCACCTTCCTGACCAAGGCCCTTCTCCCCCGATTGCTCTAGGAAGAGTCTTGGTGGTTCCAAACTTCTTCCATTTAAGAATGATGGAGGCCACTGATGGAGGACACAATCCTTTCTCTGAGCTCTACGGACAATTCCTTCATCCTCATGGCTTGGTTTTTGCTCTGACATCCACTGTCAACTGTGGGACCTTATATAGACAGGTGTGTGCCTTTCCAAATCATATCCAATCAATTGAATTTACCACAGGTGGACCAATCAAGTTGTAGAAACAGCTCAATGATGATCAATGGAAATTTCAAGTCTCATAGCAAAGGGTCTGAATAAATATGCAACTAAGGTATTGCTTTTTTAGATTTTTTTATACATTTGCTAAAAACCTGTTTTCGCTTTGTCATTACGGGGCATTGTGTGTAGATTGATGAGCGAAAACATTTATTTAATACATTTTTAAATAAATGTAGAAAAAGTGAAGGGGTCTAAATACTTTCTGAATTCATTGTAAGTACCATGTCTGGTAAGACTTTTTCTATTCTATGAGCTTTGTTATTATTGTGTTGTCGGAATTTATTCAGCTCATGGATCTGTAATCAGCAGGGGACTCTCCAGATTTTCCTGATTTTGATATAACTGAAATAACTGTTTGATACATGGAACTAGGAAGTACTGAATTGAGTGTCACATGTTGTCATTTGTGTAAATAGGGGCACTATGTCCAAAAATGTTAAATAGAATTTTATGGGAAAGCTGTCCATACCTGGTGCTTTTCTCCATGCGAATGTTTTAATGGTGTCTAATATTTATTTCTGGGTGATCTCTGTTTTAAGTGATTATTTTGTGTCTGCTGGTAGTTGCTTCAGGGTTGTTAAGTCTAAGAAGGCTGTAGGATCAGTCCAACAGTTGTTTAATTCAGATTTATTCCGATTTTCATATATGTTTTTAAAATTATCGTTAATCACGTTGTTGTATCTTTATCCTTTCAAATTATAACTGGTTTGGCGTGTATTCGTTTTATGAGGGCTGCGAGGTGGTTATTCGGTTTGTTTGCCATTAAGTAGTACAGTATGCTTTATTTTTAGAGTTTAACTTGTAGTTGTTGGCTCTCTTCTAAAGTAAAACATCATATTTATGCTTCTTAAGTTAATTACATTTTCTTATTATCCTTGTAAATATTTTTTTATGGGATTTTTCTAAAATAGTTKTTTATTTTGGTCTACATTTGTCTACATTTGTAATGGTAAATGTTTTATTTTTTCAATGACTTATTTAATACATTTCTGGTCTTGAAGATGTGCTATGTTCATTCTCCATATTCTATCGCTAAGTGTTTTTTCTGTTGAGGTAACAAAGCATGATACAGGTCAATGATCCAATAACACTATGTCATGGATTTACCAGTAAATTACCCAGTAAATTGTTGAGTGTATTTTGGAAATAAAAATGTAGGTACAATTCAACATTAGAAAATGGCCTTCTTGATCCGTGTGCTGGGATATAAGGGAAAACATTTTATTCTTATTTATTAGGATAACTACACCTCTCCAACCCAGCTCCTCTTTAAATATTAATGTGGCCTTTTTTTAAAGTAGCTCTTAGAGGACAACCACATCTGCTGACAATCTCTTAAAGTGATCAATAGCTTTATGTATTTTTTTGCCATCATGGAACCCATGCACATTCCATGTAATAAGTTGAATTTTATTGGTCTTTACTTGTAGAGAATCAAGGTTAACTTTGTTTGTTTTGTCTATCATTGAAGAACCAGATAAAACAGTTTAGTAGACATGTCATATGAGGGCGGTGGACATTCCATGGAATGGGAGAGTCATAGTATGAATACATACCCCTTTTTCTCCCCAATTTCATGGTATCCAATTGATAGTTACAGTCTTGTCTCATCGCCACAACTCCAGTACGGACTCGGGAGAGGTGAAAGTCAAGAGGCGTGCGTCCTCCGAAACACAACCCAACCAAGCCGCAATAATTTTGTTTAACATGATTTTTTAATGACTAACTCATCTCTGTACCCCACACATACAATTATCTATAAGTTCCTTCAGTTGAGCAATGAATTTCAAACAGATTCAACCACAAAGACCAGGGAGATTTTCTCATGCCTCGCAATGAAGGGCACCTATTGGTAGATAGGTAAAAACAAAAAGCAGCCATTGAATATCCCTTTGAGCATGGTGAAGTTATTAATTACACTTTTGATGGTGTATCAATACACCCAGTCACTACAAAGATACAGACGGCCTTCCTAACTTAGTAGCCGGAGAGGAAGGAAACCGCTTAGGGATTTCACCATGAGGTCAATGGTGACTTTAAAATAGTTACAGAGTTGAATGGCTGTGATAGGAGAAAAACTGAGAATGGATCAACAACATTGTAGTTACCTTGGGGGCTGAGTCACTGGTTTACTAGCTTACTGGCTTACTAGTGCTCTTCCATGCAGTCCCTAGGAGGGGTGAGTACGTCGTGCCAGTTCTTTTTGCACTATACTCGACTTGAGTGGATTGAGTCACTGACGGGATCTTCCTGTCCAGTCTTGCGTCACTTTGGGCTTGTTAGGTGGAGGAGATCTTCGTGGGCTATACTCAGCCTTGTCTCAGGGTAGTAAGTTGGTGGTCTGTTGATATCCTTCTAGTGGTGTGGGGGGCTGTGCTTTGGCAAATTGGGTGGGGTTATATCCTGCCTGCTTTTCCCTGTCCGGGGGTATCGTCACTGTGTCCCCCAACCCCCACTTCTCAGTCTCCAGTATCTATGCTGCAATAGTCTATGTGCCGGGGGCCTGGGGTCAGTCTGTTATATCTGGTGTAATTCTCCTGTCTTACCTGGTGTCCTGTGTGAACTTAAGTATTCTCCCTCTAATTCTCTCTCTCTCTCTCCCTCTCTCCCTCCTCTCCCAGAGCTAGGACCATGACTCAGAACTACCTGGCCCGATGACTCCTGGATGTCCCCCGTCCACCTGGTCGTGCTACTGCTCCAGTTTCAACTGTTCTGCCTGCGGCTATGGAACCTTGACCTATTCACCAGACGTGCTACCTTGTTCAGGACCTGCTGTTTTTGACTCTCCCCCTCGCTCTCTCTCTCTCGCTCTACCACACTTGCTGTCTCGCCCTCTGAATGCTCGGCTATGAAAAGCCAACTGACATTTACTCCTGAAGTGCTGACCTGCTGCACCCTCTACAACCACTCTACAATCCTTCATTCTCTCTCTCCCAAGCCAAACTTATGTCTCTCCACCTCCACCTGCCAGTTTATCCCCCCGTTTCCACACCCAACAGAAGCTTGTCCCAACCTCCCATCTTTTCCCACCCTCCCTCCCTCTCAGACACACTTATTCCCATCCCTCCATCAACTTTCTCATTCATTCTCATTTATTCCCACACAGCATACCCTATTATCTGTGTCATACCAGCAAACCTAATCTTCTAAGCTTTAATAAACTTAGCTTGTTCTTTATATCTTCCTCTGTAATGTTTCCCTTTAATGGGCCTAGAACCAAACCTGTCTACTGTTAGATGTTACAATTGTAATGACATTGTTATATTTTTACTTTACTAAGGTTTTGTCTGGTCCGTTGCATTGCTCAGAACTGTTGACCCAACTCAATAAGTGACCTGTCACAAGCCTGTGTGTCTTATGTTCTGGTTGAGGTGATCCTCTCATTAAACAATAACRGGTGTAGTCTGGTAGTTGTGCCATTTTAGCTAACCCTAGTCTACAGGTATTACTACAATATACTACAGTCAAGTCCACAAAAACATTACAGTAAATACTACAATATACTACAGTCGTGTCTGCAAAAACACTACAGTAGAAACTCGAGTAAAGCCTGTAAAAACACTACAGTGAATACTATAGTATACTACAGCCATGCCCGCAAAAACACTATAGTAGATTCTAAAGTATACTAGTCAGGTCTGTAAAAACACTACAGTGAATACTACCGTGAAATCTGAAGAAAAAAAACTTCAGTGAATACTATAGTTTATATATATAATAATATTACAGTATGTAGACCATAGTATACTATAGTATTTTTTCATGTGGGTTAACTGTAAATGTGTAACACGTTTGAACCAAGACCACAACGGAAACACATTTTAAACTTTTTMGGTGTTATTCTCAACAAAATTCTAAACACATTGTATCCACATTTGTGGATGTGGTTGTTCTTATATAGTCAAATCAAATCAAAATCAAATCAAATCAAATTGTATTAGTCACATACCCATGGTTAACAGATGTTAATGCGAGTGTAGCAAAATGCTTGTGCTTCTAGTCCGACAATGCAGTAATATCTAACAAGTAATCTAACAAATTAACAACGACTACCTTATACACACAATGTAAGGGGATGGAATAAGAATATGTACATATAAATATATGGATGTGCGATGGCCGTGCGGCATAGGCAAGATGCTATGAAATACAGTATATACATATGAGATGCGTAATGTAGGATATGTAAACATAATTAGTGCCATTATTTAAAGTGACTAGTGATACCATTATTAAATCTATTTATTAAAGTGGCCAGTGATTTGAGTCTGTATGTTGGCAGCAGCCTCTCTATGTTAGTGATGGCTGTTTAACAGTCTGATGGCCTTGAGATAGAAGCTGTTTTTCAGTCTCTCGGTCCCTGCTTTGATGCACCTGTACTGACCTCGCCTTCTGGATGCTAGCGGGGTGAACAGGCATTGGCTCGGGTGGTTGTTGTCCTTGATGATCTTTTTGGCCTTCCTGTGACATCGGGTGCAGTAGGTGTCCTGAAGGGCAGGTAGTTTGTGCTCGGTGATGCGTTGTGCAGACCGCACTACCCTCTGGAGAGCCTTGTGGTTGAGGGRGGTGCCGTTGCCTTACCAGGCGGTGATACAGCTCGACAGGATGCTCTCGATTGTGCATCTGTAGACGTTTGTGAGGGTTTTAGGTGACAAGCCAAATTTCTTCAGCCACCTGAGGTGAATAGGCGCTGTTGCGCCATTCTTCACCATGCTGTCTGTGTGGGTGGACCGTTTCAGTCTGTCCGTGATGTGTACGCCGAGGAACTTAAAAATATCCACCTACTCCACTTCTGTCCCGTCAATGTGGATAGGGGGGTGCTCCCTCTGCTGTTTCCTGAAGTCCACGATCATCTCATTTGTTTTGTTGATGTTGAGTGAGAGGTTATTTTCCTGGCACCACACTCCGAGGGCCCTCACCTCCTCCCTGTAGGCTGTCTCGTTGTTGTTGGTAATCAAGCCTACCACTGTTGTGTCGTCTGCAAACTTGATGATTGAGTTGGAGGCCACGCAGTCATGGCTGAACAGGGAGTACAGGAGGGGCCCCAGTGTTGAGGATCAGCTGGGTGGAGATGTTGTTTCCTACTTTCACCACCTGGGGGCGGCCCGTCAGAAAGTCCAGGACCCAGTTGCACAGGGCGGGGTCGAGACCCAGGGTCTCAAGCTTAATGATGAGTTTGGAGGGTACTATGGTGTTGAATGCTGAGCTGTAGTCAATGAACAGCATTCTTACATAGGTATTCCTCTTGTCCAGATGGGATAGGGCAGTGTGCAGTGTGATGGCATTTGCATCGTCTGTGGACCTATTGGGGCGTTAAGAAAATTGGAGTAGGTCTAGGCTATCAGGTAGGGTGGAGGTGATATGATCKTTGGCTAGTCTCTCAAAGCACTTCATGATGACAGAAGTGAGTGCTACGGTGCGATAGCCATTTAGTTCAGTTACCTTATCTTTCTTGGGAACAGGAACAATGGTGGCCAACTTGAAGCTTGTGGGGACAGCAGACTGGGAAAGGGATTGATTGAATATGTCCTTAAACACACCAGCGAGCTGGTCTGCGCATGCTCTGAGGACGCGGCTAGGGATGCCATCTGGGACAGCCTTGCGAGGGTTAACACGTTTAAATCTTTTACTCACGTCAGTCACGTTGAAGGAGCCCACAGTCTTTGGTAGCAGGTTGTGTCGGTGGCGCTGTATTGTTCTCAAAGCGCGCAAAGAAGTTGTTTAATTTGTCTGGGAGCGAGACGTCGATATCCACGACGGAGCTGGTTTTCATTTTGTAATCTGTGATTGTCTGTAGACCCTGCCACATATGTGTCGTGTTTTAGCTGTTGAATTGCAACTCTACTTTGTCTCTATACTGACTCCTTGCTTGTTTGATTGCCTTGCAGAGGGAATAGCTACACTGTTTGTATTCGGTCATGTTTCCAGTCGCCTTGACATGATTAAATGTGGTGGTTCCCGCTTTCAGTTTTGCGCGAATGCTGCCATCAATCCACGGTTTCCGGTTAGGGAAGGTTTTAATAGTCACAGTGGGTACAACATCTCCAATGCACTTCCTAATAAACTCACTCACCGAGTCAGCGTATAAGTCGATGTTATTGTCTGAGGCTACCCGGAACATATCCCAGTCCACGTGACTGAAGCAATCTTGAAGCGTGGAATCCGATTGGTCAGACCAGCGTTGGATAGACCTAAGCACGGGCGCAACCTGTTTTAGTTTCTGCCTATGGAGGGGAGCAACAAGATGGAGTCATGGTCAGATTTGCCGAAGGGAGTTAGAGTAGCAGTGGTCAATCAATCAATCACAGGATACTACAATGTGGAGTATAGTATTTTACAGTGTACTACAAAGTTCTATAGTAAGCACTATACAATCAATGGGGAACCTCAGAGGAAATCCCTGGCATGAGATCCCCAAAGACAGCACGCTCATATCAAAACATCATCGGCAAAGCTAGTAGTTAGCAGTAAAGTTTGCTAGCAATCCAATCAATTAAAAAATTCTACAGTAAACACCATGTGATCGAGGGATACTACAGTGCGTAGTATGGTATTCTACACTGTATACTACAACATTCTATAGTATGCACTACACGATCGAGGGATACTACAGTGTGTAGTATAGGATTCTACAGTATACTACAGTTTACTACAGAATTCTATATAATTATATTGTACAGTGTAGTATGTTTTATGTGGGTAGTTACTACCATATTGTAAATATTGCTCTCTGCATCCTCTCTTACAACTCTCATGAAATATTGACTGTTTTGAAATGTGGTGGGAAAATCAGGTCATGAGTGAAAACATAGACGCTTCTGGATTATTCCCTACACTTACAAGCTGGAATAGACCCTTGACAAGCTTCTCACACTGATATCCATAGATAGTGCTGAAGCAGTTGGTTAGTGGCTCTCTGATCACTAATGTTCGACACTGGAGAGAGAGAGTTTCGTCATAGTGTATCTTAACAGGGGAGATGCCCAGCGTAGTGAGTTTCCCACTGGCACAGTGTGTGGGTGGAATATGTAATGCCCTGTCCTTTTTTGGTCGGACATGCTGCTGAGTTTTTTCCTAATTCAATGCTGTGTGTGTGTACAACAATTTCCATCAATCATTTATAATGACGGTTCAAGAATAACGTTGTACTGAAAAGGTACATTTTGTCAATTTTCCTTGCCTTAGTCTGTAAATCCCTCCATCCCTCTGCGAGAGGAGAGGTCCAGCTTATGTGGTGTATTTTCTGCAGTGTGACCTTCCCTGCTTTAGCCTGGATCAAGGAGATTTCTTTGAATCCTTTTAGGAGAGACCGTAAATGTAGAGGATCAGCTTACACAGCCAGCCATTAAACCAGGAGGGTATTTGATACAGATGTGACTTCCAATAAAAATGAAGAGATTTCAGCTCTCCACATTATATGGTCAGTGTGGAAAGGAAATGTATTTTTAAGAAGATTGTGTGTGTTTCCTTAATGCACACAGCTTTTGCTAATTTGCTAATTTGCATAGTTAATTGTTTAATTCCAGCATTCACTTGCAGAATTTTTTACATTTTCTTACTTCCTGCACTAATGTGTTATCATTACACACGTTATCATGTTTCTTTTGTTTAAAAAATAAAGTAATTGACAAAATAAAGGATCTTCTTACTTTCGGACAATTTCTAGAGTTCTGTACTCCCAAGGTTATTGACTGTTTTTGTGCTTGTCAGTTAGCTAGCAGTTCTCAGCTGTTAGCAGCCAATAGCTAGCAGCTTCTTTCTGCCGATAAAAATGGATGATTACCATCATTTCATTACTGAATTATTTAATGTAACAAATCAAACATTAAACCTTGTAAATAATTCCTGATAATTAAAGGAAACCTTGTAAACAATTCATTTAGACCCAGCATTTATTTTAAACAGCTGTTTTTGTGTGCTGTTGCCCAGTTATTAAAAGGAACAGGCGGCTATTTGAAACTCAGTGTTTTATGGTATTTACTTTCGGAGAAACAGCGATCATAACACACATATGAGTTGTGTTGTGCCTTCAATTCTGGCCATATAGGTTCCAGGGTGGGTTTTTCAAATGAATCAGCATCCCTCTGGAGGCAATGGCCTGACCATGAATCACTGACCAACCTGCCCCCGATGGCCCAAAGTCATCCAGTGACATGGATGAGAGTGAATTTTCTTGTCAAGCACCTTTCAGGGGCATTGGTGAGGGGGATAAGGTGGAGGTCAGAGGGGAGCATGAAGAGATGTGTGAAGACTTACTGTATCTATACAGACATGACAGAACAAGCTCTACCGGGCTGGGGTTAAACAACTGACAACAACAGTTTACTTCTTTCCTCCTTTGTTGAACCTTAAGCCGATCTCTGATCTGTGCAGGTCAATAGGTTGAGTCCTGAGTAAGTACAGTTTGTGGGTGGCCCTCCACAAAGGGGCCCTCCACAAAAWTCCCTTGGTAGTCATTTAGCTAGGCACAGGTGCTGGCCCCGTTTTGGGAAAGTCGTTTACAACATCGTCATCATCTCCATCAGCCGCTCCCCTGATGGGTTGGTTTCAGAACCTCTCTCCCCGCTCCGGGAAGTGCGTCTTGTTAATTGCCTGGAAGACATTGTTGCTTCTTACAAAGCCGTAAACCTCATCTTGAAAGCAATGGGGTGTCTCTAAACATAAGCAATTACAAGATTGAATCATTAACTGCTCAGCCATCTAATATTGAAATAATACTTTCTCAAAAACAAACAACCCACTGGGCAAAAACTGGTTGAATCAACGTTCTTTCCACATCATTCTAACACAAAAATGTCATGTGATGACATTGAATCAACGTGGAAAACTGGTTAAATTTGCAAAAAGTCATCAACGTAAGGGATTTTCATAATTTTTTTCACCCATCTTTTCACTTAAATCCAATGGCATGGTGACATGTTTTGTTAATTTCACATTGAATTCATGTTAGTTGACAACTCAACCAAATGCAAATCAAAACTAGATGTTGAATTAAAGTCTGTGCCTAGTGGGAAAATTAAACAGTGAACGTTGCTAATATGCTGTTAAAAAGACGGTAGGTTCGTTTTTACCACCCTCTTTGAAAGCTTTTTATCCCAGTCTCTGCAGCTGCATTCCTTAGTACTGATTTCGTCGACTGGAGCAAATTACAAAGTTGGAATACATACATGTTCATATGAAGCACAAAAAGGATAATCGCCTAGGTCAGTGGTTCCCAACCTTTTTCGGTTACTGTACCACTAATAGAATTTTGCTCTGCCCAGAGTAACCCTGAAGTACCCCCTCATGTGCATTTTACCAGTAAGCCTATGGTCTCATGAGTACCCGCTGTGCATAGGCCAAGTACCCCCAGGGGTCTTAGTAGCCCTGGTTGGGAACCACTGGCCTAGGTTAGAAACTGAATTTAAAGTGTCATTGTTGCTGCAATAATTCAGAAGCATGAGACCATTGTTATATACTGTACAGTGTAGATTATAGACTAACAATGGTCTTTTTTATTACATTTTCTTGATCAAATCAAATTAAATTTATTTATATAGCCCTTCTTACATCAGCTGATATCTCAAAGTGCTGTACAGAAACCCGGCCTAAAACCCCAAACAGCAAGCAATGCAGGTGTAGAAGCATGATCTCTCAGTTCAGTTATTTTTGAAGTAGTAAGCCCTGTGGAATCTATGTTTCTATCAACCCCAGACTTCTTTAACTTTGTCACCACAAAACTTAAAAGTTAATTCATGTTGACAGACGCACTGTCAGCCAGTATGTCTAATCAATGGCTGAACCCTCCTACCCACTGCAGATGACAGAAAAGTCCTGGCATTTTAATGGCTGTGTTCCCTTAGTTCCCTTCACTTTGTCTTGGCTTTTGTTTTTTCACTGTTCTGTCAGCTTTTACTTTGCCTCAGGGCCAATCTGTCTCATTCATTTCCTATTGTACCTTTCACTTACCCAGAGCGTCCCGTCATATTGATGCAGTGACAGTGGCATCACAAACAACATACAAACCTTTTCGCATTCCACACGACTGGCCAATATTTCTGCTGCACAGCATCTATAGTCCACGCAGTTGGTATTCTTGGTACGCATATGTTATTATGGGGGAAATTGCCATACAAAAAGTTATAGCATTTCAGAACAGGRGGACAATGTACATGGAATGTGACATAAAGGCTCTCTACAATCTGTAGTGTATATCTAAAAGGTGTAGAGGACCGAGAGAAGATGTGAGATAAAGTGACAATGCCTATCAAATATTTACTACAGGGATCATCAAATAGATTCAGCCACGGGCCAATTTCTTCTTGAGGGGATGGTCGTGGGGCTGTAACATAATTACAAATCATTTGTATACTGCAAATTGACTGCAAGAAGCCCAAATAGGTATAATGTTTTACTAAAACATAATCATTTCAAACCTTCCTTACATTTGTATATGATCACGTCATGTCTCTCTATTATGCCTGGGAATACTTGGGAACAGATTCCTAAAATTAAAATCACTTGGAGCTGATTTCCTGGTGTTTTGTTTTTACTATCTTCTACGTCCAACAATGAAGATTTCACGCAATGTTTTTGCCAAATTCTGACCGTGGGGCACAAGTTAGGGAACCCTGATTTACTACAGTGCATCCTTGACTTGTCCACATTTTGTTACATTACAGCCTTATTCTAAAATTGATTAACTTAATTGTTTTCCTCATCAATCTACACACAATACCCCAATGACAAAGTGAAAACAGGTTTAGAAAAATAAAAAAACAGATCTTCTTTACATAAGTAGGGAGGTCTAGTGGTTAGCCTAGTGGTTAGAGCGTTGGACCAGTAACCGAAAGGAATGCGAGGTGTCACATCTGGAGGAATCCTGGCACCATCCCTACGGAGAAGCATGGTGGTGGCAGCAGGAATGGCTTCGGGACAAGTCTCTGAATGTCATTGAGTGGCCCAGCCAGAGCCTGGACTTGAACCCTATCGAACATCTGTGGAGAGACCTGAAAATAGCTGTGCAGCGACACTCTCCATTCAACCTGACAAAGCTTGAGAGGATCTGCAGAGAAGAATGGGAGATACTCCCCAAATACAGCCAAGCTTGTAGCATCAGACCCAAGAAGAATTGAGGCTCCAATCGCTGCCGAAGGTGCTTCAACAAAGTACTGAGTAAAAGGTCTGAATACTTATGTAACGGTGATAGTTCAGTTATTAATATTTAATGAATTAGCAAAAATGTCAAAAAAACTGTTTTTGCTTTGTCATTATGGGGTATTGTGTGTAGATTGATGAGGGGGGAAAAAATGTAATTGATTTTTAGAATAGGGCTGTAACGTAACAAGATGTGAAAAAAGTCAAGTGGTCTGAATAATTTCCGAATGCACTGTACCTGTCTATGATGCATCTGCTCTATTCTACCCCCTCAGTGAGAAAAAACAATGCAGCCTTATAAGTGTGTCACCTATAACATGTCTCCCTCTTTATCCTCTGAGAGTTCCCTGAAGGAAAGGAACTGTCTATCAAGCGCTGGGGGAATTCCATACGCCAGGAGGACAACACCTTTCTACAATAATCCGGTGATTCCGAGGAGCTTGGGGAGTCCGTGGTAAGACTGTGGCATTCAAAAGGAAACAACTAAACTTGATGAAGTTCTTTGAGAGAAAATACTAGCCTATATCATGTTTGTAGCATACTTAAACACATCACTTTTATCTGTATGCATTGTATCATTCAGCCTTTGGATGAGGTTGTTTTCAAGTTGAAAATGTAAATAGCACTTCGCTGAGTAGAGAGAAACGATGCCATGATTGATGCCTCTGGTGTCGATCTGAACYAAGCTAATTAGTGTGGAAACAATGAAGTGAGAAATCCTCAATGCTGGGATCAATTCAGCTCACAGCCATAGCTAGAACTGTATGGGTTGCTCACTGTTCTTTCAGCATCAGTGAAAATACAAAATGAAGCCTTTGGACTTTAACTGCTTAGAGAGGAAGAGTACCATTGCATGACTTATTATCAGTGAGGATAATGCAGCCATTGTTATCAAATCATTTCTGAGTAACAGTACTTACTGTGATTGTTTTCAATTAAAATGGTCAAAAAGACACAAAKATTTATTCATAGCAAAGGGCAATTTCTCAAGCAAGAATTTAGCTGGGACTGTCTGGGGGTGGAAAAATTCAAATAAGGTGTTATTGGCAAAGACGTTTGGAACTCTCTTTCTTATTGGTCTGTTAACTAATTTACAGCATGGTGATGTTCATGGAAGGCCAAAACTCCATCCCACCAAAACAGGCTGCATTTTCTGGTGGTCTCTCAAACAGATCTTACACTAAAAGTGCATTATAACWATTTTTTAAACTTCACAGTTTTATTCCAACCTCAGTGTGTAAATACATATAAAACACAGGAAAATCCCATTTTTGGTTGCACTTGGATTTTAAGACATGACCTGTTTTATCTTGTGAAGTGGCATTTCACACCATATGGAGAGCCCAGGAGCAAGAGGGAGAGATGGGATGAGGAAGGTAGGGGGTGTGATGAGGGGAAGAGAGTTGCAGTAAAGGAATGAGGAGTAGGGAGGCATGGTTCTGTAGATTAACCACGCTGAGGGCTCTTACGCCGATTGCTAATAAGAGAGTTGTTAATTAGCTCAGTAAAATCAACAGATATCTGTCAACCAACCATTACACTGGTCTCCACTTCCATCAGTTCTCTCCTTCTATTTCCCTCCTTTTTCTTACCCTTTGAGTGTTAAAAGTGTTGAAGCGGACAGTCTGATACTTTTCTCATGGAAAATGAACAGGGATCCATGCATATATGATGCACACATGTAGGCCTATGACAAAGCATAAAGGATAATGCGTATAGTCCAGTTTACCTAAAGCCTTGCACTGCCCAGCATCCCTCTCTGGGCTTGCTACCCTTTGGAATAACTTCAGATACAGTACCCATAAAAAGTTTGGAAACACCTACTCATTCAAGGGTTTTTCTTTATTTTTACTATTTTCTACATTTTAGAATAATAGTGAAGACTGAAATAACATACAGTGGGGAGAACAAGTATTTGATACACTGACAATTTTGCAGGTTTTCCTACTTACAAAGCATGTAGAGGTCTGTAATTTTTATCATAGGTACACTTCAACTGTGAGAGAAGGAATCTAAAACAAAAATCCAGAAAATCACATTGTATGATTTTTAAGTAATTAATTTGCATTTTATTGCATGACATAAGTATTTGATACATCAGAAAAGCAGAACTGAATATTTGGTACAGAAACCTTAGTTTGCAATTACGAGATCATACGTTTCCTGTAGTTCTTGACCAGGTTGCACACACTGCAGCAGGGATTTTGGCCCACTCCTCCATACAGACCTTCTCCAGATCCTTCAGGTTTCGGGGCTGTCGCTGGGCAATACGGACTTTCGGCTCCCTCCAAAGATTTTCTATTGGGTTCAGGTCTGGAGACTGGCTAGGCCACTCCAGGACCTTGAAATGCTTCTTACGGAGCTTTACTCCTTAGTTGCCCTGGCTGTGTGTTTCGGGTCGTTGTCATGCTGGAAGACCCAGCCACGACCCATCTTCAATGTCTCTTACTGAGGGAAGGAGGTTGTTGGTCAAGATCTCGCGATACATGGCCCATCCATCCTCCCTCAATACGGTGCAGTCGTCCTGTCCCTTTGCAGAAAAGCATCCCAAAAGAATGATGTTTCCACCTCATGTTCACGGTTGGGATGGTGTTCTTGGGGTTGTACTCATCCTTCTATTCCTCCAAACAACGGCGAGTGGAGTTTAGAGCAAAAAGCTCTATTTTTGTCTCATCAGACCACATGACCTTCTCCCATTCCTCCTCTGGATCATCCAGATGGTCATTGGCAAACTTCAGACGGGCCTGGACATGCGCTGGCTTGAGCAGGGGGACCTTGCGTGCGCTGCAGGTTTTTAATCCATGACGGCGTAGTGTGTTTACTAATGGTTTTCTTTGAGACTGTGGTCCAGCTCTCTTCAGGTCATTGACCAGGTCCTGCCGTGTAGTTCTGGGCTGATCCCTCACATTCCTCATGATCATTGATGCCCACGAGGTGAGATCTTGCATGGAGCCCAGACCGAGGGTGATTGACCGTCATCTTGAACTTCTTCCATTTTCTAATAATTGTGCCAACAGTTGTTGCCTTCTCACCAAGCTGCTTGGCTATTGTCCTGTAGCCCATCCCAGCCTTGTACAGGTCTACAATTTTATCCCTGATGTCCTTACACAGCTCTCTGGTCTTGGCCATTGTGGAGAGGTTGGAGTCTGTTTGATTGAGTGTGTGGACAGGTGTCTTTTATACAGGTAACGAGTTCAAACAGGTGCAGTTAATACAGGTATTAGTGGAGAACAGGAGGGCTTCTTAAAGAAAAACTAACAGGTCTGTGGAGCCGGAATTCTTACTGGTTGGTAGGTGATCAAATACTTATGTCATGCAATAAAATGCAAATAATTACTTAAAAATCATACAATGTGATTTTCTGGATTTTGTTTTAGATTCCGTCTCTCACAGTTGAAGTGTACCTATGATAAAAATGACAGACCTCTACATGCTTTGTAAGTAGGAAAACCTGCAAAATCGGCAGTGTATCAAATACTTGTTCTCCCCACTGTATATGGAATCATGTAGTAACCACAAAAGTGTTAAACAAATGAAAATGTATTTTATATTTGACATTCTTTAAAGTAGCCACCCTTTGCCTTAATGACAGCTTTGCACACTATTGGCATTCTCTCAACCAGCTTCATGAGGTAGTCACCTGGAATACATTTCAATTAACAGGTGTGCCTTGTTAAAAGTTAATTGGTAGAATTTCTTTCCTTCTAAACGCGTATGAACCAATCGGTTGTGTTGTGACAAGGTAGGGGTGGTATACAGAAGATAGCCCTATTTGGTCCATGTCCATATTACGGCAAGAACAGCTCAAAAAAGCCAGGAGAAATGACATTCCATCATTACTTTAAGACAGGTCAGTCAATGTGGAAAATGTCWWGACCTTTGAGTTTCTTCAAGTTTAGTCGCAAAAAACATCAAGCACTATGATGAAACTAGCTCTCCTGAGGACCGCCACAGGAAAGGAAGACCCAGAGTTACTTCTGCTGCAGGGGATAAGTTCATTAGAGTTACCAGCCTCAGAAATTGCAGCCCAAATAAACACTTCACAGAGTTCAAGTAACAGATGCTTGTTGAATGTGGCAGGGCTTGCAAACTATTACAGACTACAAAGGGAAGCAAAACCGAGAGCTGCCCAGTGACACGAGCCTACCAGACGAGCTAAATAACTTCTATGCTCTGAAACATGAAACATGAATGAGAGCATCAGCTGGTCCAGATGACTGTGTGATCATGCTCTCCGCAGCCYATATGAGTAAGACCTTTAAACAGGTCAACATTCACAAGGCCGCTGGGCCAGACGGATTACCAAGACGTGTACTCCAAGCATGCGCTGACCAAATGGCAAGTGTCTTCACTGACATTTTCAACCTCTCCCTCTCTGAGTCTGTAATACCAACATGTTTCAAGCAGACCACCATAGTCCCTGTGCCCAAGAACACTAAGGTAACCTGCCAAAATGACTACCGACCCGTAGCACTCACGTCTGTAGCTATGAAATACTTTGAAAGGCTGGTCATGGCCCACATCAACACCATTATCCCAGAAACCCTAGACCCACTCCAATTTTCATACACAAAACCCAACAGAACCCAAAACCCAGAACCCCCAGAACAAAACCCAACAGATCCACAGATGATGCAATCTCTATTGCACGCCACACTGCCCTTTCCCACCTGGACAAAAATAACAACTATGTGAGAATGCTATTCATTGACTACAGCTCAGCGTTCAACACCATAGTGCCCTCAAAAGCTCATCACTAAGCTAAGGACTCTGGGACTCCCTCTGCAACTGGATCCTGGACTTTCTGACGGGCCGCCCCCAGGTGGTAAGGGTAGGTAACAACACATCTGCCACTCTGATCCTCAACATGGGGGCCACTCAGGGGTGCGTGCTCAGTCCCCTCCTGTACTCCCTGTCCACTCATGACTGCACGGCCAGGCACGACTCCAACACCATCATTAAGTTTGCTGATGACACACCAGTGGTAGGCCTGATCACTGTCAACAATGAGACAGCCTATAGGGAGGAGGTCGGAGACCTGACCATGTGGTGAAAGGACAACAACCTCTCCCTCAACGTAATCAAGACAAAGGAGATGATTGTGGACTACAGGAAAAGGAGGACCGAGCACGCCCCCATTCTCATCGACGGGGCTGGAGTGGAGCAGGTTGAGAGCTTCAAGTTCCTTGGTGTCCACACCAACAAACTAACATGGTCCAAGCACATCAAGACAGTCATGAAGAGGGCATGACAAAACCTATTCCCCCTCAGGAGACTGAAAAGATTTGGCATGGGTCCTCAGATCCTCAAAAGGTTTTACAGCTGCACCATCGAGGGCATCCTGGCGGGTTGCATCACTGCTTGGAATGGCAACTGCTCGGCCTCCGACTGCAAGGCACTACATATGATAGTGCATACGGCCCAGCACATCACCGGGGCCAAGCTTCCTGCCATCCAGGACCTCTATACCAGGCGGTCAGAGGAAGGCCCTAAAAATTGTCAAAGTCTCGAGCCACTCAAGTCATAGACTGGTCTTTCTGCTACCGCACGGCAAGCGGTACCGGAGAGCCAAGTCTAGGTCCAAGAGGCTTCTAAACAGCTTCTACCCCCAAGCCATAAGACTCCTGAACAGCTAATCAAATGGCTACCCAGACTATGCTGCTGCTACTCTCTGTTATTATCTATGCATAGCCACTTTAATAACCCTACCTGCATGTACATAATTACCTCAATTACCTCGGTGACCCCGCACCTTGACACATTGACTTTGAACCGGTACCCCCTGTATATAGCCCCGCAATTGTTATTTACTGCTGCTCCTTAATTATTTGTTTTAATTATCTCTTACTTTTTTTGATATTTTCTTAACTACTTATGGCTGCAGGAGCAGTATTGAGTAGCTTGGATGAAAGYTGTACAGAGGTGCCCAGAGTAAACGGCCTGCTCCTCAGTCATAGTTGCTAATACAGTATATGCATATTATTAMTAGTATTGGATAGAAAACACTCTGAAGTTTCTAAAACTGTTTGGATTATGTCTGTGAGTATAACAGAACTCATATGGCAGGCAAAAACCTGAGAAGTTCCACTTCCTGTTTGGATTTTTTCTGAGGCTGGTAGATTTTCAACCAAGCTCCCATTGAAATTACAGCGGTTGATCTCTGCATGTGTGGTTCCCACCGTGAAGCATGGAGGAGGAGGTGTGATGGTGTGGGGGTGCTTTGCTGGTGACACTGTCTGTGATTTATTTAGAATTCAAGGCACACTTAACCAGCCTGGCTACCACAACATTCGACAGTGATACGCCATCCCATCTGGTTTGTGCTTAGTGGGACTATCATTTGTTTTTCAACAGGACAATGAAACAAAACATTCCTTCAGGCTGTGTAAGGGCTATTTGACCAAGAAGGAGAGTGATGGAGTGCAGCATCAGATTACCTGGCCTTCACAATCACCCGACCTCAACCCAATTGAGATGGATTGGGATGAGTTGGACCGCAGAGTGAAGGAAAAGCAGCCAACAAGTGCTCAGAATATGTGGGAACTCCTTCAAGACCGTTGAAAAAAGAATCCAGGTGAAGCTGGTTGAGAAAATGACCAGAGTGTTCAAAGCTGTCATCAAGGCAAAGGGTGGCTACTTTGAAGAATCTCAGATATAAAATATATTTTGATTTGTTTAACACTTTTTTGGTTACTACATGATTCCATATGTGTTTTTTCATAGTTTTTATATCTTCGCTATTATTCTACAATGTAGAAAATTGTAAAAAATAAAGAAAAACCCTTGAATGAGTAGGTGTGTCCAAACTTTTGACGGGTACTGTATGTGGTGTAATAAATTACAAACAAAGCAAAGAAGAAAACAGAAGACCATCCAAGAGATACAAAAATTGTGAATTAAAACCCGTGTTGGCAGTCACACAAACAATTTAAATAGCAACATTAGGCTACAAATCAGAGGTGAAGGGCTTTGTTTTGTCTGCCGGAGTCAAATCTAATACACCTGGACTTCTGGCTCATCTTGGCCGAAGCATGTTCTCTGATTCATGGCCACCCTAAATGGTCTCGTGAAATGTGTGCTTTTATAGAGGACTAGATCTTCCTCTCAGTGAAATGTCCACAAAGGAATCAGGGCCAAGCTCAACCAGGGTTGTAAGCAATAAGGTGCTCCTGATGCCATATTATCTCCCATGATATATCATAATACTGTATATCACGTGTATGCATTATATAGACAAGGACGCCTGTCCAACTCCTATGATAAGAACATCTGACTGTGCAGCTCAAGACAGAGTCAACAAGTGCAACGTGGCTCAAAAGGCAAGAAACTTAACCTTGAGAAAAATTAAAAGACAACTAATTCAAATAACCTAAGAGGAAGTTGTCATCCCACCGTGTGTTGGCTGACAGCTGTCGATTTTAAAGAAATTATGAGCATCTACCTCGTCAGCAATCAGGCTAAAAGCTCTCAGTGTGATTGTGATGGCTTGTTAGCCTGTTACACTGTGACGTTCAAGAGGCCAGAGTGTAGCAGACGAGATAAATCTGTCTGCTCAGAATATGTTTGGCCACTCCCAACTACGCAGAGTCATCTTGAGCGATGAGATGACTCCCAGCCTCTGTATGTGTTTGTGGGTGTGCGTGTGTGCGTGCGTGCATGCGTGCACACGTGTGTGTGTGTGCATGCGTGCGTGTGTGCATGCGTGCGTGCGTGCGTGKATGCGTGCGTGTGTGCATGCGTGTATGTAAGTCTACTGCTGTCCTTTCCAGGCGGTGGAGTTGCTAATGTGCCCCAGCCCTATCCATTTTCATGGACCAGTCTGGTGCATGCCTGATTGTTAACCTGCATCACCCCACTGAGCACACACTGGTTGAATCAATGTTGTTTCCACATCATTTCAATGAAATTACGTTGAAGCATACATTGACGCCTGTGCCCAGTGGGACACTGGTTGCCAAGCAACCTGACAAGAGTTCAATCGAGGAGAGGCTTAACTGAATGAGCAATGCAAAATATAAATGTTTATTTAAATTAGTATTGGTGATAGATGTGTCTTTGGGGAATGAACCCGAGAGCAAACATTGATTGGCAGCTGGCATTGAACTTACGCTTGTCCTTTGAAGTTTGTCCTTTGAAACATCTTTGGTTTGGTGCCAGAATGTTTTACCATAATCCGTTTGCCAAACCTAAAATCAATGATATATTGATTTATTAGGATCCCCATTAGCCGACGCCGATGGACACAGATAGTCTTACTGGTGTCTGACATATAACCAAAAATACATTACAGACAAAGGACTTACAATTTAAATACAGTACCAGTCAAAAGTTTGGACATAGTTTTGATGTCTTCACTATTATTCTACAATGTAGAAAATAGTAAAAATAAAGAAAAACCCTGGAGTAAGTAGGTGTGTCCAAACTTTTGACTGGTAATGTACATTTAAAAACATTAACATGTAGTGTGTGTGTGTGTGGTTGTGGGGGGGGGGGTATATCAGTTACACATACATGTCAGTACATACACACAACATGTAGGTCAAATGGGGGAGAGGTTAGGTGATGCTTTTGTTTTTTGAAAACAGGTTCTGTTCACTTGCGCTATATAAGATGGAAGGGAGTTCAATGCACTCATGGCTCTGTATAATACTGTACGTTTCCTTGAATTTGTTCTGGACCTGCGAAATGTGAAAAGACCCCTGGTGGCATGTCTGGTGGAGTAAGTGTGTGTGTCAGTGCTGTGTGTAGTTGACTATGCAAACAATTTGGAATTTCCAACACAGGAATGTTCTTATAAAAACAAGAAGTGACGCAGTCAGTCTTTCCTCAACTCTTAGCCAAGAGAGACTGGCTGCATAGTATAATATTAGCCCTCTGATTTACAATGAAGAGCAAGACGTGTGGCTTTGTTCTAAGGCAGTTAAAACCTGATGAGGACATGGGGTGCTATTTTCACTTTTGGGGAAAATCGTATGATATTTAAACGGCCTCGTACTCAATTCTTGCTCGTACAATATGCATATTATTATTACTATTGGATAGAACACTCTCTAGTTTCTAAAACCGTTTGTATTATTTCTCTAAGTGAAACAGAACTCTTTTACAGACCATTTCCTATCCGGAAGTGAGATTTCCAAAAGCGAAGCTCTCTTCAAGGCTTGTCTATAAAAGGGCATGTCACTTATGACTGTAGAAACACGTCATAACCTTCCCCTGGGTGTCATGCGGAAGTGAGAGCAGAAATGACTTGATTATCTCGTTCAGGATTGTATACAACCTCTTGGAGTGAGAAGTGCGCCATAAATTTATTTTGGAAGGCGCGAAGTTGGATCGGAGTCGCCTCCTGAAAACCGTCGTGTATGTGAATATGATCTCTGGCTTCGATTTATTTTGATACATGTCACAATATCATCCTAAAGTATGTTTTTTCAATATAGTTTAATTATATTATTGAAATTTATTCTGGACTTTAGACGTGGATGCGACGCAAGAATTGTGTCAAGACGAGAGAGGTTATCACCGCACGGCCAGTGTGCTTGCTAATCAAGAGGAAATCGTTCGTTCTGGATCCAAATAAAGACGGTTCTGAACAAGGACCCTTGGAGAACATTCTGATGGAAGATCAACAAAGATAAGGACCCAAATTTGGGATACTATTTCATATATCTGTCGAAGCTGTGCTATCGCTAACGTTTGACTAGAATCCATGCTGCTGTGTGTTAGACTGTAGTAAGCTAATATAACGATATATTGTGTTTTTCGCTGTAAAACACTTCAAAAATCTGAAATATTGGCTGTATTCGCAAGATCCTTTGTCTTTCATTACTATCCACCATATATTTTCTGAAATGTTTATGATGAGTATTAGGTAGTTGACGTTGCTGTCTGTATTTACTCTGGCTACTCCCATGCGACTTTCTGACTGTAGCTATGATGGCTATGATAAGAGGTAGCAGGAATGTAAAACTGATTTATAGCTAAAATATGCACATTTTCGAACAAAACATAGATTTATTGTGTAACATGTTATAGGACTGTCATCTGAGGTATTTTTTTCTAGGTTATTTAGGTTGGTTCTAGGTTAGTTAGGTTGGCTTGTGCATGCATACTGCATGCTACCGTTGCTGTGAAAAACTGTCTGTCTTGTCTTTTGTATTTGGTGGTGAGCTAACATAAATATATGTGGTGTTTTCGCTGTTAAACATTTTTAAAAATCGGAAATATTGGCGCTATTCACAAGATCTTTGTCTTTCATTTGCTATCCACCATATTTTTTCTGAAATGTTTTATGATGTGTAATTAGGTAGTTGACGTTGGTGTCTGTATTTACTCTGGCTACTACCGTGCGATTCTGACTGTAGCTATGATGTAGCAGTAATGTAAAACTGATTTATAGCTAAAATATGCACATTTTTCGAACAAAACATAGATTTATTGTGTAACATGTTATAGGACTGTCATCTGAGGTAGTTTTTTCTAGGTTATTTAGGTTGGTTCTAGGTTAGTGAGTTGGCTTGTGCATGCACCTGCATGCCTACCGTTGCTGTGAAAAACTGTCTGTCTGTCTTTTGTATTTGGTGGTGAGCTAACATAAATATATGTGGTGTTTTCTCTGTAAAACATTTTAAAAATCGGACATGTTGGCTGAATTCACAAGATGTTTATCTTTCAAATGCTGTATTGGACTTGTTAATGTGTGAAAGTTAAATATTTCATTTTTTTTTTTTTTTGAATTTGCCGCTCTTCCTTTTCAGTGGAATGTGGAACTCCTGGCCCAGACAGGTTAAGAAACAAGGCAACAGTAAACTTGTCATCCCCCACAAGTGATGTAACTTAGCACCTGCAGGAACGTGCAAGAGCGGTGTCGTAGATCTTGATTAGTGGGGGAGGGGAAATACGCAGGCATGAAGCACCACCATACAACCTTGACAACCACTGGAAACATGAAGAAAATGTCATGTCTGCAAGTAAGTTATTCAGGACTAAGAGGACTGTGATCTAGCTTGCTCTATACGTGCACCTCAGGAGGCAGTTGTATGACATTTTCTGTTTAATAACACAATGCAATCACAACAATCACGACATGACACAGCCGTAGCTTGGTAACATCATGTGTGCTCTGGGAACTGTAGTCCTCTTAATTCAGCAAATCACAAAGGTGTTTCTGATTTTGTTTCATTTCTCAGTTGTTGAAGACRGATCACAACAAATCAAAAATGAAAACAGTTCCTCAGACTTTGGTGTAGGCTACAGTACATTCTGACACGGGACCCTTTCCCAGTGGCTCAAGTTTGTTTTCAGGTCATAATATATTCCCTTACATTGAAACTAAAGCATGTAGAACATGTCTAGCGTAAGAGTGTAATGATGCTATATCTTGTGTGTGCTCACCATCCTGACCTGTCCCCATTAACTGAGTTGACACTGCCTCTTAAGTGCATTGAAGTGTTGCTTTTCATTTGCACTCAAATGGTTAAAGATGTTTCCTTTACCTTCTAATAAGAGCTCTCAAAGACAATTTTGTCTTTCTCCTATTTTATATGGTGGGGTGGGTTTGAGAAATAGAGACAGTTTGGTATGGAAAGTCATAGCCTCCCCAACATGTACTCTTAAAGGAGCCTAATGTTTCCATTACTCCTTAAGGTCCATGGACCCTTATGCTATTTTCAGAGGTAGACTGGCTCTGGCAACCAAAACAGCCAAACACTAAATTTTCAATTGCGACACAGTTCTAGAAACATAAAGCCCTTTACTTTCATATCACATCAAAATAGTTTCACAAATGCAAAATACATATTTACTGTACACTGTTTTTAACCGGCTTTATCACAGTTGCAGCCGACAGTGTTTTTCAGTGACAACACATATCTGGCAGCCTTCTTCCATCACACACAGATGTTCGGAGCTAGGTAGTCCCTCCGTCCACTGCTAAATAATAAGTTACAATGGCTGTTTCTGATGATTCCTCCTTCCAAGAAGAGCTGGACAAATATTTATGTTATTTTACATAGGAACATACAGCCCTATTTATTTGAGCTGGAATATACTGAAGAGGAGTTGAGACGGCGAGAAAAATAATTGCGAGACCAGCAAACAGTGGTCGCAGCCTAGAKCAACTGATCCAGGACTCAGGAGGGTAAGTGACAAACGAGTACGTTTTTTTGCTGTCGTTAGCTAGCTAGCAATATAATCTCTCTTTTAACCAAGGCAGTGTTGTTCAGTACAGTACAACTTGGTGATTGAATTTCTAGAACCACTATAAGCCAAGCTAGCCAAGTTTAGTTTAGTTTGGTTGTTTCCTATACCTAAAATGTACTATAGTCTAATGTTATAGCTTGCTAGCTATCTAGCCAAGCTAGCCTCAGTGCCTCTCACTATGAGTAAAACTGGATACATGTTTTGATGATGATGGCAGAGACTAAAGAAATTACTTTGGCTTGATGAGTCATATTAGTCTTGGAGTGACTATACCTGTGTGTTGTAGCAAGCTAACTAGCTAGCCAATGTGTGTCTGTGAGATGTCTCATATTGTACACCATGCTGCTACAGTAGGAATACAGACAGTACACAACAATTGCCCATAAATGTGTAATGGCGTTTTCTTCTTTCTCTCACAGACAATACCTCTTGGATACAAAGAAGTTGATGACATAAGAGGAGATGTGAAAGGTCCCATAACAACAAACTCCCCTTGCATTAAAGTGACTCCGAACACCTCATATGCAAGTATTCCCTTTGTTGAACTGTAGTATTTATTATAAGCGTTAGTAATATATTTTATATCTACTGAATATATGTCATACAMTTACATAACTTTTCCTGCATACTGCTGTGTAAACTCACCTCGGACTCCAGAGCAAATAAACATAGTCTTGAATACAAGCCATGTCTACTTATTTGCWATATTGACAGACTAATCTACTGTTTTATCAAAACATATTTACTTGCAAACAAATTAGTTTAAATGATACACCAACTCCCTCCATAATTTGTTTTAGCAGTACGACTGAAAGTAGTTTATCCAAATACATTTGATGAATATCACAATGAATTGATTAAGAAGTTGAAGTCAACACTTTGTTGGTTTCTGATGCAGCTGGAATCATTTTGTCACTTGTCAGTACACGTGTAAAAAAAATATGATATAAAACCCTTTTATGTACAACAGCTAGAAATATTTATACCACAATGCAGTTGTGAGCATACTAGACATTCTGTACTATACTCAGTGGTGATATTAGCATGTAAATCTTGGTGGGGCAAAAAAATATATAAGTGGGATGCATGCCAGCAGAGCCACTACACTACACAACACAACACTAAACAATACATTAAATGCACAAATGGTGCCCTCAAACTGTTAGGTCCTACATAAAGCTGTCCCAACATCTTACCACTGCTACACCTAGCTATCAGCGGAGCCTTGTCTGGCAGCGGAACAGTTCATTCAGCCTCATTTATTGCCGTTAAAAAAACATAACTGATATGACTGACTTGCTTAAACAAATGTGGTTTCTAATGACAATTGAGATGTACAAACTACYGCATAAGGGGACGACAAGTGGATAAGAGGCAACCCCTACTTTCGATTAAGACATTAATGAGCGAGCTAGGACGGACGTAGTCAATATAACTATTTGTTTAGCACTTTTGAAATGTACAGCGACCAAATTCAGAACATGGGCCATTCTTACAGTGTTCTCCCTGTACACCAACACAGAACCATATGATAAATAAAGTGGGCATATAAGCAGACAATGAAAGCTCTTACAATATTCGATGATTACATTTCTCTAAAACAGGTTACAGGCTACATGTGCACCACCAAGTCAGAACAGTAGGCAAAATTAAGAGGGGTAAATATACCAAATTATTAGGGTGAGGCACTTGGGCTACTAACATCTTACTACACAACATACACTTAGTATTATTTTCTTAGCTACAGTATACATATTTCTCTGGCATATTACATAATTTATGCAACAGCACACAATACAGTTTTGGACTCACCTTGTTGTCCTGTGCTCACTTAGACAGGAAGGTGGCGCGGAGGTCCTTCGTGGGCAAATTTTGTCATTAAAGTCTGGTATTCTCTGGATTTATGGTGCTTTCAAAACAATTGGGAAATCTGAAGAAAAAAACAAGGTTGAATCATGATGACGTCAATGATCTTCAGGTCGTAGCTCTAGAAAGAGGCCGGATTTACAATTCCGAGTTGGCTGACCGTTGAAAACMTATTTTCCCAGTCAGAACTCGTTTATTCCCGACTTCCCAGTTGTCTTGAACTCACTGAAGTCAGGTTTTCGCAGTTCCGAGTTAACATGTGTTTTGAGCGCCGCACAAATCATGCTTCATTGACAACACGGCCAATGTTGAATGTTTATCATTTTAAACTTGGAAAAGAGTCCCTTAATCACAGATTTGGGACCACACAGCCACTGTCACTGATTCCTTCCAAACCACTCATTGTTGAATTTGCGATTTCCAACTGTTGTGTAATGTTAATGTCCAATGGCCGATGAGCACCGATACATTTTATCTATACTTTTTCTTCATTATTTCTCTTCATATGTCACAGATTAAAAAGGATTTGCCAATAGATTCTCGATTTGATTCATGATGATGACTGCTAGCTAAGATTTTGAAAGTATGATGTTGACATAATCAGTCCAATCATAGCTACTGTACATATAACGTGATTTGACATCAGTTTATCTGTGGCCAATGACCTTGAGCCTTCTTGGATGGGCACTTCTAATGTAACTCTATGGCAGCACCCAAGGGGCTAGAATTTTCGAGGTCTCCTCTTAGACTTGGCGGTGACGTAGTGTCTCCATGAGTGACAGAACACTGAGCCAATCACTGCGCAACGCTCCGTATTTTCTGCTGGCTTGCCCCACCACCACAGAAAGCACTGTGCTAGGCAGAAACGCCTACATTTTGGAGCTGCCTTACTCAAGAAAACAAAAAAGAGACCATGTTTGTCTGCAGCTTTATTAACTCAGATATGTATTTTTTTAATGTTGTTTGCAAACTGATATGTGACACATATTAATGCCAAAATAACATGTAAAACAGGCAATTCTTTGCTAAAAATGTGGAGCTCAAAACAGGTGGGGCTCTGCCCTGAATGATGGGCCGCCACTAACTATACTACAACATCAGTCTAACTGAATATGGATGTTGTGTTGGTTGAAGGTTCCAGGCAGGTTCCAGAATGCTGTTTCAGCTGGTGAACCTCTTCTTGGGTTAGGTAATGACAGCTGGTTAAGCAAGCTTTGGCGCAGTGGCAATGTTGGCAGGGATGTTGGGTTTGGGCGTTGTGACTCGGCTCCTTATAGACAACCGTCTGGTCCGTTCTGCCCTCCCCAGCCAGGTGGACAAGKCTCTCGTACACTTTCTTCACCACCCACTGCTTCGACCTCTTGCAGGAGACTTGTTTCTACTGCTAGTCTTCTGGAAAGACATGACGACGTGTAAAACATGAAGACTGATCATAATGATGTGTAACCATACAATAAACCATGTTCATCTGTAAACAAAAAAGGGTACAGTAGACTGGTATGTGTTTTGTTACACTCAGTCTATAATAGGGCATTGAGATGTTAGCAAAGATGTGAAAAGTTTGAGGGGGGCTTGACTTGTAGACAGTCTAGTCGTTTATTGTTGTGTATGCGCACCTGCAGTTGTGCTGTCAAGTAGACAAGCACTTCCAACAATAGAGTAAATAGGCTAGAAGAGTACACTAACAGACCCTCTCCCCCATGCCAAAGAACTGACTGCAAGGGTCTGAAAAGTTTGAGGAGTGTATTGGTGATTTTGTTTTCTCAAGAGAGTATTGTGCTTTCATAAATGCCTTCGGCTCTCCTGGCTTGTTTCAAAGTCATATGATGTTGAGCTTGAGCTGAAAGCTGAAAGCTTTTATCCAATGGCTCTCAGGCTCTGTACTACTAACGCTGCTGTCAAGGTCATCGTCATCAGGATTAGTCTGTAGGACACCCAGTAGTCCAGTGATTAGCCAAAATTGTACTACTTTGCCCCCATCAATATACACTCAAACAATGTACTATATCCACCCACCCCCTCATGTCAATAGATAATCCATACTAACCTTCACACACAATACCCACCCCAGTCAGTCACCCACCCCATCCCCTCCTTACTAATTCCTCCTTTTCTCCAAATTAGACTTCAAACCATGCATGAACAACCAACTAAGCCTCCAGAAAACAGAGAAAACTACAATAGAAGTTGTAGCCTATGTGCAAACACACCAGCTATGACAACAAGATCGCATAGACCATGTTTATGCCTGGCTCCAGTATATTTACTTGCTCATCATGGAGTCATGGAAAGATTTAGTAGATTTTAGTATGATTTTAGAAGGTGACTTACACTAGGTCCTGGTGCTGCGCTTGATGTTGAGACATCTGCAGATGTTGATGGGATTGGAATCTAAATAGAACACTGTCACGTTAGCCTCTGCGATAGTTAGTTAGCTAGCTAGCTAACGGTTAGCTAATGTAACCTAACGAAGCTAACGTTAGCTTGCAAAGTTACAAATCACATCGCCAGATAGCAGCTGCCTAATTACATTGATATGCTTTGGAATGTCTAGCCAGTGTATTATGAAAGCTAGCTAGCTAGAGTTTGGTTGAGATACACAAATGCAGTTTGCTAGCTAGCTAGTTAGTTAGCTAGGTAAAGTTAGCTACATTACCTCAGCTTGACTTCTTTTCTGCTGCACAGATGTTGGCTGATTGGATAGCTCCCTCTTTGAAGTGAAGGGAAAATCAATAGAATGGCATCCCTTTCCAATGTTCGACGACATGCCAACCCCATCAGTTGAACATTTCAGTTCCATCCCGAAATCCTCTGGCTGAAAGTGCTGGCTATGAACACAGACATTTAGATATTTCTCACACCTCCACAGGTGGGGTGGGGGGGGGTCCTCCATATCCTGAATACTGGATGTTGTGGTTTGCTTACAACCAGGCATTGTACAGTAGCTGGCCCGTTTCTGCAGGTGAGAAGCAGAAACGCAGGTATTTGAGTGTAGTGAGGAAACTCTAAATTTTTATGACACATATGATATGTTAATAACATATTCATGGACATACGAAAAGTCTTCATAGCAAATGCTATCTGGCTGGGGGATACTCCTTTCTCATATCAAGTCTCACTTTCAAGTCACACATCTGTTGTTTGTCATGTAGACTACAGGGGTGTATCTTTGCTATAAAAGATCTTTATATTCTTTGTGTCAGGGCCCTCAACCCAATAGTCAAGAGTGTTGATCAGCCACATTATTGCAGAGATCTCACTCTATTCACTTAGAGTGCATGTAATGACCTTGCTCCCTTATTAATAAGTGAATAAAGATGTTTGATTAAGTATAACTCTGACTTATGTGATAAGTTTGTCTCTCCTCATTTGATAATACAGAAATAACCACCACAGTCCTCCACTGAGTCCACCGTCCTCTCCACTCCAAACACCTCCGCTGTCTCCAGATTCATAGACAGGTAGGCTAACTACCAGTGATGGCTGTACCACAGGGAGTGTTGTTGATTGCTCCATGGCTGTGTGCGTGCAGCAGTATGATCCCCACAACCTGCCCTCTCCACAGTCACCATGAACTCTCCCAGCTCTATGCTCCCCTCGGACACAAAGGTCTTCAAACACACTGCAGTGCTGTACCTCCGCAGTCCTTACACAGATCACACACGCTCAATTCAAGTAGCTATCAAGCAAACACATCATCACATGACTAGCTAGTAGCCAGGTAAATAGGCTGTGTATAAATGGTTAGCTAGCTATCTTTTTCACAGAGACCCACAATAGCAAATAGCAAACCCACCAGAACAGTAACGTTACAGTAGCGTTAGCTAGCTAGTTTATAGGCTATGTTGGCTATGGCTATGTTGTTATCTTTATATTTTTTACAGAGACACACAAAGCCTAACTAACATTGGCTAAATAGCAAGAAGCAAGTCTACCGGCAAAGTAATGTTAGCGGTAGCTAGCTGGCTAGCTACAAATGCTAGTTAGAGAATGTAGTTGACTTATACTGAACATAAATATAAACCCAACATGCAACAATTTCAAAGATTTTACTGAGTTACAGTTCATATAGGGAAATCAGTCAATTGAAATAGATTCATAGGACCTAATCTATGGATTTTACATGACTGGGAATACAGATATGCATCTGTTGGTCACAGATACCATAAAAAAAGATAGGCGCATGGATCAGAAAACCAGTCAGTATCTGATGTTCCCACCATTTTCCACATGCAGTGCGACACATCTCCTTCATATATAGTTGATCAGGCTGTTTGTTGATTGTGGCCTGTGGAATGTTATCCCACTCCTCTTCAATGGCTGTGCGAAGCTGCTGGAGATACACGTCAACCCAGAGCATCCCAAACATGCTCAATGGGTGACATGTCTGGTGAATAAAGCAGGCCATGAAAGAACTGGGACGTTTTCATCTTCCAGGAATTCTGTACAGATCCTTGCAACATGGGGCCGTGCATTATCATGCTAAAACAAGAGGGGATGGTGGCCAGTGAATGGCTCGACAATGGGCCTCAGGATCTTGTCACGGTATCTCTGTGCATCTCTAATGCCAACTTCACCACCAGGAGCTCCCAGTCACTGTCCACAATTTCTGTGGATTACCTTGACGTTGTGACAGGACGGCCCCCGGTTTTAATCCATAAAACATCACCAAGTACTCGTAGTGCCCAGACATTGTGCCATAGGCCGTCTTCCATTCATCCTCCTCCCGGATGCGGATCAAATCCGCAGGTCCAGCTTTGTGAAAACCCAGCGGAGCTGTTCGATGGCGGCCAGCACCAACGGGAGGTGGTAGCTGTACTTGGTGGTGATGGCATTGAGACCTCTGTAGTCAATACACGGATGTAGATCCCCACTCCTTCTTGGCCACGAAGAAGAAATCCAGTCGGAGAGCATCCTGGATGTACTCCTCCATAGCCTTGGTTTCAATCACCGACAGCAGGGTCGACGCGGCTGCGAGGAGGCGCAGAGTCTGTTCGCAGGTCGATGACACAGTTCCAGGGGCGATGAGAAGGGAGACAGGTGGCGCGGGTCTTTGAGAAAACCTCCCGTAGATCCTGGTAAACCTCCGGGATGTTGACCTGGAAGGCAACCACAGGACTCTCAACCGACGTGGAACTACAGGGTAAGGGAAAGCAGGTGTTCCGACATCCGGGTGCCCAGGCAGTGATCTCCATCCTCGACCAGGAGATGGTGGGGTCGTGGCGTTGGAGCCACTGGAGGCCAAGGATTACTTTGTGCCTGGATGATGAGGAGGGAAAGGTTTTCTTGGTGCACGGTGATGGTGAGTGGTGCTGTGATGTGTGTGATTGTCCTAGATCCCAGTGGTCGGTTATCAAGCACCCAAACCAAAAACGGAGAGGAGAGAGGGTATGATGTTATGTTCAGGGAGGAGGCAAGGTCCTGGTCCATAAAATTCCCTGTGGTACCGGAGTCCACAGGGCTGTAGAAACAACACGAGGGACAGCCAGCTAGTAAAATTGGTACTACAAAGGGTTTGGTGGAGAGTGAAGATGATGGAATACTCACACCAACTCCAGGAGACAGATGATCACGTGACCGTGACTTTGTAAACTGCTATATTTTTCATGTCTCTGACAACAGTAAAAATGTATTACCTTTTAATGTGTCATGAACACAACCGTCATGATATTCTCATCCGACTGTCAAACAAATCACCTCAAAAAGTAGGCCACCTGTGCATGTTTGTCCACTACAAAATAATTCCAGCAGTACTCAGACCCCTTCTCTTTTTTCGACATTTTGCTCCGTTACAGCCTCATTGTAAAATGGATTAAATAACTTTTTTCCCTCATCAATCTACACACAATACCCCATAATGGTTTTTAGAAATACCTTATTTATATAAGTATTTGGACCCTTTGCTATGAGATTTCAAATTTAGCTCAGGTGCATCCTGTTTCTATTGATCATCCTTGAGATGTTTCTACAACTTGATTGGAGTCCACCTGCGGTCAATTCTATTGATTTGGAAAGGCACACACCTGTCTATATAAGGTCCCTCACTTGACAGTGCATGTCAGAGCAAAAACTAAGCCATGAGGTCAAAGGAATTGTCCGTAGAGCTCCAAGACAGGATTGTGTTGAGCCACAGATCTGGGGAAGGGTGCCAAAAAAAATTTGCAGCATTGAAGGTCCCCAAGAACACAGTGGCCTCCATCATTCTTAAATGGAAGAAGTTTGGAACCACCAAGACTCTTCCTGGAGCTGGCCGCCCAGCCAAACTGAGCAATTGGGGGAGACGGGCCTTGGTCAGAGAGGTGACCAAGAACCCGATGGTCACTCTGACAGAGCTCTAGAGTTCGCCTGTGGAGATGGAAGAAACTTTTACAAGGACAACCATCTCTGCAGCACTCCACCAATCCGGCCTTTATGGTAGAGTGCCCAGACGGAAGTCACTCCTCAGCAAAAGGCACAAGACAGCCTGCTTGGAGTTTGCCAAAAGGCACCTAAAGGACTCTCAGACCATGAGAAACAAGATTCTCTGGTCTGATGAAACCAAGATTGAACTCTTTGGCCTGAATGCCAAGCGTCACTTCTGGAGGAAACCTGGCAGCATCTCTACGGCGAAGCATGGTGGTAGAGTCAACTGTAATTAATGTACACTTGTTGGATGGATTGGATGCGCATTGGTGTCTAGCTAGCTGCCCTCAGGTCTTTCCCATAATTCTTGCCAATAAAATGTCACATCTACTGTATATTACTCTGATTATTTGAGGAATAACCATTGCAAAGAGCAAATACACACACTGATTTCACGGGTTTCACAAAAAGGTCTGTCCCACCGATTTGAAGGTTCTTAGCACTTGCTTTATGGGCTCATATACAGTAGCGTCAATATCACAAAGTACAGTATAGGGATTTTTTAGGGAGGTAACAACTGCTACATTCATGTTTTTAATGATTTATTATGTATTATGTATTTTGACGACCACATTATTGACATTTAGTGAAAACAGATGTATTTACTGCTAGCTAGCTTGTCTAGCCACAAACAGTTGTGATCATTTGGCCACAAACACAAATTACAGTCACCTGAGACTGTTTGATATGAGATCACTGAGCTATAATAAGAACAAGCAGGTCCGGGACAAGAACGTGTGATTGGTTTCCATCGCTTTTCCTTCTGCAAGGAAGAACTATGGAAACAGCATGAATATAAATCGTTAATAACTTTGGCTTGATGGAAAAAAAATCGACCTCGAAGACAATTCATGGAATATTCTATGCAAGGAGATAGTTGAAGTCTATATTTAAACAAGCAAATCAAATAATGTTTCTGTGTAATTCCAACAGTGCTTTGAAATAGGAATATTTGACAAGTGTTTGAACCGCAGGTGCAGTTTTCACTTACAGTCCTGTCTTTCCTTTGATAAGCATCACCAGCTCTGAGACAGGAGACGCAAATATTGAGATTCTGTAAGAGTCTGGATGTTATGGGAACATTTCATAATCCACATAAAGCACAGCTAAATATGCCTACTGCAAAATCAGACTCTGTGTTCTAGATAAGGTAAAAAGTGTAGGGAAAATTATATGTCCTAAAGTCTTCATATGCATACGGAAAATACCTTGAGGGTTTCTACCTACTGTACTGTAACGTCAGTCAATTCTGTGCTGGAGAATAATGTATGGATGTGTACCTTTATTCATTACCATTGACTTATTGAGCTGTCTATTTCTCAAGGTGGCTGTGTGTGTGTGTGTGCGTGTGGGGGTGGGTGTGCGAGTGCGTGTGCGTGTGCGTGTGCGTGTGCGTGTGTGTGTGTGTGCGTGTGCGTGTGTGCGTGTGCGCGTGTGTATGCGTGCCAGCGTGCGTGCGTGCGTGCATTGGATGCACCTAGCCAGTTGCCTTGATTGTCAGTACCATATTTTTTTCTGGTCTGATTGGTGTCACATGCCATTTGAGATGACAGTCTCATTGTGTCACTTACAGGCTGAGTGCTGCTGGTCTGGCACAACCTTGGTTGAGTCAATTCACAGGTCATCCAATCACTGTCACTTAAACACCTCTGTCACCTCATTCACAGTCAGATGAGGTAAACATTCAATGACTTGTAATAACACGTAGGAAAAAGTTTGTCTCTGGTACATATCTGGGTACATTCAATATCTGTATCAAATAACAAAGCCTTGCCAACCACTCATGGTGTAACCTTTCTGAGTGTTTGGCAAGTGTAGGGCACTTACACTTTATTCACATTCTTTAAAATAATGCAAACACACATAACAAATACCTTACTGATTAATAACTATCAATGAAATTAATCTGATGTTAACCAAAATGATCAAATGCGAGTGCACTCAGATTATGCAATTGAAAAAGTCCAAACTGATCCAAACTAATTTGCCTCTTCTTCTTCTTCTCTACAACGATGTGCATCATCTCAGGATGTTTTTGTGTGTGCTGAAATCCCAAGAAAGACACAATTCCCATCACAGCAGCATGTTCATTCTAGTTCTTGTGGAGAACAGCGAGACTAATGACCGTGCTTCAGCATCAGTGATTGCCTGAAGGGAAGGCAGCTCTGCTTTGATCAAACGGCCAGAGACATCATGGCAGTGTGTGCCTGTGTCCCTCACCCCCTCCCCTTGTTTGGTGCTACATGTCGATCCCTCTCATCGAGAGTTCTACCACCTCAGGGTGTGTGTGTGCGCACATGACTAAGCTAGCTATTCTCTGTAGAAGTCACGCTAGAAGAAGGTGGACGGAACACAAACGGGGATCCATCTCAAAGTTACCCTATGAGGTTGGCGTGATTTTACTGATTTCTGGAGATCTCTTAAATCCATAGATGTATGGTACAGAAAAGCATTTGTGGACATTCAACAGGTGACACCAAATGGATAAGTTGGCATTCTATGAAATTCTTTCTCAACCARCATGATCTCATCATTCAGGAAGAATCCATCATCACAATCCATAATATGATAATCCATCATATACTTGAGCAAAATCCTCCCCAGTTAATGTCTTACTCTTAATTCAATTTCATAATTAACCCTAACATGGCTTAATTGATAAACCATGACTTGTATCAGGGAGTGACCATTTATGGTAATTAATTATGTMCGTGTGTGTGCTTATTACTTATTGCACTACAAACAGAATGCAATTAGTGGTGGTGCTTGATGGCTCTTTGATGTTAACGAAGTGCAAGGTTTGAAGACAGAGGTGGGAGTGTCATTAGACGAGCTGGGTTGCCATGGCTGGGCTGACGCAGAGCAGGCCACACAGAGCACCCTTGCGGTTATTTTGAGCACCGACCGGGGCTCTGGCTGGCAAGGTCATTTGGGAGCTCTGACCACTCAGGGCAGATGTAGGGGGAGAGCTCTGGCCTCGAAGCTGCTGGGGATTGTGATGGGGTGGTGGTGGTCTGTGTGTGCCTGCATGCGTGCAGGGGGTTGTGGAACAAGATGAGGGTTCACAGAAGATGCTAGTTAGTCCCTCCACCTCTCACCCACTGACAAGCTTCAATCTGCAGCCAATAACAACTACATGTTGAAATCCACAGTTTGCCACTCAAGTTGTAGTATTGCAGTGTGATTGCAGAGCCTCCCCATTAAATGTGTGATATGAAAGTCATTTTCACAGCAAGTGGGAAATTTGTTGTTTTTGTTTCCTCTACTTTTCACAAGGCAACTAGTATGTAATACACTATTATCATTACCAACAATATTTTCTGGATGTTGTGCAATTTTACCAGCTTGGCATTACAGTTGTTGATTGATGCCCATTGTAGCAAAAATAAGTATATGTAAAGTGGTGCAGGTATATGCAGGTATACGGTGAATACCCACTTATTATTTACTCACTTCTTAATCCCCACAATGCTTATCAAAGTAGTGTAGTGGAGGTATACGCCATATCAATTAATAAGGCTAATGGAACAGATKAAAATGTTGATAAACTATAATTTTTTCACATTTTACGCGCATCAATGTGCACACGATAGTAGGCCTATGCGCGAATGTTCCAGAATGCAATTTGTGGAAAAAGATTTCTAAAATGCGCACTGCACATCAAGCAGTTTCAGGGAGATGGAAATATCTGTTCAACATTTTAAAGGAGGGGAGATCTAAAGATGCAACAACTATCATTGGGTTGCTAATATGACTATCATAATGCATCGGGCTGCTAAATAATGAAGCAAAGTTTCAAGAAAAACAATTGAACAGCAGATCGCATATGAAGAAGCCTTTATAAAATAATTGCCTCCACATTTCTATGGCGGGATTGTGGCTATAGGCTACTTTGAAGCAAGGTAATACATGCCTCATAATATGAAGTAAAACGTCCAGATTTCAAACAATTAACGAACAGGAAAAACATAGCGATGCTAATGATAGGCCTAACTGTCTTCTGGTAGATGGAAAGCCTTTCCCAAAAACCTTCTCAATTAAATGTTAACTACAGATGGCAGATCTTAACTTGATCACTCTTTTGTTGCAGATAATTTTCTTGATGCATCAGGAAATTCAAATTAGCCTTATGAGTGGACMAGCTCCTATCAACGCGGCTTGAAGAACTGTAATATCCCATGTTTCTTGGAAACTTGGTTGGACAAGGACATGAATAATATTCTAGCTGGTTTTTCAATACATCGGCAGGACAAAATGGCAGCGTCGGGTAAGCTCAAGGTGTTGGTGTGTGTCTCTTTGTTAACAACAGCTGGTGCGCGATCTGTAATATTAAGTCTCAAGGTTCTGCTCACCTGACTTAGAATACCTCATGATAAGCTGTAGACCACGCTATTTACCAAGAGAGTTTTCAACTATATTTTTCGTAGCTGTCTATTTACCATGACAAACCGATGCTGGCACTAACACCACACTCAACAAGCTGTATAGGGCCATAAGCAAACAGGAAAATGTTCATCCAGAGGCATCACACCTTGTGGCCGGTGATTTTAATGCAGGGAAACTGAATTCCGGCTTACCTKATTTCTACCAGCATGTCACCTGTAGAACTAGAGGTGAAAAGACTAGTCACATTTACTCCACACACAGATATGCATACAAAACTCTCCCTCGCCTTCCATTTGGCAAATCTGACCATGACTCTATCCTCCTGATTCCTGCTTACAAGCAAAGATTCAAACAGGTAGTACCAGTGATGTGCTCAATAGAGAAGTGGCTAGATGATGGCAGGGCTTGCAAACTATCACCGGTTACAAAAGGAAACCCAGACGCGAGCTGCCCAGTGACGTGAACCTACCAGACAAGCTAAATGCCTTCTATGCTCACTTCGAGGCAAGCGTGAGAATATCAGCTGTTCCGGACAACTGTGTGACCACACTCTCCGTAGCCGATGTGAGTAAGACCTTTAAACAAGTTAACATTCACAAGGCCGGAGACGGATTATCGTTAATATAAGGAATTTGAAATGATTTCTACTTTTTCTTTTGATACTTAAGTATATATAGAAGCAAATACTTTGACTTTTACTCAAGTAGTATATTACTGGGGACTTCCACTTTTACTTGAGTAACTTTCTATTAAGTTATCTATACTTTTACTCAAGTATGACAATTGGGTACTTTTTCCACCACTGGCCGTCAGATCCTCAAAAAGTTATACTGCTGCACCATTATGAGCATCTTGACTGGCTGAATCACTGCTTGGCATCCAACCGCAATGCGCTACAGAGGGTAGTGTGGATGGCCCAGGCAGAGATCCCTGCCATCCAGGTCATCTATACCAGGCGGTGTCAGCGGAAGGCTCTAAACATTTTGTCATAGATTCGAGCCCTCCAAGTCATAGACTGTCCTTTCTGCTACTGCATGGCAAGTGGTACCGATGCACCACGTCTAGAACCAACAGGACAATGAACAGCTTCTACCCCCAAGCCATAAGACTGCTAAATAGTTAGTCAAATAGCTACCCGGACTATCTGCATTGACCCTTTTTGCACTAACTTTTTTGACTCATCACTCATCGATAACGCATTCACATCCAACAAGCGCGAAACGTTTGTAACCACTGAGGGCGGTAGGTAGTCTAGTGCTTAGAGCGTTGGGCCAGTAAACAAAAGGTTGCTGGATCAATTCCCAGAGCTGACAAAGTAAAAATCTGTAATTCTGAACAATGCAGTTAACCCACTGTTCCCTGGGTGCTGTGGATGTCAATTTAAGGCAGCCCCCCTAACAGTGTGTTTGTCACCGTTATAGTGCCATTAATGTATTGTAGTTACAGTTAATGTATTGTAGTTATTGTAGTTACACCCACAGTTAACTGTTCAGAATGACAGATTTTGACTTTTTTTTACAGTAAAGGGGCATGTAAGCAGACAAAGAAAGCTCTTACAATACTCAATGATGACATTTCTCTAAAATAGGCTATAGGCTACAAGTGCACCACCAAGTCAGAACAGTAGGCTATGTTCTGAGGGGGAAAGGGACCAATCATGAGGTGCATGGGCTACTAACAGCTTACTACACAACGTACACTACAGTAATATTACTTTCTTAGATACAGTATACATATCTCCCTGGCATATTACATAATTTATGCAGCAGCATACAAGACATTTTTGGACTCCCTGTTGTTGTGCTGTGCTCATTTCAAAAGGAAGGTGGCCCGGCGGTCCTTATTGTGTGCAAATTTTGTCATCAAACTTTGTCATCAAAGTCTGGCATTCTCTGGATGTATGGTGCTTTCAAGACAACTGGGAACTCTGAAAAAAACCAAGGTGGAATCATGACGTCAGTGATCTTCAGGTCAGAGCTCTAGAAAGAGGCCCGAGTTCCCGACTTGGAATTCCGAGTTGGATGACCGTTCAAAACGTATTTGCCCAGTCGGAGCTCCCAGTTGTCTTGAACTCACTGAAGTCTGAGATTTCCCAGTTCTGAGTTTCCATTTGTTTTGAACGCTGCAGAAGTCATGCTGGATTGACAGCATGGCCAATGTATTCAACCTTTTCTGGCCCATGGTGTAAATTTTAAGCTTGGAATCAGACAGATGTTTTACATTCTTAAACCCAGACTTGGACCACACACCTGAATAGCAGGTAAATTACAAAATAAAATAAAAAATACTAATGTAGGCTAAATGCATTGGATACAAAACAAATACTGGCACGTGATAAAGAATAACATGTCCAAAATAATTGTATAAATGCATATCAAACAGGAATATACAGTACCAGTCAAAAGTTTTTACTATTTTCTACCTTGTAGAATAACAGATACAGTGGCACTGGTAAGTAATGATGGTGCTCTGGGGAGACAGACTTCATTGATCCATGGCCGTGACACATAATTATTATTATTCATCTTTTTATCCTGACAGCCATCAGTCATCTCCAGGCGGTGAGGGTGAGTGTGGCACAACGAGCGATGTGAAAGAGGCTCCTTCACCATGGTGATTTAAAGTACCAGTCAAAAGTTTGGACACATCTACTCATTCCAGGTTTTTCTTTATTTTTTAAAATATGTTCTACATTGTAGACATCAAAACTATGAAATAACACATATGGAATCATGTAGTACCCAAAGAAGTGTTTAACAAATCCAAATATATTTTATAGTAGCCACCCTTTGCCTTGATGACAGCTTTGCACACTCTTGGCATTCTCTCAACCAGGTTACAGTGGGTCATGTCGAGTTTGTTTCATTTGGTGACCTCATGAAGGACAGGAGACACACATTCCTGTGTCTTTGTTTGTATACACTTCTCAATTTATGGGGTTTGCATCTGAACGTTGTTCGAAAGAAATGATTAAGCATAAGAATAATTTTGGAAAGATAACAATGTGATGTTAGCCTTCTAAATGAGAGAATGTGAGCACAGACATTACGTCGGCGTCATGGAACGCCCCTGATTGCTACTGTATATATATATATACTTCAGCAAATAAACTAATATAATATAATAGTAACCAGTGACTGTATTACAGCAGCTACCACAATACACAGTAAAGGTAGAGAGTTACAATAATCTGGCAGGAGTTGTACAGCAACTGCAAAATAATTTCTGGTGAGCCTAGCTACGACCACAGGGCTGGAGCAGGAGAAATACCATGTTTAAACGTTGGCTTATTTACTGTACATGAAACATGCACGAATGGCCATAATGCTCACGACACACAGTGGAAGCCAGGTTGAGTTTGTAAGCTAGTTAGCTTGTAGCGTGCTACTAATACCAGGGGAGAGGGATGCCTGGGGAAGGCAGTCCAAATTGATTTTTTGGGGTTTGCAGAGCCTTCCCCAAACCATAGCCCCCTAGGTACGGTACTGCAGTCCATTGTATAGCCTACCAACACCGCTTCCATCTGTCCCCTGGCGGCGATTCTAAATATTCTATATTTATTCAAATCCTCCTGCTGCAGGATTATTTTCCTCCTGCGGCAAAATGGGTCATATTACGATCCTACATCTGTAGCTACAAAGTAGCCTATGCCTACCTGGCAAAATTATATCATGATTATTTGCATCAATCCAGTGGCCATTTGACTGCAAACTCCTTCACATGTGCTACAGAATCACCACTAACTAAACAACAGTGCTAGGTGCCTGTGCACTTGACTGAAAGGGTAACTACCCTCAAAATCAAACATTTTTCAATTCTTCCAAGACCTCAAAAGTGGTCTCCTGATGTGGTTTATTAAGCATTGTTATGGACTTAGAACATCCAATTTGGTTGTCTATTTAAAAAGTGTGACTTCGAGAGCAAAAACCAAAACAAATATGGAAAAATCTGAAACCTGTGAATTTCTGACTCAGTTGACAGCCTCATTTATCGGTTTCAATAGTAGGCCTACTATTAGCCTACTTGCACAGTACAGCTTGGGTTGGCTTGACTGTGAAAACCAATATGGGATTTATAATTTTAGGTCATTCAGAGTGTATGTCAATGTTTCTCATAGAAGTTTTCACACAGGGCAACTTTCCTTCGCTGGGCGGGCCGTTTGGGTAATTTTTGGCAAAATTAGAGTGTACCCACTTCTCCAAGCACCATAACACCACTGAGTATGTGTATTGTTATGAATCGTTCATGTGTTTGTTAGTCACACTGGGAAGACCTTTGGCTTCAGCCAGCCATTCTCTATGACTCATCACAGGTCTACACAGTACATCCACCCCACTGTCTCCTCAGACCTAAACACCATGGTACACTGAAAACAGAGACACACCGGCAGACAAATGACACATACAGGAATCATGGTGAGAAGGGAGGGAGGGGAGGAGAAGATCTATTCTGGTGCATTAAATCCTCATAGTTTCAGGCATCAATTAGTCTGGAAATAGCCTTTGTCTAGAAAATGATAGCAGGCGTGAAAGAGTGAAAGAGCGGAGAGGCATTTTGTGTGTGTGTGTGTGTGTGTGGTAACTAAACGACGAGCGGGTGTGTGTGTGTGTGTGTGTGTGTGTGTGTGTGTAGTGTGTGTGTGGTTTGTGTGTGTGTGTGTGTGTGTGTTGTGTGTGTGTGTGTGTGTGTGGTGTGTGTTGTGTGTTGTGTGTGTGTGTGTTTGTGTCTTTTATTCTGCTATGGTTATAGAAGAGAAAAGGGGATAGTCAACAGGTGGTGTGAAGAATGTAAGGTTATATTAAGTGATAATGCCAGAGAAGCAGATGTTTGGAGATACAGTATATTGGTATGGGTGTTGTTAGGCCCGAGACGAAGTCGAGTGCCAACAAACCATGCCAATATATCCTCCAACACCGCTTGACAATATCACTTTTATACAACGGGTTACCACATATTCAAATTAATGACTGACATATTGAATTAAAAACATTATTTTGGATGAATTATATTCATACTATTTCATCCTTCAACAAGATATATAGTCCGACACACATCTAGGGTTGTTACCAAGCTGGCTGTTTGTTCGTTCTAATTGGTTCGGTTGCCAGAGACGCGACCGCAGTTGTTCGGTCTTTTTGTTCTGTATCTATGGACGTGACTCAGTCGTTTCGTTCTAAATGTTCTTGCCATACAGTTGGGCAACGTTCTAGCCCTGTTGCTATCTAGCCAAACTACGGCTAACGTACAGTTACGTCAAACAGTGCAGACAGAATAAACAATAGCTGCATTTGTTTAAGTGTTTTTGGACATTATTTGGATATCATCCATAACAATGAGCTTAATGAGGAACTTTTGCCTGGCATAGAATGTCTCTCGTTACGGACATGTTGTTCAGAGGAGCTAGCACAACACAGCCAACACATTAACTTCAAACTTGGAGTGGAAAGACTGCAAACTAAACTGCACTTCGTTTCGTTTGACCTTTTTTCAATTGACATTTCTTTGTATATATCCATAAAAATGATGCCAGCTGATTCATGATTTCGACTGGCTGAGAAATGCTGCCTGCCTCTCTGTCTCTCGTCCCGACTCCCAACCCCTACACGTTCATTACTATGGAACAGTTGGAGATCAAATTTGAATATTGGAGCAATGTTGAAAATGTCGGAGAGACAGACAGTAAGGTTTATACAAATCTCCGCTGTTGAAAAKTAAATGTTAGTCTAAAAGAAATGTGAGATAATGTCTAGATGCTTTTTATAGTGGAGATCAAGTTTATAACTTCCCTGCCTGGGCTGATGAGACAGTCAGATGGAACAGAGTACATAAGCATTTTAACGGCATAGATTTAGCTGGTGGTAACTTGTGGAATAGACACCGTCTGGAATTTGCTTTTAACCAATCAGCATTCAGGATTAGACCCACCTATTGTATAATATGTGACATGATCTGTAACCCAAGAGTTCTGATTCTAAATGAAGTCTTGTTCACATTGCAGGCCTTAATGCTCAAATCTGGGGMMTTTCCAAATCCGTTTTGGAATATTGACTGTCCAAACAGCAAGTTACAAGTAACCAAATCGGATGTGTGTGTGTTCAGAGCGCAGTCATTTGCTGACATGGCCAAGCTAATTGTCATACTAACAACGGTTGCATGGTTAGGCTGATGGTTAGGCTGATTGGTGGTGGTGCTAGTGTTTCCTATCACTCAGAAGTTTTGTAGCAAGCTAAGGTGACAACAATGCCTGCCATGGACGTATACCAGTTGCATTGGATGTTCAAAATCATAGTGTAAGAACACTTTTTGTCAAGTGTGCTCCCTTTCCGGCCTCTAGGTCACCAGGCTGCTCGTTATGGTGCACACCTGTCACCATCGTTACGCACACCTGCGCGTCATCAGACTCACCTGGACTCCATCTCCTCCTTGATTACCTGCCCTATATATGTCACTCCCATTGGTTCCTTCCCCAGACATCATTGTTTCTGTTCCTGTGTCATGTCTGTGTGTTGTTCATGTTTCTTATTTTATTAAAACATTCACTCCCTGAACTTGCTTCCTGACTCTCAGTGCACATCGTTACACTTCTAAAGCCTTAAAGAATATGATAATCCAACTTTCTAAACAAGTCATTTTTGGTTAGCCACAGCAGTCAACTAGCTAGCTAGGTAGCTGTTTAACTTTCTAGCACATTCACTAATTTGCTTGTAAACAATTAACAAGCTAGTTAGCTACCACATGTTCTTGTCAAAACTTTAAACAGAGTAGCTAGCAAGCAACAAGATGTCAAATAACAGTCAAAAACCACTTGAGGGGAAATAAATCAGATTTGACCATTCAGACATGTCTCATTGCCAGGAATCAGATTTGTATGTGGGTTGAAATATTATGATTCCATGTGCTTTTTGGCTGTTCAGAAATAAGAAACAATAACTGTTTTGAACTTAGATATGCAACATTTTTTTATTTGAGTTCATTCAAACTGCCAATTTTAAACATCTCCTGATCTGACTGATCTGATCTGACTCTGATCTGACTCTCTGATGATCCCTTTTAGAAATAGCCTTCTCTAATACCGTTTTGTCTCATTTGATATATGTTAAGTCTATGAAAAGGATGTTAATCCCTCATTATGTATATATTCTGAATTCCTTCATGGAATATTGTTTAAATTCAACCTTGGTCTGATTGTTCTTTAAGTTTAAAGATCTGGATTACCCTTGGAAGGTGTGCATGTCCTTACATGCCCTTTTCTACCTTAATAATCTTTGGGATGATGAACTGTTTTGGGAGTGGGCCTTTCAATGTGATTTCTAATGAGAAATGCTCTCTCTCTCGCTCTCTCTCTGTGATACTTTCATGCTTGAGAATAAGCCCTCTGCTCTCTCTGAGATTAGAACCTAATCAAGAGGTATTACAGCAGACTAGAGCAGCCTGCCTCTCAGCTCGCCTTGCCAGATTTAGGGACGTTCCTTCCAAATTCCATTTCAAATTTTTCTCTTTTTCAGAACAGGTATAATGAGAGAGAGCCTTTTTGTGGACATGTCAACTGTGATTTAGATACCTCACATATTCTCCTTCTCACCTTGGATTAAACTTTAATTCATCATTAGGCTCATATTATAGGGGTAGAGAGAGCAAGAAAGAGAGAGAAGAAAAAATAAAACATTTGAAAAATAGAGAAAGTTTAGTATGAGTTCAAAGGCAGGAGGAAATATGAACCAGCTGTACCGGCCCCACTTTCCTGGTCGTAAAAATATTTTTGCATATTTTTATTTCTCATAACTGGGCTCCATGCCTTGTGGACATTTTTCAGGCACGGTCTTCAGACCTTACTGGCAAACAAACATTGAAACAATTAAATAATAGCTAAACATACAACCTGAAAACATCTACAGTGGGGAGAACAAGTATTTGATACACTGCCGATTTTGCAGGTTTTCCTACTTACAAAGCATGTAGAGGTCTGTAATTTTTATCATAGGTACACTTCAACTATGAGAGACGGAATCTAAAACAAAAATCCAGAAAATCACATTGTATGATTTTTAAGTAATTAATTTGCATTTTATTGCATGACATAAGTATTTGATACATCAGAAAAGCAGAACTTAATATTTGGTACA